>NC_089528.1:8832932-9140098 GCF_963924715.1 Thunnus thynnus
TGCTGATGAAGCAAGAGGGACTGAAGAGGGGCTGTGGAGGTCTGGCAGCTCCAGTATGATCCATGCCCCCGCTATATCTGTCTTTATAACATGTTAATCTCACACAGAATAATATCAACCGGTGTGTGTTTTATTGTATTTGATCTTGATCCACCAATATTCCCTCAGAGGATGTAGAGGATATGAAGCAGTTTGTTAACCCGCATAGTAAACCATGAATACTATACATTCACTAATAAAACAACTGCGGCTAATAAACCAGGTCAAAAACACTGATGAGGGATGACATCACCTGTAGAGAGCACCTAACTCTGCATGTGTTCAATCAGTCACTCACATCATACATTCAGGATGTTGTACAGTACATTTCTGCAGCAGCAGTATGTCTTTTTTTTTTTTTTAACAGAAATACTGTTTTTATTCACCAATTTATTCAAATCACTTCTTCTTCTTCTTTTTTTTTTTATCACTGTTCAGCTACTGTCAGTGAAACTCAAGACTTCCTGCAGATGTTTAACATTAAGAGTCTACCAGGAACAAGAAGCATTGTGCCCTTCAGTCATAGAAGGCTGTTAATGTGTATCACATCTATGCAGGAAATGTTGTGTTTCACTGACAGTAGCTTAGCAGTGAGCGAAAACACTGCACACAGGAAGGAAATGGGTATATTTAATCATTAGTGAATGGCAACAGTATTTCTGTTAGACTTGAGACAATCTGGGCGACAGAGTGATGAGTATGACATGATGATGTTGTTGTACTGATAAAACAAGGGAAATAAAAAGAAATAAAGAAATAAAACTCTGTATAGGAATATAATCCTGTTTCAAATAAAGGCCTGGTTAACTCATGAACCTGGTAGTTGAGGTTAATAAAGAATTTAAAGTACATATGGTGACATTTTGATTAAATTTTGATAAAATCCAAATTTAGACTTTTTTGCTGATTTGAAAAGCAACATTTTAGATACATGTGGTTCACAGTTTGCTGTGCAGCTTTAAACTTTTCTCTTGATTCTTATCCTCTTCAACGAGGGGATTGCCTTTCACGTTGTATAAACTGTTTTTGCAGTGGAGCTGTTTTTCTTGGGCCGTAGTGTGTACCTGGGAGATGTGGTTGATGGAGGACTCCATGCGTCGTAGTTGCGAGGCCTGGATGTCCAGCAGCTGCAGCACATTGTTGGCTAAGGCATTGATCTGGTAGGCCACGCTGGCCAGAGACTGGGTGGTGTAGGCCTTGGTCTCCTCCAGGGCCTTCTTCTTGTCTTGAGCCTGGCAGAAAGAGGAAAGGAGGACAGCAAGGAAAAGAGAACAGAAGTCAGAAAAATCTGTGGAAGGACGAGTGGGTGGAAGAAATGGAGAAGTTGCCAGAGTGAAGTAAGTTAAGCTCCAAAAATCACTCAAGAGGAAATGATGCACTCTCATTGTTACTTTCCTATCAGTTTTTTGAGAGAGGAGTGTGAGGGCAGTTTTATACAAGAGACAGTATGTGACGGTCTCTGCTGTTTTTAAACCGCAAAGTCCTGTTAAGATCTGACAGGCTGTGAACAAGGAGTTTATGATGCTCAGGGGGAATGACTTTGTTGAATGCAAAGCAGCCTGGAAATGGACAACAATGACTTCTGAATAACTCAGATGGACAAAATGGGACAGGTGCATGGTGGGAGTTGAGCCCAGTGAGCAGAAATGCCAAGACATTTCATAGGATCCCAAATCGCCACCAGGCTGCGCAAACCATCTGTTTCTGGATGTCTTTAAATAGCAAGTGGACTGAATGGACATATTTATAGTTTGGAAAGAGGCTGACAGACTTTTTCAGAAAACTACAACTAGAACTGCGACTTACAATTATTTTCTGTGTTAATTATTTAGTTTTCATCACTTTCTCATTTAGGGTAGAAGTCAAAACTGACAAATCCCTACCACAAGTTAAAAAGCACTGCATTTGGCACGCTCCAGTAGCCTACTGGTTAAGATGCATGCCATATAATGACATCATCCGCGGTTTGATCCCGGCTGTGGATGGTTGTTGCGTTTCACCCCCCATCTCTCTCTCCTTAATGTCCCCCTAATAAAGCATAAAAAATATATAAAATCACTTCATTTGATTAACCAAATGCCCAAAATACCTCGAGCTGTTGTAATTACACATATATGAAATGAGGAGAAAAATCTTATTTTTACCATTTTATCTATTGTGACCTGCAAATGTTTAATTTTTCACATATTAATATTAAGTATATTTCTATTTCTTAATAGATTAAAAGTAGTCAATTATTAAAATGGCTATTGATTAATTTCTGTCAATCAACTAATAAATTCATTGGCTCATCACTTCAGCACCAGCTGTAGTAATGATGAATGATGACATCTTGTAGTTCCATACTGGTTACAGGTTGCTGCTTACATGCAGGTAAATACATTGATTTTCTAAAGAAATAGTTTGACCATTCTGGATTTGCTTATTTGCTTTCTCGTCAAGATGATCAATACAAGATTATCAAGAATGAAGCTAGAGTCAGTAGACCATTAGCTTAGCATAAAGGCTAGCCTAGCATAAAGACTTGAAACAGAGGGAAACACTCCATCTCCAAAGTTCAAAAATATACCTACGTTTATTGAACTTTTGAACATCTACCAGCCGCTGACAGATAAATGTTCAGATTCACCAGCCACTCATTAGTAAATCATTATTTTACTAGCGTTTGTCTGGTGGCTGGTGGTAATTTCCCACCCTGGTAGGAGGTTAGCAGCCTTTTCAATGACCCCACTACACAACATGTACCACCTGTCCACCTGAAACCTTGTAAACCACCTGCAGCACCATCATCTGTTGCAGATGTCTGGTGGGACCTGCGGGGTGACCTGTCACATGGTCAACCTTTAACTGCCAGTTTGTGAAACACAAAGACAGCACTATCCCAGAGACTGGAGCAGGCCCTCATACCTGAGCTGAAATGCTGTCTTATATTCTCAAGGACATGTACAGACTACTGGAACATTTCACTATTCTCATCAGTCACACTAACAGCAAAATGCCAAGAAATAGTACTTAGAATGATAAACGTACTTAGATGATCACATATTGGTGTACACGCTGTTAGTGTTAGCACAGTGCAATGCATGCAGGAGAGGAAGGGATGTGTAAGCAGGGATTTAAAGAGAGGTTAAAACTTAAAACTAATTAAAAATGTCCTGTATAGAAAACCCCTGCTGATAGTGGGCTGCTACATTGTTCATCTCCCTCTCTTACTCTCTCTCCTGCTTTCAGATATTATGTTTCATATCACAGTGAGCTTACAAAAGGCTTTTTGTCAGAGTTCCTCCTGGATTTTTTTGTATGTTAAAACACCAGACAGTGCACTAAAATAAAGCAATTTATGGGTGACATATACTGAACACCAGGTCTGATACTGGAATATCATGAACTCCGTGAGTCATGAATGAAACAGCTATGAGTCAGAGGGGGATCATGTGAGCTGGAGGGGGATTTTGGTGCGGATCAGCAACATGGATTCACAGTTAATTTTTTCAATATTTGAAGAAAACGTGATACTGATATCTATCGGTCTCCTTCCACAAAAAATAAAAAGTCAAAGCCAGTCAAATATATTGATAGGTACTTGGTAGTTTAAATATGCAAACCACATAATGGAACAAAATGGAGAATCATTAATATTAAGATTACACATGTTTGGAAGCTAAATGTGAGGACTTGAGACCTATGTGCATGCCAATATCTGCTGATGCTAAGCATCCAGTAGATGACAGGACTAGTCCGACGTCCATCTGTTCCCAAAAATAGCATTATATTCATTTTACATATTAAAAAAGCTTATGTCCTCCAAACAGTTGCTATTTTTATATGCAAAATTCTTAAGAAAGATACTAAAGCTGAGCTCTGGTTTCGTGCCACCAGTCATTTAGCAGGTGGGAGTTTGTCAGTTTTTTTAAATGGCTCATTTCAAACATCTAATCTAAGAATAAACTCTTCAATCTTTCTCCAACATCACACAGTGGATCTACATATCAGGGCATGCATTGCCAGTGTGGTGTTTTGTGTAATTTTGCTATTCCAGCTGATAGTGTGAATACATAAACTCAATAATTAAATGCTGTTCCCATAGGATTACACAGATCTATTACATTCAAGTATAACTTCACATCGATGACAACAGTAAGGTGACAAAATAGCCTAAAACATGGTAATGACTAGAAGCAAAAGGCTCAATTCAGCACTTCATTCAGAATACAGCAACAATTTTTACTGCACACAATCTAAGCATAAAATAAATCCACCTGCACCACGCTCACTTTTCATCCCCTGTTTGTGTTTGTCAAGTGTGTTTATATGCATGCTCGTGTTTTTAATGTCCCTGAAGAAATCATTATTCAGAGGTAGCAACATACATGCATCTTCATATACCAGACATGAATATCCTAGTGTAATAATATTCTAGATACTGCAGTAGAGAGCGTCACTGCTGTATAGAGCTCTGAAAATCAGCAGTGAAGGAGATGAAAAGCATCATGAATCAGTTTCTTATAAATGGATTAAGAAAGAGCCTTGACGCTTGCCCACAGCAATATACAAATGAAGTACAAACAACACAGGATGCTGGTAAGAGCAAACTCAGAGCTGAATCATTTCACCTAAAAACACCTCCAAACTGTTTTAAACCAGTCCAACCTATGGTGGTCTTTGTCTCATTCAATGTGCATTCTGGACATTAGTCACAGCATGTGATTCATACAATAAGATGAATGAAGTGGTATCATTATTAGTCATGTGACACGCTGGGGTATAGATATAGGAAATGTAATACAAACATCTTGTGACAAAGAGGATGGATATTGATGTAAGCAGCTATGAACAAAAGCCACCATCAGTCAGCAAGATTTTTATTGCTTTTACTTTTTCTTCTGTCCACTTCAAATACATAACTGTTTTGCCTGTATCGCATGACAAAGTTTCCATAACATGTCATGTTTTTGTTTTTTTTTTCTTTTTGACACCCGGATGACACACGTCAGAAACAGATTTGAGTCTGTTGTCCATCTGCAAACACCTCACACACACACACATGGTTTACCATTTCCTTTAGCTCTGACCTGCTGACATAAATTTTATGACCTCAGATTTTAAAGCCATTTCCTGATTGCAGATCTGTGAGCAACATCAGTCAGCAAACATATTTGAAGAGCTGGACTTGAGGTGAAGGAAAAACAATTCTTGTTAGGATTTATTTACTGGATTTCAGCCAACTAGTGAGTGGGCTGACATAGAAGGGTCAAGCTGTCTACTGGGTGTTTCTAACAACATGAAAACCACTATATTTGTACCACAAACTACAAAAAACATCATTTACAACAACACAATAATCCAGACTACTGAAACATAAACCATCTTCAAGTGAACATCTATGTAATGCAGTCTAACCATTAGCCCACTGCTACTAATATATACACCAGAAATCTACCTGTGAGACCTTAAATAAAACGTGGTAGCTTTCTACATAATGATCTGTAGTGCAGAACTGTGTATGCTTGTCAGAATTTAAACGTGCATCCAAGCTATGTAACCTACATAAGCATTTCTGATGACAAGCAGGGCAAAGTGATCTGACGTGTTATTACGGCAAAGCTGTGGGCTTTCTCAGCACCACAGTGAAAAAATTACCACGCTGGAGCACAGTGGGGTTTCTGGCATGTGCTGGTCCTGTCAACAGACACTGCTGTTCACACCAGACCATTCAGCCTAGCGATGGTCTACCACGCTCTCACCCAAGTTTACTGAAAGCACGCCCAATGTGGGAGAGTGACAGGGTGAAGAGGTTTTGTTCTAAGTAACTCTTCAGGGCAGAAATCCCCAAACATGTTTTAATAATGTAGACACATTTGATCATGGATCCTAATTTAATATGACTTTGTCTGAAGGAGTCTTGGGCTTCTAGATATGCAGAAGTGAAACACATTTTACAATATTTTGTAGGTGAAGAAATGGTAATGATAAAAGTCCAACTTAAATGATACCCAGAGGACCTGATGTTTGTCTCCAATTTGGGAAGCACTGTTTTTTTTTGACTATATGTTCATACTTTTCCTGACACTGATTTAACATTCAGTCTGGATATGCAAAAACAAGCAGGCACGCCTATCATTAACCTGCACCATGCATTTGATTACAAGCAAATGATCCCTTGGACGTGTTTTCAGCACTGTAGTAGGACACATGATATCAGCACCATGAGTGGTTTCACTACACATAATACAGACTCTTGCATGACTCGTGTTTTCCCCTAAAAGTCTTTAGGGACTCTGCCCATTTAATGATAATACACTGATATGCAATTTTACAGGCATGTTTGGAGGCTATTTTCACAGGCTGATAGAAAAGAGTAATAATGAAAAATGGTTATAACAGTTCTAGTGATGGTAGATGGTGTCTATACTTATAATGAGTTTAATGAGCTAAGCACTTAATGGTGTTTTTCTATTTCCTTCGCTAGCATAATAACAGTCATAAAATGTTATTAGCACTTACAGTTAGCTTTACATTTTCATGAGTGAAATGGCTATAATACGTTTCATTTGTGAAATTTCCCGTTATAACGCAGCTGTGTGGCCTACACGTGACGCCTGTTTGGTTATTATCAAATAAAAAGGGATAATTGACGTCTTTTTTTATAAATGAAGGCCGGTCCCGGGTACCTATCAAACAGAATGCAGTCAGTGACAAACCACTTGGTCATAACAACGACACACCCTCTAAAAACCTCCAGCAGCAGCCTTCAATACATCGAGTGAAGCCTGTAAATGTGAACACGGCTCCGGTACACCGGGCCGACCAGCACCGGACCAGAGAATAACGACATACAGCCGCCTCTGAATCATTACACCGGGAGAAGAAAAGGCCACTCCGGTTAGCGGTTTGAGGATCCCTTTCGCTGCGACCAGCATTTCCTGTCCCTGTGGTTTCACTCACTTCTACTCCAGCACCGCAGACACGACGGAGATAACCGAGAAAAAAATCACCACATTTAATGGCAGCGAGCCTTCTCTTACCTGAACATAATTGTTTTCACAGTATTCCGCAACCCGGGACAGGTTCTGGTAGCTTTCCACGAGAGCTCTTTTACCGGCAGGGATTTCCTCCTCTAATAGCATTTGTAGCTCTGCCATCTTACATCCCTTTGCATTTCTCTCCTCTCTGTTCCTTTCTCAGTGAGGCGAGGCGGTGATGCTGTGCTGTGCTGCTGAGAAAGGGGCTCCCCCGCCTGGCATTGTGGGGCCGCTGGCCTCCGATTCACAACGGCCCGTCACAATCGCAGCTACGTTATAAACGGTGGTCGCTGATTGGCTGAGAGATCCATGGAGAAGAGCCGTTGACCAATAACGTTTCACTGCGATGGCGTATACGTCCATAATGATAATAACGTTATAATAATAATATTACTATTAACAATAATATTACTTTATTATTATTATTATTATTATTATTATTATTATTATTATTATTATTATTGTTGTTGTTGTTGTTATTACTGATATCTTAACATATCAAAATAGTCGAGTTCATAGTTTAAATGACTCATCAACACCATAAATGTATTATTATTATCAAGTTTTATAATAAAAGGCAATATCCCACATAAATAAATAAAAAAAACGTTACAAACGAGTGCAATTCTATAATTTTTGTTTTTTTCAGTTAATGTCATATGAAATAACAAAACCAAAACACTGGTGAAAAAGTACCCATGCCATACTTAAGTCCCTGTATGTAGGCTATATCACAATATTTTTCGACGAAGAGAATATGCATAAAACAAGCACTCAAAGGTGGTATTTTGCTATATTGGGCAAAACCAGAACGACCTCCCTACACTACATCTCCCATACATCACCGCGGTTTAAAGCCCCTCTTAGAGGGGTTTGTGGGTATTGAAGGAGTAAGCATTGAGCCTTTCCCCACCGTTGGCGGGGTTTTGTCCAATAAAAACTACAGTTCCCATATACATATTTCAGTATCCAATGTTGACTGTTTGGCTCATCCTTGACCGGAGTCGAGATGGGTTTTCTGCTGCATATTGCAGACAGACACCGGGCTAATGAATGATTATTGCACCGGCGAATGTGAATTGTATGGTGAGTGTCTAACAAATCAACCATACATATAAACATTTTGTGTTTAGAATACAACCAGTTAAATCTAAACATATAAGGGCTTTATAAATTATCCTAAAATCTCCTCGATTAAACAGAAAACTGCATCCTTAGATAAGACAAGAAGCTGCAGTGATAACCGAATTGTGTTGACCTATCCCTTGTTGGACACTTTCTAAACTGCCTCGATTTTTTTTCCCAATAATTGCTTGAAATTCTTGCTGAAGATGTGAGGACTCCTTCCTGTCATCCTTGTTGGGACTGAGCATGGCGCAGGAGGAGGACAAATACAGCCTGGAGGCTAAATTTGCTGCTGCAGTTAAAGTGATCCGGAGTTTGCCTGAAGATGGTGATTACTTTGTTCTATATGGAAAAGAATGAACGTGATTGGACTGTTTGGCTGATTGGAGGTGTTTGGTTATGTGCTACACAGTGTGAAGTCTGCACTAGTTGGTGTGTAAACACTCCAGGTGACTGACCTATATGCAGAGCCTTTAAGAGCTGTTACTCTTGGCTGGCCCTCTATTGATAAAGCTGCTATAAGAGCTGATTAACTGAATCAAGTCGAATAACAACTCATGCAAGCAACATGTATCTTAACATTTAATGCTTTAATACAGTTTCAAGCTGCCCTAAATTCCTGAAAAAAGTGATTGTAACTTTAGCAATGGCCCTTTATAATGCCCCATCTCAGTAGTGACTCATCTACTCTCCTTCCTTAATTTCTCAGGTCCTTTCCAACCATCTGACGACATGATGCTGATGTTCTACAGTTACTATAAGCAGGCCACCTTGGGGCCGTGTGACATCCCCAGACCAACTGGCTTCTGGGACTCAAGTGGAAAAGCTAAATGGTAAGTAATTATTATATGTTGTCTTAATTCAAATGTAATGGTTATATTCCACTTCTAAATGGTAGTAGAGTAGTTCTGGCTAGTGGCCACACCAGAGACAGACAGCTGAATGTAAGATCCATACGATTCATACTGCCAGACTCTCACCCCCTGCCCATCCTGAGCCTAGGTCAAAGGCACAGTCACTCATGATGTATTGAACAGTACTGCAGGTATATGCATTGTATAATCCTGCAGTAATACAGACTTTTTACAGATTAAGTTTGGTGAGATTTCTGCACCATTTACTCCGAGAGCACTGTAACTGCATGTTTCCAGTTATTCAATACTCACTTTCTTCTCAGTGATTCAGTGTTGACCCATGACTTTGTGTTGCCAGGGATGCATGGAGCTCTTTAGGAAATATGACAAAGGAGGAAGCCATGAGGAATTATGTTGAGGACATCCAGCTGGTAAGTCCTGTCAGGGGAAACTAAAGCTTAATAGAAGCAGCATAATGAATAATAAACACACCTGACTTTACGTTTAATGTTTTGTCATAAAAAAATTTCAAATGCAGGTTTTCTAATATATCTTTCTGATCTCCATGTCTCTAAAGACACTGTGTGGAAAGACAATTCATTTAAATCTCATGCAGCTTATAAAAAAAACTTACAGAAAACTGGCTCTATTTGTTGTGTGCATATTTGTTCCACAATGATAAAACCTTTTAATTAACAACAGAGATTGCGTTTGCAAATAATTTTCCGCCTCATAGCACCTAAGAAGGATTCATGTCCTCCAGTTACCAGCTGTTTACAATCAAACTTAATGAACTGACTCAACAGATAAATTGGTCAGCCTTCACAATATATATTTACATCTAATTTACACAATTCCCTGTGACTTCTTGACAATCCCACCACACCTATCCTTACACACGAGTTTTATTCTCACAATTTTAAATTATGCATATGCTCTCAATCCCTTTTTTAATGTGTGTGTTGTCAGATTTTGGAGACCATCCCGATCTCTGATGAAGTGTCTGACCTGATACAGAAGCTTGGCAACTTCTACGCTGAGGTAGAAGGAGAAGAGGCTGCAGAAAATGAGGTGGACAGGAGGCCCTTCACAAGGCCTTTTGCAAATCACACAGGTACTGTACATCATCAGAAATGCCATCATTCTCCATAGTTGAAGGCACATCAAAGGAAAACCACGACGCAATCCACTGAGGGCACTGCTGCTCAAGTGGGATGTAATACTGCTGTTAATTCTCTTTGAGAGATAACGCTTTTTTCACAGACTAAGCCTTTCTTACATGTCTTTTTATCACTAGATGAGCAGGTCAAGCCCTTTAAGAAACCAGCAATGGAAGGCAAGTCTTTTGTGTTTGCACTTGCAGTAGATTTAGAGCTGAAAGATTGTTGCTTGTGGTCCCAGAGTGTAGGCTATATGCTTTTTTTTTAATTAAATTGCTTTCCTCTGCCTTTCATTTGACTGTCAAAGGCATCGTCCTTGGCTGAATTTAAATGCACTGTAGGAATTGTGGGGAATCGGTTGAATGGAAGTTTCTCAGTGTAATCTGTCTTGACTTGCTCCATAGTTAGTCAGTGTGTTGGTTTGTTGGTTTACGTTGATATTTTTGCTTTGTGGTGTAGATGTAGTGTGTACAACCAGTGTATCAGCCAAGTGTGTGTGTGTGTGTTTGTGTTGTTGCTCCCTGTAGATTTACTCTTGTACAACATGCAATCTGATCAAGAGTTGATTGTTTTCCTCGTTGTTCAGGCTACGGGGATCTGTGGGATGATATACAAAACCATCAAGAAACAGACTATGTTCATGGCGTGAGTGTCAGTAGCGAGGAGGCAGAGGGAAGCAGAGAAAGTAGTGAGATCGAGAGAAAAGAGGAAAGTAGTGATTGGAAGCAAAGTGAGGAGGAGGAGAATGGTGACGAAGAAGACAATACAGAAGATGAAGACAAAGAGAAGGAAGAAGGTACCAGTACGTAGTCTTAGTTGTTAGCTGTTATGTGCTGTGAAGTTTTCTGCGTTGTAGACATGACAAACACCAACAGAGCACCAAGTATTTTTTTACATAATTTGAAAAAGCAAACTACCTTTTCACTGAAAATGCTTTGTCAACAGAACTAAGTGCTTTTAAGCATGATTTAAACATGTTGAAGAAAAATGTACTACAAGGACTGTGGTTACGTATGTGGCACATATCAGAAAATTTTTTGTATGTTCATCCTCATCTCTATGCATTCATGTTGTATATGTGCTACTTTCTTTCATTTTTCTGTCTATTCTCAGTTTAAAACGGAAGGGGAACAATTGTCACTGAAGACCAGTTAAATTTCCACTGAAGTATAGCACCCTTGAGTTCACTGTTCAGTTCATTTGAAGGGTGTGAAACATACATAGTTTCCATGTGAAGTGACTGAACATGATGTGTTTTTCCTCTGAATACATTCACATAAATGAATTATATTTAGAATGGTATTTTGGTGACATAAAAGAAAAACATTTGCATTAGGTTCACCCAGGGTGAATAAATAAAAAGGCATATTAAAAAGTACTGTGATTCTTAGTATTCTCCATCAAACTATCTCTCCTTTCTCTCTCCCCCACTCTCTATTGCTCTCGCCTTGTCTCAGAGTGGAGGCCTGACCCGAGGATGCTGATAGTGGAGGGCAAAAGGTGGAGGTCTGACACCAGGGGGTCCAGCAGCAGCGTGGAGCCCAGCATGTCCTCCTTTACCAACGGGACCCACAGCTCCCTCAACAGCGAGGTGGAGGAGGAGGAACTGGCCTGTTTCATAGAGCCCAGTGCACAGAATAACTTATACATGCACTTTAATGGACACCTGAGTGGTAAGAATATACATTTGTGCACAAATTACATATATGGTTGTATGACAGTGTATAAAAAAAGCACAAGATTTGATAACACATACCTCAACAGTCTATGTTGATTATTACTCTGTAAAATCTTTGCTATATAAAAAGATAAGATAAACAGAAAGATAAATTATTCCTGTAGGGAAATTTGATTATTGCAGCATCAAAACAGACAGTCCACAATAACAGCCCAAGTGCACAAAGAATGTAAAATAAGCAGTAAACGGAAAGAAAATGCACAAATGTCAAAATATTTAAACATGTATGTACAGTATGTGAGACATACTATATAATACTGTATAGTCCTTATGGTAGAGCATATAGCTGTTACTTATAAATTCTACCAACAACTCCCTACTTAAATAAGGATAATTAAATGTGAAATACAAAGGTTAATAAACATTGCCTTTTAAAAATACTCAGTAGATGTACAGTAAACAACAGTGAATTAACCTTCATGTTTTTTCATCGTTGGCATGTTGTGATTTGCACCTTACAGATCATAAAGATGCTGTTCCTGAGAAAAACTACCGATCCACAGACTCGGATAATGAGGAATTCTGTGACTCAATGGAGCATCTAGCCATGGAAGAGGTATCCATCCTCTTAAGTGTGCTCCATATTAAATGATTAGTTTCCACAATTTGGGAAATACACAACATTTGCTTTCTTGCTTAGAGTTAGATGAATGGGTTGATATCACTCTTAATGTCTGTATGGTAAATATGACGCTACAGCCAGGAAACAGTTTGCTGGCTCTGTCATTGGGTTAAGAAAACATCCTCTACTCTCAACCTCTAAAGCTCACTACACGACAAGACTTCAAGAAGCTGCTGGCCAAGAAATATTTCAGCACATAACCTCCTGTAAACCCACAACTAGTTGTTTTTACTGTTTGGTCTTAATACAGATTAAATAAATGAGATATAACATGGCAATAGGCTGTAGTTTCATATTTTATGGGTTGATATTTGAGTCTCAATATGAAAGCGAATATGTGTATTTCCCAGAATGTCAGACTGTTCATTTACTGTAATCATGTTAACATAATAGAAACAAAGTCGTAAAGAGCTACATTACAGTCCAACAGGAGTTTAAGGTGCTCTGGCTTATCAATGGCTATTCAAACTGCAGTTGACTCTCATTTTTGTCCAACAAGGGGCTGTCGACATCAAAAGTCCAGTCACATGGATCAGGAGCTGCCTCAGTGAGGCAAAATGATCTTTGGTTTGAGAGCAACACCACTCTGAATGGAGGAGAGGATCAAGTACTCATAGAAGATTCCTACCTTAAAGAAAATAGTAGCATAACCAATCACAGCAGCTCCTTGTCAAGAAGAGAGAGAGGTGAGACTACAGGAGTGAACTTTTTGACTTATACTGACACTGTATCCCTGTATCCCTAATTTATGTCCCTTTAATGTCCTTAATTTACCTTCCTAAGCATTTAAAGGCATCACAGGTTGGCACACAAACAACACTGCACGTTGTACCTTTCAACTGTCACAGTCTGGCTCCTGTTTCAGGGTCTCAATCGCCAAAGACCGCCTGCAGCTCTCAGTTGTGTGTCAGTGTCGACGCTGCCTGCTGTTGTGTGTCACAGCGCAGACATCCTGACAGCACTTCCAGGGGAAACATCAACGAGCAAATAGCAACGGCTCTGCTTAGGCTGCAGCATGATATGGCCAATGTGCTGCACAGGCTGCAGAGTCTGGAGGTCCTCACTGTGTCACAGGTGAAAGACTCTGGTCACTACAGTTTGAATATAGGGGGAAAATATCTCATGTCACATTACACTTATTTATTTTTCCTTCAGGCACCTGTGTACAGACATGTAACACGGCTGATGACAGTCTCCATGACTTAAGTATTTACTGATGTTTTTATATATTTTCTTCTTTCATTTTTAAGTCAAGATCATCTTCACCAAGGCAGGAGGAGTCCCTACCTGTAGTACGAAAGGTCCCTCTAAAAATATTTTCCATTGTTACCTAAAGTTTAAAATGACAAATAAGTATCTAGTCTGGAAACAAGCAACTGCCTTCATGCCAGTTCTCTGTTTTTATAGTTTCTGAGACCAACTTGGTGGCCTTTCGACCATTCTCCAATCACAGTGGCGTTGACCGCACTCTGGCCTCTCATTGCCCATTGGCTTGTCCAGCTTTACCTACAGCGGAGGAGACGGTGAGAAGAATACTGATCAAATATTTCCAGGTCTATCATCACTGCTTTATGGTCACACTATCAACAGACAGACAACTTAAACTCAGTGTTAACTCTTCTCCTCACAGGAAAATCACCTGAATTGTTTGAAAACTGTTGGCATCAATCAGTGAATCCTGGGTGAATTAGCTGAATTTGTGTTTGACTCACAGATGAAGCACCGCAGAGGAAACGGAATGAGAAACTGACTTCAATGAGAGTTTTTAGGTGTTTTACAAAGGGGAGGTTTGTGTAATATTAATATAGGGACATTTGATTTGTTACAGTAAATGTAGCATTAGGTGGTGATCTGCTTTTTGACATGTCTCAGTTTGGATCACCGGGAACTCAATATCACATACAGTAACTGAGTCAACTTTTAATAGTAATAAATTCATGATTATACCATAGCTGTGGACTTTAACTGGTGCAGATTTTCTCTCATTGTCATTGACAATTATTGTATTTGTTATACATTTAACTGTTTATTTAAGGTTCTTTTTGTATCGAATGTTACTCAGTATTTTTTCTGAGGACTAAGGACATCAGCCCTTTATATTGTCTGACATTTCTTTTTAGACCAAAAAGACATTTAAGGTGACAATATGGTGACATATGTGTATATATGTATTTTATAGCTTCAGTGCAATAGTATCAAAGATTGCACCTTTGCAAAAAAAGTGTAGTACAGACAATCCATATATCTACATATGTATATTCATTCTTCTTTATTGTGAGTTGCACAGTAAACATGGAATAGAAGAATGTTTTGTTTTAAGCAAGGGCGTAGCGCTTTAAAATATACAGTGTAAAGCATCAGCATATAATTATATGATATATAATTTGATGTTGTTTAACATGCAATAAACACATTCTTGGGACAAACACATTCCATTTTCATGAATTTGAGATTTTGATGTTCAGATGTGTATATGTGCATGAAATATGATATTTCTGAAGAAATAAAAACTATACGCTGAGAAATATAAGGGGTAAGTATGCAGGGCCAATATCGCATTTATCACACTTTAGACTAAATTAGAATATATTATAATTTTAGGATAACTAAAGCTGGATAAGCGGAACCTTGGCTGGGATACAAAATTTGGTCGCGTCTAGATGGTAACCCTAGACCCGCGAAAGATCTCGCGAGAGTGATCATTTCAACCCAAACCATGATTTTTCCCTAACCCTATCGAAGTGTTTTTTGTGCTTAAACCTCACCAGACCTTAACCACATTGTTGTCACATCATAAAACCTAATTATTTCGCGCAACGAGCACAATGAAGAAACAGCTCGTACAGATCTCGCGATAGTTTCGCAAATCTAGGGTAACCATCTAGACAACGACGACAAAATTTGTTACAACATGGTAGAGGTCACATCCGGTTTGTTTTCGGCTGTCGGACTTGCTATGCCTGCTACAGAAAGTTAAAGTGAAAGCAGCAAGGACCTTTAACTCTCAGGGTTGTTGGTACAACTTGCATAGCTTAACGACCGTCTTGTACCTGTGAGAATTCAGAATGTTTTCTTTGACAATGACCGTACAGCCACAGGTAGGAAACCAAGTGACGTTAGGCCAAGCTAACATTAGCATTGTTGTTGTTTTGGTCCCAGCCCGGTGAAGTTGAGCGTGCTAGCCAGCTAAGTTAACCTTAGCTCTTATGATCCATACTGCTGTCGACCTTTCCTATTGTTTTTTTACGTCAGTAGACATTGTGTCAGTATGGTTGTCTTGAACTGAAATAAATGTGCTGGCCGTTGAGAGGAGCTAACTTGTTTTAGCCGCAGTGCTCTGTTGAGTTCAGTGTGCCCTTAGCTGCCAGATGGGAAACTAACTGCGTCAGTGACCAACATGCTTGACTACTGACGGCTGACATATAAACAGCAATTAAACCGACTTTTCTACTAATAATTGATAATTGCTTATGAATTTAGAACTACATCATAAGCTTGATTCAGTTCATGTAAGCTTGTAACAACAGCCGACTGTTATACTTCACATGTGAGCAACACACATGTGGGCTACTTAACCAATAGGATCTCTGTTGATAATGGTAACATGTATGATATTTCTTCAATATTCATAACATGCCACTTCACTCACTGTTGGCTTATATGTGATCACAGGTGACTGTACCCCTTAGTCACCTCCTCAACGTCCTCCACTCTCTGAAGAGCTCAGTGGGGAGCAGCAGCAGTGCCACCAGCAAATCAAGAATACACAAGGAGCATGCCTCAGACCCAGAACTACACTGCTCAGAGGTACTCGTTAGTAGGAAATAGTCTTCCAAGCCCTGCTCGACTTGAGTAGTAAAAACCTGTTCCAGAATAACTTTGTGGGAAATATAACACACATCTCTTACATAGAAGTTTGTAACTCATGTGTCTGCAGCCCATGTGGAACCTGCGGGAGCTTGGCTTATCAGACCTGGGAGCACAGCAGCTGGATGAGCTGGTGAATCGTGTGTTACCGCGCCTCAGCCCGCAGGAGGCGCCGCTTCCATTTGGTATCAGCGGTCAGACAGCCTGGAGGACTTCTCATCTCTCTACACCCTCCTTTTTCCACAACAAGCATGGTAGGGATGTGTATCTTTGTTTTGAATAAGCCTCCCACCTGTTACCTTGTATCCACTTCAGTAGATGTGCCTGTCTTCTGCTCATTTTAAACACAGTGTTGTGCATAGAAATGCAGAGTGTTAGTCAGGAAACTGGTTAGTGGAGGTGGTGAGCATTTGTAAGAAGATTCTGATGCATTTTATCTTTTGTGATCCGTCTAATAAGCTACTAGATGACAGTCTTAACAAAGCCTATTGCTTTCATATCCCCTTTTTCCTGAAGGTGTTACAGTAAACAGTGTGTTCATTTCTTGTGTATGTGCAATAAACATAATTTTTCTTCTGTTTCCAGGGTTCTCATGTGGTCCCATGTCAGCCCCAGTTTTTTCCAGGCAGCACCCCTTATCTCTTCAGTCTGTCTGCACAGAGCTACAACACTATCCAGGTAACTATGAGTTAGAAACATGTATAAATAGTATAATAGTTTATCACTGATCTAAAGCTTTGTACTTTGTTGTTACTAATGAAGGAGTAAATTAAGTTGTTTATATGTAATTTGAATGCAGATACAGAAACAGTACTCCTGAATAGGGATGCATGATATTATCGGCACGTCATCGGTATCGGCTGATATAAGCTCTAAAATGAAATATCGGCACAGGCCGAAATGAACATTTTCTGCCGCTTATGAGAGGCTGATTTGTTGCCTTCTCTTCCACCGCCTGACTGTGCTTCCCTCCGCGGACTGTTTCACCCTGACAGTCCCAGTGCTTCCTCCGCATGCTCCACTTCACTCAGCTGCCCGTCAGACCCGCTGCTTCTAGCAGAGGCTAGCTGGCTGTGCTTCCCTCCGGTCATGCTGCGGCTAACGCTCTGCTAGCCTCTCAGCTAACGGTAGCCTTGGCTCTCCGTGCTCTCTGACGGGCAGCTTGAGTGGAGTGGAGCCTACAGAGGAAGCGCCGGGTCCGTCAGAGTAAAATAGTCCGTGGAGGAGCTGGTTAGTCGGCTGCACAGATAGGAAACACCTTGGCTGACAGGATGTACCACTCTGTTTGGAAAAAAAAAATCTTCTTCTTTTTGGTTTGTAACGGTGGTTGGCAACCAGCGTATTAGGTACATTACCACCACCTTCTGCTCCGGAGTGTGGACCAAAGATTAGATCCTACACATTAATCCTGTCTGTCTAATGAACTCAAAGAAAACTACTGCTCCACCCACTTGGCAGGTTCATTAAAGTTTTAACACTGAGCTCCTGAATTCCAGTCCTCCTAAGTTCTTCCTTCATATATTGTCTTTCTTGACCATACTTAGCACAATCTATGCCTGCATGCATAATAGTCTCCTCAGCCAGCTGGAAAAAAATATGTGCATATATCGGCAATCGGCCACAATGAGTTGGAAATATCGGCATATCGGATATTGGCAAAGAATCCTATATCGTGCATCCCTACTCCTGAAAGAATGACAGATATTCCAGTAATTGTGAAAATGATCCATTTAACTTTATTTTTGCTAATCCAAAAAATCATATGGTGTAGAAAAAGTTTTTCTTTTTACTTTACTTAAACATCATCTACTTACTGCACATGTCAAGTCTGGGTCCAGAGCAGAGGCTTTAAGACTTTAAGGAGCAAAACCAGAAGACTGCAGTCAGCCTTCGACCGCCCGATAGAATCTGAAGGGTTTACACCATCTTTTATGAAGGTAAAACATCATCCATGTGTTAATAAAGGACACGGTTTTAAACTGTTGAACCACTAAGTGTCACTATGTCAGCACTAACATGTTGACGTGACTAAGGCCATGATTGTACAGGATGCTGTCTTTCTCTCTGTGATGGGCAAAACAACGGTGTGCATTTGTTCTATTAGATCTGCTGCAAACAAAAAAAAAATGAGCAAAAGTAATTGGCAGTCAGTGTTTCTGCCCAGCTGGTGTCACCAACAGGCTTATATTTTCATGAGTGAAATGGATGGCATGATTTTTTTGTATTAAGTTAACCAATGCAATCAGCTGATATGTTTGCTAAATTATTGACAGCAGCAGACTTTGCAGTTGCCTAGCAACATAAAAGAATACCTCCAGCTGTTCTTCTTGTGCACTTAAAATACAAGCAGAGCAGGTGCATCTTGTGTTTTCAGGCCTTGTGTGATCGCCTGGAAAATAAAGGTGTGGTAAAAGTGAAGGAGTGCTTCTAGCTCTGCAAATTCCTGCTAACACATCTTGCCTCGTACTGCAGGGTTTCCTGACACGTGACAAGGGGATTGAAGTGGAAAGTCTAGACAGCATGTTGAAGAGCAAGAACATACCTGATGGACAGCAGGATGCTTTTAAGAGGGGCTTTGCTGAAGGTTTCCTGAAAGCCCAAGCTCTGACACAACGCACACAAGGCAAGTTTTAATAGAGGAATTATTTTCCCTTGAAGGCGGAAGATGCATCTAATGTCACTTCACCTACCTGTTTTTTCTCTTCTGGAGGTTGAAATACTGATAGCTTTAATGTACATGACTGCTGTATTAAATACTGCATGAGCCAACATTTTACCATACATAGCCCATAAACTGAGGTTCCAATATTAAGCATTAAACAGTATTGAAGTATAGTTTTCCTGTCGTGTATCCATCTGTTCAGACTCTCTGAGAAGGACTCGTCTCATCCTGCTGGTGCTGCTTCTTGTTGGGCTCTATGGTATCTCAAAGACCCCCTTCATATCGGGTAAAGGCTCCTTTTCCCCTTTAAACTTGTTCATTTCATGGTACACATGAAATCTTCTCCATATATGTTAATATATTAATAGATTAAAATATTATTATTAACAACAACCAAGCTCAACATTTGCCTGGCAAACTAATCCTTGCAACATTTATTAACCCTGAAAAGAAAAATAACTAAACTTGTTATGAGTGAACCGTCTAAAACTCCTTGCAGACAAGAATAATAAATTCTAACTTGTTGAGTTGAATGACTAATATATGCAATAGATGTGGTCATTAAATAACTCCCTCCTATTAAATAATAGGATGTGCTTGTTTTGTGCTCATTAACCATGCCATGCAGTGTGATTTCGAACTTTAATCTAACCATTTTGGACAGTGCGGTTCCGAACCACATCAGGCCTGGACTCGGCAGTGGACCCTGTCCAGATGAAAAACGTGACATTTGAGCACGTCAAAGGGGTAGAAGAAGCTAAGAATGAGCTGCAGGAAGTGGTGGAGTTCCTGAAAAACCCACAGAAGTTCACAGCCTTGGGAGGAAAGCTGCCAAAAGGTAGGCTGATGCTCACTGTGCATTTTAGATGAAAAGTTTTACTTTATTCTTCACTTACAGCACATGTGTTATGATCTAAAGATTGGTAATTAAAGATGAGTTTGAGACACAGTTCCATTCAAGA
Source organism: Thunnus thynnus (assembly GCF_963924715.1). Lineage (NCBI taxonomy): Eukaryota > Metazoa > Chordata > Actinopteri > Scombriformes > Scombridae > Thunnus > Thunnus thynnus. The sequence continues at coordinate 8,852,984 of NC_089528.1, forward strand.
GTTTTTTTGTATCTCTCTCTCATTCTGTCTTATTTTTTTGTCCCTACCTGTCTTTACTTTAGGTGTCCTACTGGTTGGCCCTCCAGGGACTGGTAAGACCCTACTAGCTAGGGCGGTGGCAGGAGAGGCAGATGTGCCATTCTACTACGCCTCCGGGTCAGAGTTTGATGAGATGTTTGTCGGAGTGGGAGCCAGCCGCATTAGGAACCTTTTTAGTAAGTCTTTTAACATTTTAATGATCCCCTCCCCCCCTTTTTTCTTCTATAAAAGCTGTGTGAAGTTTACTTTTCCTAACTCAAGGACCGCCTGATTGTGACACAAACAATCGATAATATTGTGGTACATACAGTATGTCTATCAGTATCACAAATAATGTCTTGTCTTACTGCTTTTTTTCCAGGGGAGGCTAAAGGTAATGCTCCCTGCGTGATCTTTATCGATGAACTGGACAGCGTTGGTGGGAAAAGGATCGAGTCTCCCATGCACCCTTACTCCAGACAGACCATCAACCAACTACTTGCTGAGATGGATGGGTAATCAGTTACATTTTTAACTGTTTAATTGTCTGGCATGCATGTTGGGTTAGTTTAATTCGTATTTAATCATAAACATATTTGTGGCCAAAAAGCAGTGCTGCATGTGTGTCCAGCAGGAAGGTGGCAATATGGATAAAATCTTCTATTATGGTACATGTAATTTTATATTGTGACAGCAATATGCAATGTGATTCAGTATGTTTTTGTAAGTTCAGTCAAAAAACTGTTAACTAGATTGGAATATCAGGTTTTTGGCTGATCTAGTAGGTATATCAGACAAATCACATTGATGCAAAAATCCTGTAAATCCAATATTGCCATAAGCAAATCCTGCTCACTGATTTGAAGCATTGTCTGCCATTGGCTTATACAACTACAGATAATTCATGGCAGTCACATTAGCCACAAAGGCGCCCAGCCAGCACCATTAAGTACAGCGTTGGTCAACACAAGAATAACTGCATTGTGACACAGATTATGAATTTAAAGTGTGCTGAAGATTTTTTTTGCAAAAACTCTGCAGACACTGACCTACATGTACACCGTGTTAATATTTTATAGGTTTAAACCAAACGAAGGCGTGATCATCATCGGAGCCACCAACTTCCCAGAGGCTTTGGATAAGTATGTTTACCTCTTCATTTCTTCCTGCTGCTTAATGAAAATGTCAGAGCTCACGTGTATAAATGTCAGAGTTTACAACCTAGAGAGTCACAGCTTTCCTTGTCAGTCACAAAGTATACACTGCAGCCTCGAGGCTGTTTATAATACAGTGCTTCTGAGTTGTATGCTGACATTAGTATTTCACTAACCAGCTCATCTTCCCTTTCAGTGCCCTGATCCGCCCAGGACGTTTTGACATGCAGGTGACTGTCCCCAAACCAGATGTTAAAGGACGCACAGAGATCCTCAACTGGTACCTGAAGAAGATTAAAGTGGATCCAGGTGTGAAATAATCATCAGATAATCCTGGATGTGCCACAATATTTTTTTTTCATATGCATTAGTATGATATATGATGTTTCAGCTACTATGAATAGCTGAATACCTTGGCACAGCACAGCATTGTTATTGTTGATTTGTTGGTACAGTATTTTTTAATGAGGTGACATAAGTGGCTGAATATTTTAAGAATGTTTGCTTTGCTAAAACATTAGCCCAATCTGAGTACTAGACTGACCATGAGACTTTTGTGGATATTGTGTGTTAATCTCTGCAGCTATTGAGGCCAATATCATTGCCCGGGGCACTGTGGGCTTCTCCGGCGCTGACCTAGAAAATCTGGTAAACCAGGCTGCCCTGAAGGCGGCAGTTGATGGTAAAGACATGGTCACCATGAAGGAGCTGGAGTTTGCTAAAGACAAAATCCTCATGGGTGAGCAGCGACATAGCTTTGCAAGTCCTAGACTAATAGAAAATATTACTAGAACCACTCTTATCAAACTAAGAATATGATGGTAATGCTAATGGGTCTCATAACCCTTTTTCTTTTTTGTTGCCATTCCCTCTTCTTCTCTTTTCCTCAAGGCCCTGAAAGGAGGAGTGCAGAAATAGACAAGAAGAACAAGCTTATCACAGCATACCATGAATCAGGTCATGCAATTGTAGCTTACTACACCAAAGACGCCATGCCAATCAACAAAGCCACTATCATGCCCAGGGGACCCAGTCTGGGACATGTAAGGAAACCTAGAGCTAATACAGTAAATAGTTTAACTCTGAATATTTCTTTACATCACACTTTTAACATTCTCTCTTCCTTTTTCCCCTTGCCAGGTGTCCATGCTCCCGGAGAATGATCGCTGGAGTGAGACTCGCTCTCAGCTGCTGGCCCAGATGGACGTCAGTATGGGCGGCCGTGTAGCAGAGGAGATCATATTCGGTCGTGAATACATCACAACAGGTTAGAAAGAGCTCCTGAAGGAGATATTGTCAGTTAAAATTTAGAAAGGCAACATGTACCTGTATGATTACATACATGTCAATTCTTTCTCACCAGGAGCATCAAGCGACTTTGATAGTGCCACCAAGATTGCTAAGTTGATGGTGACCAGATTTGGAATGTGTGAAAAGGTCTGTTCATAGTATTTGTACAGCGCATGCATCACAATCTACAGTTTTACTATAATCTTATGTATATTTATGATCCTGCTTCACTCCCTTTCTCTCAGTTGGGTGTGATGACCTACGCTGACATGACGCAGCAGAGCCCAGAGACACAAGCAGCTGTGGAGCAAGAAGTCAGGGTGTTATTGAAGGTGTGTGTTTTTTCTATTTTAGGAACAGCTGAACATTAAAACCCACTACAGCGACCCATTCATACTTTTCCTAACCAACATTTCTCTCACTGTCTCCAGGAGTCTTACGAGCGTGCCAAAGCCCTCCTGAAGTCTCACGCCAAGGAGCACAAGAGCCTTGCAGATGCACTGCTCATGTATGAGACTCTGGATGCCAAAGAGATCCAGCTGGTGTTGGAGGGCAAGAACCTGGAGACCAGATGAAACCAGCAAGGTCGGCAACAACCAGGGGGGTTAACGGGGAAGATTTTAAGAGCTCAGGGGTTACGGAGAGAGGCATGGACCCATGAGCCGTGAATCAGAGACAAAGTATGTTGCCGAGTGCTCATGTTGGACAACGTCGTATCTTCATGCTGTCACCTTTGTGTAAACTCATAGATATTTCCACATATGTAGCTTTGTTATTAGATACTTGTACATGATTGTCAGGTGTTCAGAGGTAAGCAGGTGTATGTTGGGGAAAGACGTGTGAAACAGACTGCATGTAGAGCGCTGACGAGTAATGTCGCTGCTCGATTGTTGAAGGTGGAACTCTTTCATGCTTTCCAGCATAGGAATGTGTTTGATAGATGTCTGGTTCCTTGCAGGTAAAGATAATGTTGTGGATGTTGCTCAGGTCACTTTTATCAGTTGGTGGGATGAAATAATACATGAATGTCACCTCAAATGTAAAAAACAGCAGCTGGATAGGATTTTTTAAAATGTTAATTGTTAACAAATTATTAGAAATTTGGTTAAATTCTGTTCAGCCAGGTCTACGTATTCAGTTTTTTATCCTGTCGATGGGAAATTCTTAGTGGCATGTACCTTCAACCCAAAGAGCAACTGTCTGTTGTCTTCTAGTGTTTGTGTTTATGTTATTTGTCTACTGTATCTTCAAGTCATATAGGCTACACTCATTCTTTAATCATTGAAAAGATCATGCATATATACATTCTCCTGTCCTGCTGTACCCCTCTGTATATTCCCATATTTGTCTGAGCCCTGTTGCTTATTTTTAAAGGTGGCCTTTTGGGGGAATGTACTGTGTGTGTATTAAGTTAACTACAATGTCTCAGCACTTTTGGCAAGTGTACAAATCGAAAAGACACTTGTGCACTCTTTATGTTCTATATTTCGATGCTGCGTGTACAGATGTGAAAGAAAACTGCTGCTCAGCCTCAATAAGCATGCAACAAATACAAACTGTGTTTATGTAGTGATAGAGCATTGGGAGCTTTAGGATTTTTAAAGTCATAATGTCGGCCTAATATATTAAAATGGATAACAGATTCTCTTAATCTTAAGATTATTCAAACTACAAGGCCAGTTCTATCTGTTAATATCCATCGCCCGCCATCTCCTTTGTTATTGCCTCAACACAGAAGGATTTCTCACTCGCATCTTGTGCTCCATACCTCTCTGTAGTGTAAACAAATTCTTACACATCGCAGTAGAAGAAAGATGCCTGTGTTTAGTGTTAACTGGCACTGCTCTGGGTGTAAAGAACGGTGTCAAACGCATTGAGCATAAGCTGTAACCGATCATTAATTCTAATTGTAAAGTGATCCTTGTTTCTGAATGACATTTCTTCTACGCAGATTGCAGGTAGAAATGTACAGTTATCCATCTGTTAAAATATTGAATGTCTTCATTTTCAATAGTTCCAGCAACAGAAGTGTATATATCCATATTTTTAGCATTTTAGAACATTGGTTTCTTTGAAGGCAAAGAATTCTTGACAACCTTGTTGTTAAGATTACCACCAGGTTTTAAGTTATACTTAAAAAAACTTTTTTTGGTTTCAGTTTGACACAATTCTTCTTTTGTTTATTGGCCTTTTACTAGTGTCTAGCTGTATATATGATTGGAAAGTAATGGGAACATTGTATATAGATGTATAGAAAAGCTTTTATGCTGTGTGCAAATTGAACGGCTATCTTTTGTTCATTGACAGAATCTCTCAACAATGCGATGGTGATGGTTAATGAGCATTTGTGCAGCTGAAATAAATAAAAAGAAGCCCAAATAAAGAGTTGTGATATTTGGTGTGTGGGTCAGTGGGTGGGTATGTACTGCAGGTTTATTTTTACAAAATTGTACAAAATGTGACTGCACATACTATACCTTTGTTACAAATAGACAGATGGAAACAGATTCACACTAATAACATGTCAAACCAGATTAGATTTTAAATAGTTCTCTCTAATCCTTAGTATAACTTTTAACATACACAACAAGAAAATGCAAAAGAAGTATTAAAATGTAATGCTTGGAATGGACCATTCCCTCTTTAACACCACTTTCAACAGGCCCCAAGTATAGTCAGAAATACTGGAATAAACACCAAGCCATGAAGCAGCCCGAAAGTAATCACAAGGAACACAATCTTGAAGAAAGTCCTAAATATATAACTCCCAGACATGGACAGCACCACGACTCCTAAAACAGTAGACAATGCTCCCTGCACTATTGGATACCCTAAACGGGCCAGAGCGTCAATAGCTTTCTCATTGACGTCACTCTTGGGGCTGGAGACAAATGAGTAAGAAATATGTGCTGAGAAATCCACAGAGAAACCGATGCACATGACCAGGTTAATCATAGAAATTGAGTCCAGGTGTACACCCCACAGAGACATGAACCCCGTCACGCCAACAGTGACTGAGCAAATTGCAAAAGCCACCCATATGGAACAAAGGGGACTGGGTATCAGGATGAGTGAGACAACTAGCATCACAATCACAGCCACCAGAATGGTTTGAATAGTGTTGCCCATAATAACAATATACTGGTCAAAGTAGATGAAAGCAGGGTGATAAACCAGAAGCTCAACTGGACACTCTTCTGCTGTTTCCCTGAGTCCACTCATCATGTCCTCCATTGTGGTTTTGTTCAGTGTCTGAATGAAAAAGCGAGAGGCCTGAATCTGATTGTCTCCGGTCCAGTTGATGTCCTGTCTGAACATGGAGTTGAGTTCTAAAAAATGGGGCAGATGGGTTTGGAAAGCTTCTTGTGAACGAATGCTAAGATTAGTCGTGTTTGCATACTGCTGAAAGGACAGAAACCAACCAAAAGTGCCATTTACATAATTCAAGTTTTCAAAATTTGAAATGCATGAAAAGAGATGCTTCTGCTCATCCTCACCCCAATAGGGGAAGGGCTGCTTCACTGCCACCATCACGTTACAGCTATATTCAGAAAAGTGTTGCCTTTGAGTGTTGTAGTAATTACTGGTGTAGGAATCATCCAGAGCCAGATTTCTTCTATCGAGTCCCTCTTTTAAGATAAAACAACCATATATACTAACAGCCAGATAACCAGTATAGATTACAATCACACATGCTTTAATCAATTTGTGGGTGAGAAAGGGACCATAGCACCGCTCAAAGATTTGACTCATGGGCTCTGTTTCCTCCTTTTCAGTGATTCGATCGTAGCTCCCTCCAACACAACACATACTGAAGCTTTTTGAATCTGTGGGCGGTAAATCGTCTGGGATTTTGGCACAGGTGAACCAGTGTTTGTTCTCTGCTTCCCTCCGTCCGTTCAAAGCCATGCAAGCCCCCAGGAAAGTGATGCTGTACAAATAGCAGAAGCAAACAGAGATCCCAGCGTAGAGGCAGAAGGATCGGACTGAGCCAAAGGGCGAGCTGTAGCCGAGGAAGAGAGCCAGAGCATCGGTTAGGGTGGTGATGGATATGGAGACAGCGGCATCCCTGTAGGTGTCAGCCAGCCTATCGGGAACGCTATCTAGAACTCGGGTCCTCTGCCAGCAGGAGATCATGATGAACATGTCGTCGAGTCCAATACCTTTAGATTTAAAAGATAAAAGTTTTTTTAAATGGTAAGTATAACCTCTGACTCTTACCTTTGCCTCAGGTTACCTATAAATTGCTCTTTGGTAATTTGATTAATTGCACATTTAACAGGAGATTTGCATCACTCAAGCAGCCCCTGTGGCTCTGTCTTGTAGAGGGCCCTGGGTAAAAATCTACTTGTAAAGGCATAGATAGTACTGTGATTGCAAGTTTTAGCTCCTCAAATAAAGATTATGAAGATCATATTTGCCGTCCAAATCAAATTCAGGTATATTGTGTGGGTGTATTTCCACTACTATTCCACGCAGCCATTGGTTTCCATTCATTTCTGGACAGTACGATAAACAGGTAGCAGACTGTTGAAACTTGCTTAAATTGGCCCTCTAATCCGGCCATTAATGTTGGAAATTAAATAAAAGTATGCTGAACATTACCAGTGACCATCAAGATTGTGAAACATGGACATGTCCATTGACAACTATACTTGGTCTATAAAAAACAAACTACATGCTACTATTCTATGACATAGCAACTTACTGGTGCGGGAAAATAGAAGCAAAAATGTAATGAATCAATGAATGTTTACATTTTTTCTTAGGTTAATAGAAACTATGTTGTTTTCTAACTTTCTGTCGAACCTTGGACAGTGGGACCTCATATACCTGGATGTTCAACTCAACCTACCTAATATCATGAAAGGGCAGGAGGCAACTGTCATGACAAAAGGTTGTCCAAGCAACAACAGCGCACCAAAACCACTCAGGACTGCTAGACCTGTGGAGAGCACCCCACAGGATGCCACCCACACCTTCGTCCTCACATTATCCAACCTTTAAAAAAAAAAATTTAAAAGAGCCATTCAGATCCACCACACAAAACATTTGCTTGTATTTGATCAATCAATCGGAATTCACGTGTTCAGCTGATGTTTTACAGACCTCCAGCATGATAGAATAGAAAATGCAATAGCAATGGCGTAGGTGATGGAGAATAAACTGATGACTGAAGCTGGAGATCTCTCAAATTCCCACTGCATCGACATGGAAGTGGAGTATGACACCTACAGTAAAGAAAGTTTAAATACACTCACTTTAGTTTAAATACCACTCACTGAAAAAAGCAGATCATGTAAAAAAAAAAAAAAAAAGAAGAAAATCTGGTTTGTGTTAAAGTTCTGCTTACCTGAATGGAAGATGATTCATTTGCAACCAAATGTATGAAGCTTTCCAACCACAAATCTGTTTTTGTTTTGTTGTCCTCTCGTAAATAATAATGGAGCTGTACTGCTTTAGCACTTTCAATGACCTCTTTATTCAATTTAACACTTCCCAAACTTAAATGTAAGGGAATACTCCTAAGGTCAGTGTGATACCACGGAAATGTCAAATTGACAATGTCTATATTATTGGCGTTGTATTCAATAATATCTAGAATGTCATTAGAAGTGCAGGATCCCATCACTACTGTACAAACATCTACATATTCAAATGACTGGTTGTCAAACTGCACTGCCATTCTCCTAATTTTAAGGTCCAAGTCTAGGATGTCCTGAAGTGACTCCACTGTCAGAATATTCCTGTCACTCGTAGCTATGAGTGTTGCATAATTCCCATCTGTGCTCATCCTTAAACTGGAAAACATGGAATCATTTCCTGGAAACGTTTCTTGGATGTATTTCCTCTCCATCTTGGCTCGTCCATCAACTGGTGTGAACTGGTCTTCGATATTGTTGGACATCTTGTCCTTGAGAAAATAGAACCCACTCCCCAAACCTGTCGACAGAATAAGGGGGGCAGTCAGGAACCACCAGGGATGAGATCCAATAAAAGCGCCCATCATCTCAAAACAGATGCGTAAAGGTCTCTCTATGCAGTCTGTGTGGTATCTGGCCATAGCTGCAGAAACTTCAAAAATTCTGGCTGACATTTAGTACAGAAACTGACTCTGAGAGATGTGTGGATTCACAACCAGCTGTATTTATTGTGCTGCAGACCCTTTTCAGCTCCTTCATGAGCTGAGATTTGCATAATAACGAGGTTGGACAGCTCTGTAATGAACAATGGCAGAATAGGTTTGTGGACCAGCTTTATCAAGGAGCCCATTGAAGAAAAGAAGGTGTAGTATGGCTCACTGATTCCTTCTCAATACTTGGTTCTGTCACTGGTTTCCCATTGCTTCACCCCCAGGTGTTTCCTTTTCATGGTTGAGGTAACATAAATGTTTAGATCTCTTGAAGATCAATGCAGTGTAGCAAGGGAACAGAACAAAGACATATTATACTGTATAATGAGGATCTTTATTTAGACCAAATGAATGTTTCCTGCCTGTTGGCTGACAGTCATTTTCTATGGTAAAATCTTCTACCAAAAAGGTAAACTGGAAAACAGCAAAAAAAATGGCAAAAAACAAACATGAATATATGTTTAAAGTATCAGTAAAAACGTGATAAAAGACAAATGAAGAATGAACATTTTTAGCCAGCAATATTTTTTAAAATTCACAGAGGCATTTGATTATCTGTGATTATCTTTTAGACTGAATTGTCAAACAGTTTCGTCACTTCTATTATTTGCATTTTTATCATCACTAAGAATTATTTTGCATACTATGAATTTTATTTCATTTTATTCTATTTCAACTAAACTTTATTCAACATATTCAGTTTCTTTTTGTTATTGTAACTATTTTCTTTTCATTTTAACAAAACTTTATTCAAAAAGTGTGTGTGTACATAACACACAATGTCAGCTACAAAACAGAGTATACAATGATAACGTATTGTATTAGTGTTTTATTTAATTTTATTTTTTTCATCACTTTATTTGTAGAAAGCGTCACTCACAACATGTGTGACAATAATACAATAACAGAAAACAAAAGATAACATAAGTTTGTTGTTCACATTCAGTCCTGGTAACAGGACAAAGGGTCAAAGTAATAATGATAAATAAATAGATTGAAAAATAAAAAAGCGGCAATAAAATCAGATTTCTTTAAAAAATTATTAGAGCAAAGTAATCTTCTTTTTTCCCAGAATCCTGATGTATACTGACAGTCATAAAATCAATGTTTAGTTGTGTCTTTTTCATTTTTTACAAAAATCACATTTGTTATCAATATCCACAAATCTTTAGACAAATTTGTTATGTATGCACAATTTTTTAATGCACTTCTTTCAGTTTGTTGGGGATAACACATTTATATGGGAGAAGCTGTTTTGTTTCCCATTGAATGTTATTTTTTAAAAATTTAATTTTAAGAATGTACAAACAATCAGTCATACCAGTTCATTTAACTAAAGAACAATAACAATAGTTACATCAGAAAATGATTGAATAAAATATTTAAAAAACAAAAAGAAAAAAAAGATTCATTCTGGTGACAGACTTCTTCACACAAACATTTCTGAATAAATTTAAACAACATGCATTTCTTATTTGTTACAAATTTAACTCAAAGACTCAAAGTAAAATTCAATTTCAATTAGAAACAACTTAAAAGATGGGCTGAATTAAGAAATGTAGCTTTATGGATATGAAATTTCCCAAACAGAATAAAAAAGTTAACAATAATGAATACATTGTAATCTTTACATTCAAATTAAGTGATAATATTTTCCCTTCCCTTTTATAGCTTTTCATTAATTCTAATATACATTGGGTATGGGTTTTATTACTAAGCTAAAGTCTTTGAACTTGATAGGGAATGTTTCCCTCTTAAGAAAAGCTTCATAGTTAAGTAGCTGACCATCAGAATCAAATAAGTCTTTTAAGAAGATGATGTCTCTGTCAACCCAATATTGTAAATAAAGTGACTTGTTCCTTTTAGCAGTAGTTCTCAAAGTGAGGTCTGGGAACCCCAGGCGTCCTTGAGGGGGTTCCAGGGGGTCGTCAGCAAAAAGGAGAATCATTTATTTTCACTAGGCCTATAATTCCTTCCATAAGTAACACAATGACAGAATGTGTGACTATTTTGGTCATAAGCTTCATACACTTTCTGTAATAAAACATCTAAAAGCAAAAATCTCATCAGATGGGGACCCTGGGACAATATGTAATTTGTGTCAGTTTAGGGGTCCTAGACGTGAAAAAATTTGTGAACTACTGACTTTTATTAATACATTCAGTGATCCATATGATAGACTTGTGTGGAGTAAAGTTAACACCATAAGAGCTTATTGATAGAATTTACCTTGCAATACCATAATTATACATCAGGAAAAAATTAAGACCTCTACTTTTTTAAGTATGTTGTGTGGAATTAAATACCATGATGATAAGTTTTCATATTCGTCAACCTCCGTGACGTCACACGTCGCGGCTTGGGCGGAAGTTGCGTGAACAGCAGGCTGTCACCGGAGCTGCTAACCGCCTGCTGCCCTAAAAACAAGTAAATTTTGTCATTAAAAGCGTCGCCAAGTGGTAGTCAAACTAGCTTCTACAGGAATATGGATGAAGACGTGCTGACGACTCTGAAACTGTTGATAATTGGCGAAAGTGGAGTCGGGAAGTCCAGGTATGTCGCTGCGTGCCGCGAGCTTAGCTAAGTTAGCCTGTTGTGAATGTTGACATTCTTCTTGTTATGTAACGTTAAGTTTATTGCCCACAGCTCAGCAGCTGTTGCTGCTGCTGTTAAATGTTAGTGTAGTTGTCTTTTTTCGACTAATTTAGTCACATAATTGCTGTTGACAAGTATACATTTAGGTGACTTGATAACGCCAACGTTATATGCAGTTGTTAAACTTTTCACAGCTGTTTTTGTTTGCTGCAAGATGTGATACTTCTCATCCTCACTCATGATCAACATCAAACAAACGTTTTTTTTTATCCTGAGCTCTTCCTGTCACTGACAGAGGCAAATGTTGACAGAGCCTTTACTGTACTGACAAAAGCCCATCGCCCTGCTCATTTCCCTGTTATCTTTGTTTCCTCCAACAGTCTCCTCCTGAGGTTCACAGACGACACTTTTGATCCAGAGCAGTCAGCGACCATAGGTTTTACTCACATACATAAACATACGCGTGCATACACACAGACACACATTTCTGGAAGCCGATCATGTATCTTCATCATCATTTTTCTTTCCCTGTCTTTCTCTCACGACTGATCAGGTGTGGACTTCAAAGTAAAGACACTCGCCATAGATGGGAACAAAGCAAAGCTCGCCATATGGGTAAGTCATCAGTATGCTACTGTCTGCAGTTTATTTGTGGTGTTAGGAAAAATATGGTGAAGTACAAGGTATTATCCACGAGATGGCGACATTGCACAGACAAAATCATTGGAAGAAACTCAGGCTGGGTGCTATCCACAGGACAGCACTTATTGAAGTCACATGCTATGTGGGCTGAGGCAAATGTAAGGCTCATATTGCATATATAATTTAACACAACAGAGTGATCCTTTTAATAATAATAATAATAATAATAATTGTATATATATGTGTGTATATATATATATATATATATATATATATACATTTAGTTATGTCTTTCAGCTAAATTGGATGAAAGCAAATCAATAACATATTTTAATAACATCAAGAATAACAACACAACGACATGTAAATTAGATATTTATAGCTATTTCAGTGTTAAGGACTTGGCTTGTCCCTTGAGTAAAATCGTAAGGATTGCAAAAGAACTGAAGGGCCTAAAACTCTGTATGAGCCTTCAGGCAGTTACCAATTTCACAGTGATCCCTTGTGACATATCAGGAACACATGTCAAAGTAGGAATCTGGTACTTGGCTAGTGTACTTGTCATTTTCTGATGCTGATCTCATTATTTGTGTTTGTAGGACACAGCTGGACAGGAAAGGTTTCGCACCCTGACACCCAGTTACTACCGCGGTGCACAGGGAGTCATACTTGGTAAATCATGATCATTTTTTGATGCCAAACCTAGATCAATAGATCTCTTCTTATCTCTCTGATTTGTGTTTTTTTTTTCATGTCATTTTACTCATGCATGATCCTTCTGACATCACAGGAATACTGTCAGTAACACCTTGATATTGGTTGCTTGTAATTTTGGTAACCTAGAAATTGAGACTAAAGCTAAATATCCAAACTTATATAACAGCAGTTATGTTTCTTTCAATGTGGAAAGATTGGGAGATGTTACTATAGTAACATTATATTGATTCTCTCTAACTCCTTCTCTCTTCCTTTTTTACAGTATATGACGTCACAAAGCGCGACACTTTTACGAAGCTTGAAAACTGGCTGAATGAATTGGAAACCTACACAACACGCAACGACATTGTAAAAATGCTGGTTGGGAACAAGATCGATCGGGTGAGTCTGACTAGAATTCACTTTCCCGTCAGCCCATCTCATCGACAGATCTTTGATTGCTGGTACTAATGTACAGCATATGCAGAAAAGGCTGACGCATGGCTTTAATTTGAACATTATAAATACCTCTAACATTATTAATGTTAAAGAAGAAAATCATACAGCACAAAAAATACTCATAAGTGTTTTGTAAATGTGCTCACCAGCCACGGTTATAGCTTTGCATTTTACACTTATGTGACACATTTTGTTAAAAGACTTAAATCCCTTTCCATGTGTACTCCACATAGAGATAATTGCATATTTTGGTTTTCAGGATGACCATGAAGTGGACAGAAATGAAGGCCTGAAATTTGCTAGGAAACACTCTATGCTTTTTATTGGTAAGTATCCATGTTAGAGTGAAGGCAGACGTGGTCAGACATGGTCATTTAAACTAATAGAGCCATAGAATGTAACTCAAAGCCATTAAAACTTACCATAGTGCTGCACTTTAAAAGTCAGAACTGTAATTGCAAAGTTGGAACAAGTCAAGACATCACTTCAGTGAGTCGTGCATTTAGTTTGGGTTTGTTATGTTGTTGATACAGCTTTTGGCATTTTTGAGTCTCTACTGTCAGCGCAGCACTGAAAGATGCGGCCACTCCAGAAGAACTGCATTACGATTAAAATCTAGCCGGCTTTCATTTATCGAATCCCTGTCTACACGTGTTCCTGATTCCCATCTCCAATCTGGCCCTCTCTGGGAAATTAGGTTAACATTTCTGTGGAGTTTCCATTTTAGAATGGCTAAATTAAGGGGTTTTGAAAAGGGCAGGGCAAGAAGATGTCATGGATTTAATCCGCTGTGAAGATGTCTTCATCCCACTGGATGTCTATTGCTTCTTAAATGAAGTCATTTCATTCTTTGTATGTCATGTTTGTCAACACATGGATATTTTTAAAATCTTGTACTATATTCTTAACAAAAAGATGTTTTTCTGTTTTTGATTTAAAAGCTGACATGTAGTTCTATTTTTGTCTTTTGACTCTTTTTTTGTAACATTTTAGAAAGTGCTCTACCAGTTGTTTTTTTTTTTTTTTTACTGATCTCATAAATCTTGGTAACTCTCTTTCCGTTGTGCAGAGGCCAGTGCAAAGACCAAAGATGGCGTCCAGTGTGCCTTTGAGGAGCTCGTAGAGAAGATCCTCCAGACTCCGGGGCTTTGGGAGAGTGAAAACCAGGGTCAGAAGGTCCGTCTGGGGGAGCAGGAGCAGGGCAGTGGCAGGGCATGTGGAGGATACTGTTCCATACCCTGAAAGTGGACAAAACGAAAAGAAGCACCACCCTGATAGGAATGACTACAGACCAGAAACGGGAAAGAAAACAGAGACAGAAAGTGAGCTGGATAGGGGGAAGTGGATGAGTACTTTAAAAAAAAAAAACGTTCATTGTTGGAGTAGCTCTGTTGGTCAAATGGACTTTGCTGTTTGCACATTTCCTTTTCAACCATCATCTGTCACATGTCACTGCTTTCTGTATAAAACATGAATGAAAGGATCATGCAAAAATAGCCTCTTGTCTAAGGAGTATAGTATTTTAAATTAACTTAACCATGCCAAGTGCACGACTACACGTCTGGTTTGAATTTATCTTTTTGGCAACAGTGTTTCTGTTGTACATTAAGGCATTGGGTTAATAGTGTAGTGCCTATAACATGAACCAATTTGTAGATTACAGTACATGGCTTGTCAAATTTGATTCAAAAATAATTAATTATAATCAATACGGAAGTCCCCTCAATCCTGTCCTTCCTAATTATGCTTTGTGCGCTTGAACTGCAAAGTTAAAATACAGAATGTTCTAATACATATTTGCAAGCTTTATTAAATACATACCACATCACTTGGATTGAGGATGGGAGTGGAAGAGACTTGTCATGTGGAGTGTGTGTTGGCCTTCATTTAGACTTTTATTAAGCTCCAGAACACTGTGAATGCTCCCAAAGATGATGCTTCACAATGGACCCCAGTACTGACACCAGTTCATTTTGACTGTTAACTCAATTATTGTTCATTTGATGGTGTTTTCCATCAAATTCTAGTCTTGAGAATGAATAGATGCTTTGAAAAGGAAATTGATTTCCTGCCCCCCCCCCCTTTAACACAGAAATATGCAGGACAAGTAATCATTTCTGTCTTGTAGAATTTTCTGCAACCAAACCTGTCTTTGTCTGTGCATGTCTGATCTGGACCATAATTTCCAAAAGCTGCAAGTGTGAGGTTTACAGTTTTAAGAGCTCTTGCAATAAAATATGTTCTTTTACTTACTTGAGCTCACTGTTTTCTTGCCTATCTGCTTTGGTAAAATGACGAGTAGTTTCGTTCATTTACTTGGAGATTGGTCCTGTAAACTTGTTTTTTTCCCCATTTAATTTGCTGTTTCTGTATGGTGTTGTGGTCCATATAATGTCCCTCTGACTTACCAATATTAAAGGCATTACTCACATTATAGTATGTGAACATTCCTAAAAGCTTTGTCAGTATAGTATGGATTTGTTGTATCGTCGCTATTTGTTTGAACTCTGTTTTTGTTCATTGATCCTTTTACCTTTGTACTTTTTCCTGTTGCTTTTGCTGTTTGAATCATATTTAGCAATATGTTAAATTGACATCTGCCTTAACATTGAATGAAATTAGCTCGAGTTGTGGTTCAGTAACGTTTGTATTGTTTCAAACTGAAATAAATGACAACCTCAAGATGCCGTCACTCAAGACTAACTATTGTTTAATTGCCATTTGAGAGCTTCCATTTAGTTTCCATGTTGTGTAGAAGCCCATCTAATCAAAAGCAGGTTTACAGTGGAAACAGGAGTGAGGTGCTCTTTCCATAATACTTTGTTGATGACTAGCCTGTTGCACATGCAAGACCGAAAACATTCTTTGCACAAAATGTCAAAAAAAACAGACCAAAAACCGGGACACAAGTGGAAAAAGCCTGTTAATCGTGTTTTGTGAAATAGTCGCAGAGGGCAGTGTGTGATTACAAGCTTATGCTTGGTGTCAGGAAGTCCCCAGATGGAACAGGATGCTCCCCACAAGTCTCTCTTCAGAGTACCAGACATTCTCCTGAGGCTTATCGTGTTCTCTATATTTCCGATACTAAAGGTTTTTTGGCAGTTGACCTCCATTTTCTGAGGTCAGAAAATTCCTGAGATCTCATTGGGCATTTATGTCATGTTTTAACATCAAAAACAGATGACAGTTGTGTGTCTCATCTTTCATAATGATTTTTTCTGTTATAATTATACAAAAAACAAGGGTTTGTTCCTCCTTATCTAATTTTAACAGTCTGTTCCAAAAAGTAAACCTGCAATAGCAGAGTTTTGAGATACTTGGGGGTAAGCTGGAAACACAACCCTGACATCATCTTTTAAATTAAATTAGGATGCTTGTTAGCAAACAGTTGTCTGTTGACACACCCAGGATACATGGAGCAACATTAGCATTCATTAGGAGTCATGTTTCTGTACACATGATGGATGAAAAGTTAATATTCAGTCTCTTTTTAGCTCTGTTTTGCTCTCCACCAACTCCTGAGGGAAATATCTGACTCTTTAGCTGCTAACTGCTCCAAAATGTCCACTTGCTAGTCACTAACTTTGTCTGTTTGCTGTTTCGTGATGGGCAGGTACTGTACAGTTGGTCAGTTGGTTTTTGGAGCTTTCATTCTGACAACAGCTGCCGTTTATGGTCAAAAACGACTCAATAAGAATGAGAACAAACCAAAACAGAAAAGTTGTGGACTGCATAACCAAAACAATGCACTAAAAGTTGCTATCAAGCTCCAGAGAGCTGAGAGGAACCCAACTGAGGAGTTAACTTAATTATCTGTGGATTAATATGAGTGACCCCTTTCCATTTACACAGTCATTTGATTCATTATTACCAGAAAATATTGATTGTAGCAGCTTCAAGTTTGTACCAGAAAACTGCAACGTGTCCCGTATGAGTTTTCATCCTCATCTTTCAAATTTCACAGACATCTGCTGATTTATTGATTCGTCTTCATCTGGATTGATGCTCGTCACAGGAGCTTTAACCTCAGCACTCTGCTTGAAACCTGCCTCTCTGCTCAGTTCAGTATGCGACTCTTCTGCCAACATTACAAGCTTTTAAAACACAATTTGAAAATATATAATGACCTACAAGTGCACACATGAAAACTGCCACTAAATACAGTTCAGTAAAACACAACTATGCAGTTTCAGCCACTGCAAAGCAGTGATTTACTGTAAAGCAAAAGACTGGTCAACAAATTTCACATTGGGTTTATTCAAATAGCTGCTGTCAAACTCAAGCATTGGACAATAATCCAGTCTCGTGGAAGTTAATATAACTTACTGCAACAGAGGGCAATAGGAAGACATTAGGGACATAAAGAAAACATTCAACTATATTAGGTTAGTTTTTCCATTTTACAATATAAAAATGATTGAAAACGTCAAATTTTATCAGCATTGCAAAATAATGGTCTCAGAGGCTGTACAGACATTGTAACACACAGGTCATTTAAGCATATGGTTTTCCTGTACGGAATTAAGTGCTTAGACCAGATGCTCACTTTAAATGCCTACACACTGTTTGCCAGGACCACTTTGACAGTCTGGACCTCAGAGATATGAGAGGACTTCTGGATGATGCGGCTGGTGAGTGTGGGCCCAGCGGTGCAGCTCTGCCTCAGAGCAGAGGTGGGCCCTGTGATGCACATCCTGTCTATGATATTGGTCCTCGTAACGGAGAAGGGCTCCCGGGTGCAGCACAACCCTGTGGCAGCACTAGGCACCGTCACGCTGCTCTGGTCTGCTGTGCAGCTCTGACCCTGGGCCAAGTCGGTCAGAGCCACGGCAGCGTGGATCTCCCTCCAGCCTTGGTCGTCTCGTCTCTGCTGTCCTCTGTCCTGCTGCTTATCACTGTTAATATATAAAAGAAAAACAGCTGTATATGAAGTGTGATATTGAATCTGCCTATATTAACCTGAAAAAATCAGCAATTTTCAAAATCCACTGAAGAAATTGTTCATTTGCTTGGAGATCTCCTCGATATAAAGCCAGAATAATATCAATACAAGGTGGTGATTCGATTTCAGCAACTGCCAAGAGACACTACAAAAGGTATTACTTTTCAATCTGATGAAAGTTGAAAAGTGCAAACAGCTGATGTGCTTGCAGATTGAGCAATGAAAAATTACAATTACCTGTCACATTTAGTTGAAGTATACTCCACTGTGTCTGCAAGAGAGGAGAAAGAATTTACTTAAATATGCCATTAATCAGTTTACCTGACAACGGTGAAATTGCAAACAGAATATCCACAGGACAATCAGTGTTTGGGTTAAACTACATACGCAGTATTAACGTATGAATGCTTTTAATTCATAGCACGTGTGTGACTGCTTGCCTGTGAATGCATTGGCTTAGTGTGTGTTTGTTCATGCGTACAATACATGCTCCCAAATGCAAGTGTTAGTACATTTTTGTAAACAGTTACTACTTGTCTGTCCCCTGTATCTGTCTGGATGTCTTTTAGCTGGGCCAGAAAGGTTTGACTCAGTGAAGTGCAGCAGTCTGCCTGTGCTCAGCTACTCTGGCCAAAACAAATGAAATGCAGTGTTTCTCTTGAGCTTTTCAGAAGGGGAAAAAAAAATCTGATATCTGCAATGTGTCATGAGGACAGACACTTTATTTTCTGGTTTCCAAAACTCTGCTAGCACCTGTAAAGCTAGTGTACTGTGTGTCATTCATTGTCCCCAACTGCCCAACCACATCTACATCTTTGTTTGAATACCAATGGGCAAGAGTTTTTCTTATGAATGAATACTTGAGACCCCCATTACATGTGTGATTAAGGGAGGATTAGTCATTCTTTCACAATGCTCTGAAATAAATCTCTGGCTAATTCAGAAGCAGGAGCTTAAGAAACTGGAGTCATTTTATATTGCTTGCACAATTTCTGTTTGTGTTCTGTGCATAAGCATGAAATATATGTAGAACATATTTTCCATTTCAGCTTTGGAATATTGCCTTTTTTCATTGGAGCAGATAAAAGCTGGTCAAAACGGATTTTTCTTCAGAGAGCAATAGACAGAGAAATTAGAGGCCCAGTGTGAAGCACAGTCTTTCAACGCTAACAGCCCGAAACATCCTTGTCTCTTATTTCTTAAGCCATGCCAGAGCCAAAAGCAACTACTTGTTGATCGTAAATCATTTTGCTATTTTATGCTTTTTTGCTACCGAACGTCCCTAAGCATTTCTCTCTTTAGCCATAATATGCTTTGCCAAGAAAGTACTTCTGTGCCTCTTTTGTATTTATTACCAAGAAAAAAAAACATTGTTTTTTTTACCTCTGGTGAGTTTCAAATTTACAGCAGGGATCAGTTACAACAAAATTTTACAAGAGGTAATGAAGCTGCTTGCTGCTTTTTTGATATTACATTGTACTGCAGTGGTGCAGTATAGTTATAATTTCATGTTAGAGTAACTTAAAGATTCCCGTCAGACATGTACTAAGACATACAAAAATACTCTGCTTGGAACAATAATGTGTGTGTGATATTGTCACTTTAAAATCCTTACATCTACTCTTTCTCCCTCATTAAAAATTCCAGAAATGCAAATATTTTTTAATTTAAAAGTTTAACTGTTGGACACAAGATGTCTCCTACTTCACTGAAAGTCCATTCTCAGTGTAAAGTTTTAAAGTTTCCATATCACACTTGTGTCATTTGCATACTGGACCAGGATTGGCTCCAAACTAAATGTGATGTCACAAATCCTGCTCATAGACCCACCCATTAAAATCAGATTTTCGATGAGTACAGACATATTTCCCCCTTCATTAGATGAATTTGAACACAGCCGTCTAGTGTCAAACTCTGCACATACATCATTCTGCACAGTGAAGCTCAAACATTCAACTGTAGGAACAAGAAGAAAAACATTTTTGAATGGAGGGGGACTTTAAGAAATCATCAAGAAATAGTCATAACTTGGTATTGTTAGACTTCAGTTTTTGCACAAATGAAAAAAATGCTGTTTTCCACTGTTTCCGGTCTTTAGGCTAAGCTAAGCTAACCGTCTCCTGGCTCCAGCTTCATATTGAACAGACAGACATGAGAGTTTATCTTTCCCCCTGCAAGAAAGCAAGTCATTTCCTCAAATAAACTATTTTGGGGAAAACTATTCCTTCCATATGAAACTTAGCCTATTATCTGTATATTATGGGATTTAGCTCTCTATTACCATCATAAATCTTCTATGTAACCCTCTCACAATGAAAAAATGTCTACATGAGCTGATTTATGTCTTCGGTGGTCTCCCATAATATGGATTTGAATCCCCTCATATCCTAATGTCAATGACTCTCAGTCAGTCTCAGGTGTGTTACTGGAAAACAACTGTGT
The DNA here is from genome assembly GCF_963924715.1 of Thunnus thynnus. NCBI lineage: Eukaryota > Metazoa > Chordata > Actinopteri > Scombriformes > Scombridae > Thunnus > Thunnus thynnus. The sequence goes on from NC_089528.1 coordinate 8,873,355, forward strand.
ACTGAGAAAACAATGTAACTACTTATCTCCTCAATGCGGATATGTATTTGCGAACAAGAGACTCCCCTCTCAGCATGCGTGTTTTCATTTGAAACAAAATGGGAGGAATACGCAGCATGGCGTCTGTCCAGATATGTTATTTGGTGCTCTGTGTCCAATAAAACACATTTTTAGTCACATTTATGGCTCTCCAACCTTTTTAGGGGAAATTCTGAATTTTATGCAAGTAGCCTACCACATCTTATGTTACTTAGTTGTCACATTCACATTTCTGTACCGTAAATAGCAACGTCACGCCATGTTTACTGTCGGTGGGATTCAGACTGATATGTTTTAAGCACCCTTGTAAGACGCTGTGTAGTGGCATCACTTACTAGTCCATCACTTGATGTTTAGTGACTGTTTTAGCCGTCTCCTGGGTGGAGTATAAACGTGTTAATGGTGTTAGGCCTGTCATGAATCTGGCAGCCTGACTTTCCACTTGACCTCCATGGAGGAAGCGTAATGGGTTGCAAACACCCTTAAAATGACCAGCAGGATACATTAAAAGTTTGCACAAACATTTCAACAGTGATGTCCACATAGTTTGTGAAAGACACCCAAAATTACTCCAAAAGAAATATGATTTGAAGTAAGAGTGTAATGACATAAATGAACACTTCACCATTTTTTGAAATAGGCTTATCCGCTTTCTTCCCGTGGTTAAATGAGAATATCGATACCATACAGTAAATATGAAACTAAGACTGAAAATAGAGGGAAACAGCTAGCCTGGCTTATTTGGAGTCTCCCTGTAAAAAATGAAAATTGGTTTTATACTTCAGTTTTTGTACAGCTTAATTAGTGAACTTCACAGGTGCTGGCAGCCAATTTTTGTTACTTTTGGTCAGACCCATGCTAACTGTTTCTCCTGTTTGAAATCTTTGTGCTAACTTAAGCTAACCGGTGGCTGGCGGTAGCTTATATTTACAGTACACAAATCAGTAATGAATGAGGTAAAGAGAAGCCTTATATTGCCATTATATAATTCATATAAACACTAATTATGATTTCAAAATGATTCAGTATCTGTTTAATAGTTCTTGTACCATGTCAAAAATACGAGTCTGTTTAGATTATGAAATATCCTCCAATATTTCAAGTTAGCAATCTGTAGGGAATTTGACGTGAAACTGCAGTTTCCAGAATACAGATTAAGCTTCACATACTACAACAAAATCCATTGATGGAACTAGGCTTTATTGTTTTCCAGGAAAACCTAAAATAATAGAAAAGGAATTTAAAGCATGTCTTGTTCAATTTAAGAGTGAAACTTATGAGAGGTGCCAAAGAGTAGAACTGGTTTCAAAAATCTTTTCACAACTCTAGTCATGTAATGTAAATTTATATTGATCTTGAGTAGGAAACTAACACTTTAGTGTTAGTTTAGGGGGGAACACACTGCCAAAGCACATGAGTCAAGGAAGCAAAGCTACACCATCAAACACTGATGGGAAAAGCCAAATGCATGTTAGTGATCTTGCTCTGCATGGTCTCACAGCTGAGTGGTGGCTCTGACAGTCGCTCTACGAGACATCTTCAGTGCTTTACTGACAGACTGCTCCATTTCTATGTTTTGGCTGAGGTTTCCACTTCTCACCCTGGGAAGAATAAAGTCTCAGACATTCTGTAATTGTCCTTGAGACTGGACTGGACATTTCCACCATGGCAAGAAGCTGAGGCGGAACAAATGGCACATTCTAGTATATGGAAATGATATTTGCGGTGCGCAGCAGCAGCCAGCACGAACTCCATCCAATTTTAAAATGAGGGATTTCAGCGTCTGCATGAGTCTTTATTAGTAATGTTTGTAAAGGCTTTGGCTCCTGTGCCTTAGCGGATTTGAGGCTTGTCAGTGTGCTGTGCTCCCTATAGGTCTGAAAGGGCAACCAGGTGTCAAACTCCCTCCCAGTTTCACTGAAACTTTATAATTGAATCTTGCAGAGCTTCTGACTTTCAGTGGAATTCCAGAGATTTATTAATGTCAAGGAGCTCTGAGGAGCCATGTGGAAGTTTCTGTTCATTCTGTTCTTATTTTACAGTACACAGTGGTGTGTTAAAAATGAACTAAGGGGAAGGAGAGTAGTTAAACTGACACTTAACTTCACATTCAACATAAATCTGCAATTAACAAGGAGGATGCTTTAATGATTTCTGTGGACAGGGGGTGCTATCGTATCTTTTCCTCCTAATCTACCCTCTATGTTGTATATACTTAACTCATCATGATTTATGCAAAATGTTCAGTTGATATGATGTTGCGCATGATGTTTGCATTATTGTAAGTTTTCCCCGATTCTATTCACTTATAATGAGTTGAGATTTTGAGATAAAATGACAATTTTTCCATTAAAGTAGTAAAGCTTTAGTCTTATTTGTTTAATGTCCCTCACAGAGGCAAAAACTGACATCTCTCACCCATGTGATAGACAAAGTTGGTCTCTGTTTCATAGGACGACGCCGGGGAGACAACATCTCGATCACATTCGTTGGAGCTGAATGACTCAGAGTGGCTTCTCCTCTTGCGGGCTGCGGTGACGCCATCGGCCTTCGTCGCCATCATATGCCGCAGGGTGTCGTTCAGATACCGATTCAGTAAACTGCTCTTGTACTTGGATGGGTGCGACGCGCTGTCGTCACTGTTGGCGGAGTCGGCCATACCCTGTTTCTTGAGTACACTCTTGTGGGAAGATGACCTGCCAAAGTCTGATTGGCTGATAGGTGTTTGTAAGGGACATTCTTCATCTGCATTAAACAGAAACAAATGTAAGTAATGAATACTTAAACAAAACTGTGACCTATTTCAAATTCTACCAGTTCAAATGAACATATGAAAACACAAGATGTTACAAATAATGATAACATTGCTGGTTCAGTAGTCAAAGTTATACATCTAAATCCAGTCTTCTGACGTTTGTTGATTCCACCTATGTAATAAACTAATAACTTAAATACACCCGCCCTTACCATCTGAATTTGTGTCATCACTGCACACACTCAGCCTCTCAGCGTTTCCCTGGATGTATTTATTGTAGAGTTTGATCCTTAGGGCCCAGCTCAGGTCTGGCTGTCTCACTGTGTTCTTCAGCCTCCGCCGGGCATTTGCAAACCAGTTTGAAACCTGCACACATTCCATTGATACATGACAGCACTGGCTTAATGTTAAGTGACAAAATATATCAACACAGCCCTGAGCATGCTAAACATTTTTATTTCACACCTCCATGACTTGCATGTGCTTGCCTCACCTGTACCAGTGTCATATGTGAGCCCAGAGCCAGTAGGACCTTCTCAGTCTTGGTGGGGTATGGGTTGTCCCGGTGTTTGTACAACCAATGTTTCAAGGGTCGGGCCATGTCCTGCAGCACCTGTCTCTTGTGGCGAACTTTGACCCCACCCAAACGAGACCTGGAGGAGTCAAGAATCACCTAATAGATTCACGAAGGCCACTACATTGCCTTTGTTTGGTACTATGATATTGATAAACCAAACATCTTGAAGCTGTTCTGCCTGCAAAAGCTTCTCCTAATCACATACATATGATAACACAATATCATGCAATCAATCTATTATGGTAAATCTTAATCTTATCCTCTATGTCTAAAGAACTATAAAGAACTTTTCTATCCAAAAGACAGATCAACAACATTTTAGCATGACATATTGTCTTTTAATATTAATATTAATAGTAATAAAACTGCATTCAATAATTGTAACACAGAAAACAACCCTTTTTTTAATACCATTAAAACATTAAACTGCATATTTCCAACACAGACAAAAGGAGCGTACCCATATCTTCTGTACTTTATGGGAGAGCTGCTTTCAGTGGTCTCCTGGCATCGCAGCAGGTCTGTGTTCTGCCCGTCTGTTAAATTGGTTTGAGCTATGTCTACACAGTTCAATCTGCTCCTCTCCTCTGCTCTTCTGCTGTCCTCCAAATGAAGCAGAGTGTCAGACGTCATCACAGCAACTTTGTTCATTCTTAAACACGCAGATTTTTCCACAATCAACAGGTGCATCAGCAGACTTCCAAATGTAAATGGATGCAGTAGATTCCCATCCTGGATACACTTGATGTAAAAGTAATGAAAAAGAGGTGAAAAAGTTTCCCTTGGTCTTTTCTCTAAGCCCAGACGAGCAGCCGGAGTGGCCCGAGCAGACAGATGATGACAGTCTCACAGTTACTTATGAGAGAATAATGTTTGAAAAGTCAGAGGATGTTGTCTGGTTTAGTTGAGCTGCCTGTGGAGAGTTCAAATAACCTGCTGCTCTGCTGCCTATTGGCTCTCCTGCCGTCCAATCACTTCTCTGGAGAGCTCTGTGAGGAAAAAGCTTGCTGTGCAGCAGCAGAAGCAGTGGTACCACCCCACGATATGCAAAATATTGCACATGTAAGAATATCAGCAAATGTGGTCATTAGATTTACTAGTGAGATTTTGTCTGGTGTGACTGCAGCCTGTGCTAAGCAGTTTGACATGCTCTCATATTTTCTACATGAGGCACACGAATCTCATGGAGCTTGTGGTTTTACCAAAAATCGCGTCAGCAAATAATAGTACATGTTTTACCAGGGGATTCTGGAAATTTATGGGTGTAATTACAAGGTTCCTAATAACCAGTAAAACCACCAAGCTGTGCCGCGTGGTAGGCAGCGGATCGTGGATTTCAGTACAAATTGGTCCATAATGAAGTCAACACAAGCACTGGAAAATGAAATCTATCTTTGCCTACATGTAATCTTCAGCCAGTGTTGCATGTCTGGGTCGCATATTTTTGAGTCTGTAAGTGTGTGGCCATGTGCATTTGAGTGTCAGAATTGTGCATTTTTTACACTGTCTGCAGTCTGAGCAGTGATAATCCAATAAAAATGCACATATTTGCCAGTGTCTCTGTTTTGTTGTTGCATTTAGAAACAGGGAAAAGTTATGAAAAAAACTGGGTGTGACAGAAGCTAAGCCTTGTCATTAATGTAACAATATGACAACATGTGGGCACTGGGCCCAACACTCAAGGACTTAATGGTTCAACTTTAGCTGTCAACCACGTATGTTTTTCCTCTTCACATCTAAACATTCTTATGTAAGACTGTTTGGATATACAGTAATGACTTTGCCATGCAAAACCATAACTTGATAATCCTTAAGCAAACAAAAGTGATAAAATATGTTTTTGCTCTTCCTGCCTACAGTTGAAACTTTTGATGGTTATGGCCAAAGTCTGAGTGGCACTTGTTCAACCGTTGAACATATTAAAGGACTTTATAACTCTCATCCCTGTTCATAATTCAGCAGTATCAGTGGGGAGGCTCAGTTTCAATGGTTTCAAAGCTGAAAAACACATGGACCAGAAGCATCCCCGTTAGGTGCAGTAAATTCCTCGCTCACATTCCTCAGCAGTGGTTGGAGAATGCTACATGCTATCACACACCATTTACTCTGTCCCTCTGTGATATGTTCGCCAGCTCAACTGTTGATATTAGCTGGGAACACACCTACATTCAACAGCCAGGAGACCTGTAAAAACCACTGTGGAAGGACATATATCTCTTCTTGTTTGGATAGTTTGGCACATGTGTGTGTGTCTTCACCAGGCATCAGGCATAGGACCAAACATCTAACAAAGCGTATTGAAGGAATTGTTTTTTTAATATCAGATATCCAGAAGAAATAACTTTTGCTAATTTTTCATATTGACAGTTATTGTTAATATTTGTCAGTGGGCGTTTCATGCTTTTACATGCCAACACTTTGTAACTTTTGCTGAACAGCGGCCACTGTGTCCACAAGTAGAAATCACAGGAAAATTCCCATGATTGTCTTGAGTCAGTTGTTGTAAAGCTGCACTAATTGATATTTCTTTATCAACAATGGATCAAATTTGTGTAATGTGAAAAGTGTTGCTGGTAATGATGAATTAAGGCATGGAGATCTATCACTTAGCTAGTTCTCCTCAGATACAAAGTGCTTAGTGTCTCTCAGTTCAATGTTGAATTGCAACTTTACTGTTTTGGTGTACTCTCATCATTGTCATCAACCTTTTTTCACAGTTTTGGCACAAAGCTCTCATGTAGGTAGGTGTTACAGAGCTGAAATCCCATTGGCAACTTTTGGAGGGACAGGTCGATGGTCTGGAAGTGCAACAAGCAGTTCAACTTACCATTGACCTGTCCCTTCAAAAGTAATTGGCCAATGGGGATGCAGTCCTATGACACCTGCCCACAAGAGAGCTTTGTGTCAGAACTGAAAAATTTAAGCAGTAAAACTGAAAAAAGTGACCACAAAAGAGAATTCCTGATCAGTAAAAGAAAAGTGGAGAATACTGTAATCAAATGTAGTACTCTTGTATAGTTTTATTGTAAGTTTTTCTTTCTTTAAATTTATTTTTATTTGCTTTCAACCAACATTTTTTTTTTTTTGATTTTTGGGAGATTTTGTTCAATTATTATGATACAAATTGAATCCCATTCTTCTGTTTTCTTACATCAAAATCCAATCATGTTTCTTCCTCGTCAAAATATGACATGCGCTTACGTAGGCGTGAACCAACCAGTTTCAACCAGTAATATCATGACATCCACCCATCAATCAGTCTTTAACTTTTAGTGGAACAGAGCTAAGATTCATTATGACACGCCCACTTTTCAACATTCGAATCAAATTCCTCCCAAAGTTATGTCCGGCCTGTCTGTCCTGTTTCACTCAGAAATACTTCACAATACGGAAGTTAGATACTCTTGAAATGCCGTTTCATCTGGACTTCTCATTTGTAGGAGGAGGATTGTGTTATTTCTTTATTCAAAGGTTACGTATTCTCACTTTAATGTGTCACCATCACTACATAGTTGTTAGTAGATGACTTTGTCTTTGAATTTACAATACTTTGCATGTGAAAACCTTTCCCCTTCCTGATTTCACTTGGTTTAATTTACTCCCATATACTTTTAGCATGTGCTTTACTGTGTTGGGTGTTTAAAAGTTATTAATATCTCATGCAACGATGCAGATATAGTTTAACATCACTCATATTTATTTTTACATACTTCAAATAGACAGTTACATGATTGAGCCAAATTATCCGAAACCAATTGACATCATACTTCTGTGTAATGTTTGAAGTGGGAGCTGCAGTGAACATAAAACGGTGGGTTTTCATTGGACCACTCTGGTGTCTTTAATGGCATTGTTATGATCTCAGAGGGTGTCTGCAGATTCTCAGTGGTGTGATGAAATTATACTGCCATGCTTGGCTGAGCTCAGGCTTTCAGGCCTGGCAGAAGTGTAACAGTGGTCCTGACAGTCTCGTTTGTACGTTTTGGTGACCAGACATGAAGACACACTGACGAGTGCATCTCCACTCCTCCATCTGTGCTACCATCTTCTTAATGTACTGAATTGTGTTTGACATTGCCAAAGTAAAATAAATACCTGAGACTTTATGGTATGCTCTTTATCCCTGTAGCCTAATCCACCATGTCAAACCCCACCATGCTTTTACAGTATGCTTTTATGTGCGGTCGTAACTTTCTCCCCGTACGTCTGCAAAGGCCTGAGTCCCTAGAAAGCCATTACCGTCTCGCCACATCATGCTGCTCCCTCTTCCTCCCAAACACGACATGATAGACACATTAACACTCCTTCACACCCAATTGAGCACAGCATCCAAAAAGAGGAAGGAAACACCACAAATTTAGAGGAATGCAGCCATCAGAAAGTATTAGATTAGGCAGCTCGTGTGAAGGAGAACAGTAGAATGTGCACCCTACAGGCAGCAGTGATGCTCAAATATGAGTATTTGTTAATGGAGTGTCACTAAAGATGAGTTGCTACCAATTATTTTAAAATCTCTCAATATTGCTTTTGTATAAAAAAAGAGCCCAGGATTAAAGATCCAAAATAGAATATATAGTGTATGGTGCTAAAAAATACACAAAGCCTGTATTCTACCATGTCTGCTGTAATAATTGTGAAACATACACAGTGGTTAAAGCATACATACACAATATGAACACAGTTCTGCAACTTACAGCCATGAAACAGGTTTTCATTCTGCCTCATCTGAAGGATTTAATTAAATGTTATCTTGTGTCCCTATTTTGTGCAGCATGTTGTTGGCAAAACGTCTCCCTGACTGCTACTAATAATATTTCTCTGGTGTGCATTACAGTTAATTGAAGTGCAGCAGCTGTCAGAATAATTACATGCTGATGTTTGTGACTTGGCAGGGAAGGATTACACTCAGCCACAAGCTCTGGAGAGTTTACTTTTTTTTTTTTCTTTGTCCGGCGAACCGGCGTTCAGTAAATGCCAACAGAAAAACTGGCTCTGAGACAGACAGAGGGAGAGAGAGAGAGAGATGGATTCTGTTTGCCTAATTAGCTACACACTAAGGGACACTATGGAAAACTGTGGTAATCCCAGGACTTGTTTACAAATGGGAATAAAATTAAAATATGACAAAAATTAAATGTTCAGGGTGCTTTACATTATATATATACTAATTTTAAACTTTAAATAAAAACATTCATATAATCCTCATCCAAGCACAACACGACTGTGTTCTTCGACCAGGGGAAACTTCACTACACTGTAGTCATCTTGGTGTCTAAATAAAAGATCAAAGTTCAAATCCAGCCGCTCAAATGACCACAACTTCTCCGCGCTTTTGTTGGCGAGGAGCAAACCCACTCTGTAGGAATCCACTGGACTTCTGCCTCTTCTATCCGCTTGAGGTCTGCCTTGAGCTCTCTGAAAGCCATGGCGATATCTCCGTTAACAATCACCTTATCAAACAGATGACCGTAGTGGTTCTCCATGGTTTCAGCCGAGTCAAGCATTTCTTCAAAATCCTCCTCCTGTGAAAAAAAAACACTTGAGTAAATCAAATGTATTTTTAGAATGACAGATTTGGTTGTCAGTTGGTTTGATTTGTGTCACTGTTGACTAACAGTCAAGCAAAAGAAGAAATGCGCTTTGATTTAGCATTCAGTTTTACCTCTACAGTGAAGGAGCAATAACAAAAGAAAGCAATGACATTGATGAGTTCATTGTTAAATTGACAAATACTGGTGATGGAACAGAATAGCTACAGTCTGACCACATGGTGACAAAAACATCCTCCTAGAAGTTGTTTTAGAAAAATCTGCACATACTGTTAACAGGATATGGAACAGATCCACAGGACCGTTCAACTATACTGACCAAAGCGTAGCACATCGTTACATGCTGAGAGGAGAGGATAAGAAGCCTTTTCACACCAGCTGTAGTACAAGTCGAAAGCGCGGCCCTATAAGATATGCCTGAACTCTCCAAGGGCTGTGGTGCTTGGCAGTGGGCAACCTCAAGCTAGGCTGAGACACAGGTGTGTGACCTCATGGGTTTAATAAGGGCAACATAGGCAGCCAGGGTCAAACACTGAATGAGAAGCCAGATGGGCATTATGAAAGTGACCTAGCATATTTTTGTCCAGTTTAAAACACATGTACGGTCAAACATGCACTTTTTTTTTTATACCACCATAGCAACGTAAAACCCCTCCCTCATCTTTTAATTCATTACTTATACACACACAGATGTAGCTCTTCAACATCAGGAAAAAAAGTGTATTTACCTGTTAGTTACGGAACAAGAAACCACCCACCAAGCAGCCTTGTAACTCCCCCTGTCTCTTAAATGTCTCTTAAACGCAAACCACAGGGTCAACCACGAGCAAGGCAAGGTGTGTGCATGAGTAAGTGAATTTAGGTTTGTGTGTGTGTGTATGTCTGTGGGGTGGGGTGGGTGTATTGAGGCCAGGGTGTTTGACCTCACACTGCCCTGTTACAAGACACACATGCACCTGACTTCATATGTGTGTTTTGAGGGTTTTAAGTTCTAGTTTCTCTTACTGAAAAGATCCTGACTGGGTTCGGGTCCTCGTCACAGATGAATTTAGCTCTTCGTCTGGTGAGACGTAGCTCCTCGATACGTGGGGGCTTCACAAACACCACATAGGGTTTGAATTCAGATGTGTAGGCATGCTTTATTTTCTGCAGTGACAAAGACAAACAATTAGGAGATTAGATGTAGGCTGGAAGACCTATGTATACACCAAGCTTTGGGAAGGTTGGCTTACTGCTCCAAATAATCTATAAAGATTAAGTACACCGTCACATTCTGCTAGAACCCTCCCTCCCAGTATATGTAAAAAATGCAACAGAGGAATTGGTGGTATGAGGGGGATCAAACAAGTGTGTGAGGCACCCCTTGTGTTGTGCGGTCATGTGCTTATCAGACATGAACAGCGACTGTTGGGCTCTCTGTGTCTTTGCTGAGAAGACAGGGAGTCCAGCAGGGCGTTAACAGTCACTAGAAGTACATTCATGCCCCTTTGAGAGAGTTTCCGCGTGAGTTGGTGTTGTAGCTTGGCTTATATCTCTCCTATAAAAGGCTCCTCTGGTGTGTGTGAGAGTGTGTGTGTGTCTTTGGGAAGTGCCTGGACATAGTCATAGTCATGCTGTTTATTGTGTTTAAGTCAACAATACTGTTTGTCAGACCCAAATATCTTGTTAGGCTCTGACTATAGCACACTTATCAGTGTGGCGATGTGTTGTGTTTACTGCCACAGAAGAAGAATAAATCTCTTGTATACATACAATGTTCCCCATCACTTGGGAAGTCTTGCTAACGTTACTGGGCCAAATGTCAGCCAGTGTTCTGATTTTATATACTATTTTAACTAAGATGGTGACAGGTTACATATGGTTAGGTAGGGGCCTGAAAATTTGGCTTATTTTTGAAAACAAAAATCCTGTTTAATATAATATGCCATCAAGAATCTGTAACAATGTGTACAGCTATTAATAATGTTAAATGATGCTACTGAATATTTCTGTGTTATATTTTGGTTATATTTACATGATGGAACCATGAGGACCTGCAATCCATGTTTCTGTGGGAACTAAATGTGATGATCAATAGGAGATTGTAAACAGCTAAAAATGTGTGGCTGATTAACAGCCCTTACACCGTTTATTATACTGTTTCAATTTATCTATTCTCTTTTTATCTAAATTTGGGATTGGCCAGTTTCTTGTGTACCACAGCCCTTGGCCAACTCCAACTCCATATGCTACCCACAATACCACTGGGAGGGCATAGGTTCATTCAGTCGTGCAGAGGTTCACACTAAACCCTCAAGATCCCACTCCTGATTGTAAGACCAACCAGTAAGAGTCACTGTTGCAGCGACACAGACATGATCCCTCACTGGCTTCCCACCATGCAATCACTCCCAGCTGTGTGGAATGCCTGGCAATGTGAAATGAACCCTGCAGTGGTGGGACAGTGTTTCTTCTGTTCTTTTTATTTTTAGAATCTATCCATTTTATATATCTTTAACTCAAAGAGCTCTGACAAGCTTTGGATTTTGAACTCATCTGTATGAGTTAAATGTACAGTAATTCATTGACTATTGAGACTTTTAGCAGATCTGTACATGTTGATTGAACTTAGATTTGTAAAATATCAGTTGAAAACAAAGTATAGAAAAAAAAGGGGAAGGGGTGGTGGGAGCTAGAGAAAAAAATAGTTGCCATGACTTTTGAGCTTGAGAGACACTGTCTTCTTTAATCCATGACAAGGTTGAAGCATGGACATAATCTACTAGGTAAACACTGCAGATAAGTCATATATTTGAATTCCAACTAAAATATAGACACTTCGTGGTTAACAAGAAAGAAACTGCCAGCGGTGGAGGGAGTCTATATACCTGACAACGGACTATGAATTGAGGCAGAGCAACTCAATGTTACTGTCTTCAAGGAGGAGAGTGGAGTGTAGTGAGGATTTTTTCCTGCTGAGCTACAGCACCAGGAGGTGAGTTGAAATGTCTTTAATTAAGTCTATTTCCATTAACTTTAGGTGTAGTAATGTAATAACATTAACTATGTAGGTTGTGCTTTTTAATAGCCTGGAAAGGCTAAATTCGTGGCTTTGATGTTAAGCTATCATTTTCCCCCCTCTGTTATGCCCATGACCTTGTTCTGAGACTCATGATGGCAAATTTCATCAGTCATGCTTTTGATAAAAAGTATAAAATGTAAGTAATGTAATAAATGTTTATCCGATTGGTTTAGTTTTTAAATGTGACTGCAATATTCATTTTTTATTTCATACCCCACTCGCTCAACACCCCCCACCCTCCAACTGAACACGAGATAGCTAGTTAGCTAGTTTGCTAGCGTCCACTAACATCAGTAGCTGTTGAGCCAGGTACACATTCAATGCTAAAAGTAGTGTTACTCTGCTAAAGGCTCAAGGTTGTAATTCTTGCAGGTTAGTTGCATTATACTAGATATATTTTAGCTAACCCTAACCCAATAAACTGACTGAGTGTATTTGAAAATTAGATGCGGAATAGTCGGTTTATACTTTTTTTTTGTTTGTTGTATTTTGTAGCTAACAAATAACAGTGTTCTTAACCACTTAAACACACAATATGTAATTTCAGCCACTGTCTTTTGTTATTTGTCAATAACAAAAGACAGAGTGTGATGACGGTGTGAAGTAGCAAGGGATCATGGGAGTTGTTAAATAACCAGCTTCACCAGGATAGGATTACTCCAGTGTTAATCATTCGGGATGTTTTTATCGGAAGCCGAATTACCTGCAGAGGTCTCCTCCTCTCCAGAATAAAAGGACCCGGTGATTACAGGTAAAAACACTGAATGAAGCTGTTTCACCTAAAAAATCAGTGTTTCTCCGATGATGTACGGCGACCACCGGGCTGTTAGCCGAGCTGTTGCTAACACTTGTTTGGTTTATTTCTCTTATAACTTAAGATCTAGACGTTCGCCAGGTTTCTCACGGGAGCTGAATTATCCACAGAGGTCTCCTCCTCTCCAAAAACAAACATACACGCAGATTAAAATCATTAAAAATACTAATTAAAGCTGTTTTACCTAAAAAACCAATATTTCTCCGACGATGTTCGGCGACCACCGGACTTCCTGGAGAGGCTGTTAGCCGAGCTGCTGCTAACGTTTGCCCAGTTTATTTCTCTGATAATTTAAGATCCAGACGTCCAATGACTAAAATCCTTCTTCCGGCTAAAAGATATAGTTAAAAGTGACCTAAATTTATCATGAAAATGTGGCTTAAAACTGAATAAAAGTCAATTTATAACAGTTTCTGTGGAAAAACCACAACGCAGATGTATTGTCTTGTATATGTGTAAGTTATTCTTTGGTAGACGCCATTGTAGTGGACAAACACAGCGCCACTGTATGCATCTTGTGCATGTTTACTCTTTGGTAGAGGAGGTATGACGCCATTGACATGCAACCAAATGAAACAGTCTGTTACTTTGATTAAATTACAGATTTCTCTGGGTTTGAAAATTGTTGGAAACATTTGGGATAATGTAAGTACACAACTCAACAAAATATATAACATAGGTCTAGTTGTTTTTAGACATTTTAATGTGGAATAATTACATATTACACCTTTAATTGTCTAAAAAAGATTAATAATTTAAGCATTTAGGAAATAAATATGTATTTGGGATTAAATTTTTGTAATACATTGTATTTTAACTAAACATGCAGTTCATTTTTGTTTTTTCTGTTTACAAATGTCAACAAGCACGTCCAGTTCATGAAGTGGAAATTCTCCTCCAATGGGAAAGGAAGAATAATAGAGCATTATAAAGAGCGTCATGAACATCATCAGAGATGTTCAGGACTTGTCTGTATTTATGAAGACTATTTGAGCACATTTTCAACCCAAGCTGAACTTAAAAACCATTTGAAAGAATATGTAAAAGAAGGTCATGAAATTTTGACTAGGTCATGCTGTAATTTGTGTACATTCTCAGAGTCTAGTAACATTAACAAATGTTTTGCTCATCTGAAGACTCATTGGTGGAACAGGGAAACAGTTAAATATCCATTTGCAGGTCGCTCTTTAAAGTCTAGTGTACTGACAACATTTATTGCTCATAGAAGCTGCTATGATAAGTTTTCCACCCTAAATAGTTTAAGACCAGAGCTTTTTCTACACCATACACTTACAAATGCGGTAATAGAAGAGGATTCTGTTTCTGATTATCACCTTCATATGATTCTGTCCCTGAGGCTGAACCTGCTCTTGAAAATGGAGAGTCCATTAAACATCAGTTGGCATCTTTATTGCTCCACATGCAAACAATTTTACATCTTTCAAATTCAGCAATACAGGAAATAATTGATGAGTTATTTGACATTGGGGAATTTGCTTTATCAAAATGTCAAGGAAATTATAGTGAAAATTTTGGAGTAAAGTAACTGTAGCTGATACCTCTACTGTAAAATCATTGTCTGATGAAATACAATCTTTGAACCCACTCAAATTTCTTTCAACAGAGGGGCCTTTGGGCTCAGAGCGTAAAAAAGTCATTTTATGGGAAGAACTTTACAGTTATTGAACCAGACGAGAATGTGCTAAATGCAGAAGAAAAAAACATCAATTTGTTTATGTACCTTTTTTAGATTTTTGCTAAGTACATTGTTGGAAAGAAGTGAGATTCTTCAAACATTACAGACATCCAATGAATGGGAAGGTCATAACAGTTCATTTCAAGAGGGTGAATGCTTTAAGGAAAACAAAGAATTCACTGAAGAATTAGGCATAGCTCTTGGCTTATACAATGATGATTTTGAACACTGTAATCCTCTGGGGACTTCAAAAAGAAACACAAGGTGTGTGGTATATATTGGGTGATGGCCAACTTACCCATAAGACTTAGATCAACATTATCATCAATTCATCTAGCTGTATTGTGCAAAATTGTAAAACAATACAGTTACAGCAAGGTTTTTGGAGTCTCTGATGAGAGATCTTCAGCATTTAGAGACCATAGGTGTATTTGTATAAAGACTTGGGTCTTACGTCAAAGGTACTGTTTTGTATGTGTCTGCAGACACCTTAGGTGCACACTCACTTCTTTCTATGTTGAGAAATTTTGCAGATTTTGTTTGGCTAACTGTATAGATATTCAACAGCATGATGTCAGAAGTGGGACTTTAACTATCAGTAAAACACTATAACACTAAAATTGTTTGTTGAAGCTGTTAATGTGCCTAAGACAACTGATGCCTCATGTGTTGATGGTTTGAAGAAAGACTGTCCTTTAAGCAGACTTGCCCACTTTCATCCTGCAAAAGGGTTTCCACCTGATTTATTGCACAATGTATTGGAAGGAGTTGTACCTGTGGAACTATGCATATGTCTTTCAGATCTGATTGCTAAAACGTATTTCACATTAAATGACCTTAATGATAGAATTGGATCATTTCCCTTTCAATTTTATGAGAAAAACTAACAGACCTCAGACAATACAAACAAACTTTTCAAAAAATGGAACAATTGGTGGCAGGAGACGTGAGAACTGGGTGCTTCCATGACTTCTTCCACTGTTGATTGGCCACCATATTCCAGAGAGTGAAAAAACTTGGTCTACAGTCCTTGAATTGAAAGACAGAGCTGTTATCCATTCCCTCATTCACAACAGAATCCCTGTGTTACCTATGAGCCAAAATCTCTGACGACAGACAGTTGCTCTTAGAAATATTTCCTGGTACTAAATTACACCCTAAACATCATTATATTGAACATTATCCTGTGCTGATCAAGAAATTTAGTCCACTAATCGAGTTCTGGACATTACAATTTGAGGCAAAATATTCTTTCTTTAAAAAAGTGGTTCACAATGCTGGCAACTTCAAAAATATTCTGCACACCTTGGCCATAAGACATCAACTGATATTAGCATATTATTTGGAGATGCCAACTATTTTCAAACCAAAAATTGAGACTTGGTGAGTATCAGTTGTATCTGTGTAGGCATCTTAGATACTGCTATCAGAGAGGCAATATGAAATTAGGAGTGATAGCAGCTTTCCTTCGACATGGTATGCAGCAAGGGGGATGTAGTCATTCAGACTGTCAGGATCAACAAACACAGTTATCACAGGGTGTCTTTTGGCAAGCTGGTAACACCTGAGATGCTCCAGGAAGGCTGCTGTGACTATTTCTATAATAAATGATATGCAACCATACACTACACAGATCTCTAGTACTCTCCCAAAATCTGGCAGTCCACTTGTCTGTCCAACTGAGAGCACCATTCCTTTAGACTATTTTGTCCCATTTAGGTAAGCAATGTAGGTGAGTGAAACAGAGTCCAGACCTTTAAACTTATTCCATGTAGCCTCTCTGATAGCAGCATCTAAGATGCCCACACTGACAGAATTGATACTCGCCCAGTTTCAGTGCTTGGTTTGAAAATACTTGGCATCTCAAAATAATATGCCAATATCAGTTGATGCCTTGTGGCCAAAGTGTGCAGAATATTTTTGAAGTTGCCAGCACTGTGAACCACTTTTTTAAAGAAAGAATGTTTTGCCCCAAATCATTATTGTCCAGAACTCAATTAGTGGACCAAATTTCTTGATCAAAACAGGATAATGTTCAAGATAATGATGTTTAGGGTGTAATTTAGTACCAGGAAATATTTCTAAGAGCAACTGTCTGTGGTCAGAGATTCTGGCTTGTAGGTAGTACAGTGATTCTGTTGTGAATGAAGGGCTGGATAAAAGCTCTGTCTTTCAATTCAAAGACCACAGACCAAGTTTTTTCACTCTCTGGACTATGGTGGCCAATCAACAGTGGAAGAAGTGCCCAGTTCTTATGTTTATCGCCACCAATTGCTCTATTTTTTGAAAAGTTTGTTTGTATTGTCTGAGGTCTGTTAGTTTTGTCATAAATTGAAAGGTAAATGATGCCATTCTATCATTAAGGTCATTTAATGCAAAATACCTTTTAGCAATCAGATCTGAAAGACATATGCATAGTTCCACAGGTACAACTCCTTCCAATACATTGTGCAATAAATCAGGTGGAAACCCTTTTGCAGGATGAAAGTGGGCAAGTCTGCTTAAAGGACAGTCTTTCTTCAAACCATCAACACATGAGGCACCAGTTGTCTTAAGTGCATTAACAGCTTCACTAAACAATTCTAGTGTTCTCAAAGTTAAAGTCCCACCTCTGACATGCTGCTGAATATCTATACAGTTAGCCAAACAAAATCTGCAAAATTTCTCAACATTGAAAGACTCCAGTATCCAGCAAGTGAGTGTGCATCCAAGTTGTCTGCAGACACTTACGAAACAGTACCTTTGACGTAAGACCCAAGTCTTTGTACAAACACAGCTATGGTCTCTAAATGCTGAAGATCTCTAATCAGAGGCTCCAAAAACCTTGCTGTAACCATATTGTTTTACAGTCACAATACAGCTCAATAAATTGAGAATAATGTTGATCTAAGTGTTATGGGTAAGTTGGCCATCACCCAATATATACTACACACTTTGTGTTTCTTTTTTGAAGTCCCCAAAGTATTACAGAGTTCAAAATCATCAATGTATAAGCCAAGAGCTATGCCTAATTCTTCAGTGAGAAGTTTGTTTTCCTTAAAGTATTCACCATCTTGAAATGAACTGTTACAACCTTCCCGTTGGATGTCTGTAATGTTTGAAGAATCTCACTTCTTTCCAACAACGTACTTAACAAAAATCCTAAATAGGAACATAAACAAATCAATGTTTTTTTTTCTTGTGCATTTAGCACATTCTCAACTGGTTCAATAACTGTAAAGTTTTTCCTATAAAATGACTGCCTTTTACGTTCTGTGCCCAGAGGCCCCTACGTTGAAGGAAATTTGAGTGGGTTCAAAGACTGTATATCATCAGACAATGATGTTAAAACAGAGGCATCAGCTACAGTTATTTTCTTCTAGAACTTTCACTATAATTTTCTTAATTTTTTGATAAACATGTGAAATTGTTTGCATGCAGAGCAGTAAAAATGCCAACTGATGTTTAATGGCCTCTCCATTTTCAAGAGCAGGTTTAGCCTCAGGTACAGAATCATATAAAGGTGATAACTCAGTATCAGAAACAGAATCCTCTTTATTACTGCATTTGTAAGTGTATGGTGTACAAAAAGCTCTGGTCTTAAACTATTTAGGGGGAAAACCTTATGATAGCAGCTGCTATGAGCAATAAATGTTGTACACTAGACTTGAAAGAGCAACCTTTCAAGTGATTGCAATATGATTGTCCAACATTCTTCTTCCTCACAGTGGACCTTATTAACACTTTATACTGAACAATACTAGAATTACAACAACTAGAATAATGGATTATAAATTGGACTAAAATGTATTTAAACAGTGGTTAAAAATACTGTTATTTGTTAGCTACAAAAATACAACAAACAAACAAAAATGTATAAACCGCACACAACCGCTGCACAAAGAAGGATGTGACACAGCAAGGCACATGTCTATACTGACACACCCCTGCGTAGGGCAACCATCAATGCTCCTGGTGGAGTGCGCCCAACACCCACCAGAGGTGTGCAGTCCATTTTCTCATAGCCCTTGCAAAACACATCGCCAATCCAATGAGCGAGCCATTGAACTGACAATGGAGCCACCTTGGTTCACTGTCTGTGGAAGACAGATTCAGTCAAACTTCCAAAGGTTTGTCCTGTTGTCCCAGCAACAACAAAGTGCAACAACAGGACACAAGATGTGAAAAACACCTCCTCTCTTATTCCCCCTGAGAGGGGGAAAAAGGCTCTCAGGCCAATAATAATCCTAAACTGGAGGGAGCATGCTGCTGGACTGAAAAAAAAACAATAGCAGCTCCACTGCACCCCTATCCTCATTAATAACCTGAGGGTGCACAGGCCGAACAATCCCCCACTCTGTGGGCAGAGCAAGGGGCTAAAAAGGGGTCGTCTTCACTGAAACAAAAAATTCAGGTCTGTCTGCTCCAAGGGCTCAGGGGGTGGGCCTGAGGGACCTTCTGCAACCATCTGGAGATTCCACTGTAGAATGAGGCAACAGGTGGGTTCTCAGTCTGTGGACATCCCAGAGAAACCCCTTTTACAAGCAGATGGCTTGGAGCTATGGAGCAGTCTGGGCAATCCTGACCAGCCACATCGCCACCCCAAGGTAGACGTGGTGAAAACTCCCCCAGGCCCCAACCAACATCATCCGAATCAGGTGTGAGGACTACTTGGTGCCAGGGCACTCTGGTACCACCGCTACACCATACCCTGCCCCTGTGGGGCTTCTGCACCATCAGCTGCAACAGATGACCTGGGTGATGCAGTCACAGTGTGAGTGAATGCATCCCCCTTGAGGGGAGGCATAACTCCCTCGCAGGGAGATCCAGCATCCTCCCTGCAAGCAACCAGGCCCAATGAGGCCACTGGCTACACCTTCCATGTTGAGCTGACAGAGCGTCCCATTCCCATCTGTCAAGCAAGCATACTGAAAAACGGACCTCATATCCGCCACATCCCGGAGATGACAGCTCCTGTGACTGTGCACCTGGTAAATGGTAAATGGACTGCACTTATATTGCACCTTTCTAGTCTTCCAGCCACTCAAAGCGGTTTACACTGCATGCCAATTGCATGCCCAGCCGAGTTAGGGAGAGAGAAGCAACACCATCCCACCATCCATCTGATCAATATGTGTAATACAACTGAAAAACAGCCTGTGCTTCAGTGTAGCAACAGTAATCTCGTGATCTTATAAAATGTATATGCCCAACAGATGAGTCTAGCCAAAGCTGGTAGCAGGTATCCCACTCAGTCCAAGTAGAAACCTGGAGAAGTATGAGGAATGTGGCCACTGTAGTCTGCACACAGTTCAGCTTGTCCTGCTGTAGAACATGCCAGCGAGCGAAGCAGTGTAGCTAGTGCCAAGCCTGAACAGCAGGTGCTAGCCGGTTAACATGTATGTAGAGCTAGCTTGTGTTAGCAGATGATGCAGCCTGAGCCTAAAAGGCAGAGTGGTCTCCACCGTAGGTCCTCTGCTTTGGAAGCGACATTGCGACAAACCCAGATGTATTTCACAACCAGCGTGACTTTGTTGACCATGCTTGAAGCAGTGCTGCTAACTCATGCTAAACCAGATGGCAGGTGCTGGCAGGACATGATGCAGCCAGAGTTAGCCAGTCTATGTTAGCTAATGACGCAGCCCGAGCAGCAGTAGCCCAGTAGCTGAAGTGTGTTATCACGGGCAACGGTGACATGAGGCCCCAGCCTTGGACATGACGTTGCATGATTACCTAGATTGGGGTAGAATGAACCAGTGAGGGAAGCAGTGTTTCTAGCTCATGCTATGCCAGATAATAGTGCTAGTAATTCTTTCTTTCTCTTTTAGTAATTCCTTTCTTGTTTACCACAAAGTGTTTATATTTTAGTTGGAAGTCAAGGATAAGACTTATCTGCAGTGTATAACTAGTAGATTATGTCCTTGCTTCAACCTTGCCATAGTTTAAAAAAGACAGTTTCTTTCAAACTCAAAAGTCACTGCAAGTATTTTTTCTCTAGCTCCCATCCTCACCTTTATTCTATGTATTTTTTCAACTAATAACCTAAGTTCGATCAACATGTACAGATCTGACAAAAGTTTCAAATAGTCAACACAATGAAAGTTTACCTTTTGAAACTCAAACAGTTGAGTTCAAAATCCAAAGCTTGTCAGAGCTCTTTGAGTTGAAGAGAAGAAGTAGGTGGACATAACTAAATGGGGCTGTAATGTTTTACAGTATACTCACAGTTAACATTCTTTATTCTAAAGTTTGCATAAAACATGATTAATTTTTCAGAGACAGATTGATGATTTTAGTGTCTGATTCTGATTGTTCTTATTGTCACTGTTTCCTTTGCTTCAAAAGCCATCCAACATCATTTGATTCTCATTTATTTGAAGTGATAATCCTTTCTTAATAACATATTACTCACACTAGGGTGCACGTCCAGAAGGCACACCTTGCCCTCTGCCATCACTCTGTGAACAGAGTCCAGACTTGTTCCATAATAGTGGCCTTTGAATATCCCATATTCTATAAACCTAGAGATAGAAATAAACAGGGACAGACAGACAGGAAAGCCAGATAGACACAATAAAATAGTAGAAATGGCGGACATCATTCTCATTAAAAGGGAGAGGAAGGGTAAATTAATAAAACACACATAGGGCTATTTTTAACACCATGGGAAAAAAAACCTCAAAGGCTACACCTGCGTTTATACCTGTGATTGAGAATGGCCTCTTCAAACATGAGAACTGATACAAAATGATAATCCATCCCTTCTTTCTCTTGCCTTCTCTTCTCACGTGTGGTGTCTGAAAGAGAAAAGAATGGGAGGCTGACGACAGCTTTAAAAAGATGAGAAACCGTTTAGTGTGCTGGATGTGAAGGTGACAGTTATGAGACTTGAAGATGTCTGTCTTACGCGGTACAGTGACGCCATAGCGGTCAGGGTCGGCGATCAGGAGCCTCCTCTTCAGTTCATTAACGCCAACGCCACTGGGCCCTCAGGACAAAGATCAAAACACTGTGTTCTGTATGCGGCTATTCATTCCCAATATCACTGTGTACTAATGTTTTCCTCACGACAAGTCCAACATCAAATAGGCTCAGTGATCTGGTGACACATCTGTCTTTATCATCAGAGAAGGAGTTGGGGAGTAAGAGAGTAAGACAGACAGAGCTCTGATTTCATACTGATTTCAGTCTGAAAATGATTCTCCAACCAACCCTGCTCTTTTTCTTTGTCTGTGTCTCTCTATCGAACGTTTAATGCTCCTATACCCTCTGGAAAATACATAGCATCACATCTAAATGTGACATCTGCAAAGCCACACAGTATCAGTGTCACTATAGTGTAGGATGCACAGGATGAAACACACACACACACATACAGTGTAGCATCTGGGATTTTCTTCTAACGCAGGTTTCTCCAGCCCCAGATTGCATCAGACTCTAATGGAGCGCTGTCTGAAAGTAGGATTCCTGACATACCTGCCTTTTCCATCACAGCGTTGCATGAGCTTGACACATTACAAAATATCAAGTTTATAGACTCTCCACTCTTACACTGCTAATGTCTTTCGCAGCTGCTCCACAGAGCTGAAGAGGTGCATCATCAGGCACAGTGGATACTTTCTTCTGCCCTTTTTTTTTTTTCAAGAGTTACACGATCTGTAGGGCTTAAAGTGGCTGGCACTCACTTTCACCAACTTTCCTGGTGCAGAATGGTCTATTGTTTCATTCAAAGTGCATATGCAATGCAAACAAAAATGATACATTTCCAACCTGGTCAAACATTATCCAGCTGGTCCTGTTTTAGCAATCCAGGTTTTGGTTTTCCTGTCTATAATTCTCATTGCCAATAAGCTATATATTCTTAATGATGACCTCCGGTCAATGAAGAGCCTTCACAGCAGACAGTAAAACGTAATCCAGAGTCGGGGTAAGCTCCAACTCAATTAAAGAGGTCTAAATCTAAATCCAAGCTGTCTTAACTGTTCTAGTTTGATGATGGAGCACTTGGCTGACATTATGAGGGATCTTATTCACAATCCACTCATCCCTTTCTCTCCATTCATCTATCATTTATGTGATCTCTATCTGGTTTTGTTTTTGCACCTCTTCAGTTCATTGTGCTTCTCTTCTGTCTCCCGTCTACTTTCAATTTTCTTTTTCTCTTTGTCCATCTCTCCTCTTCTCTGCTTTCTTGTATTTCCCTCAGTCACAGATGACCTACAGTTGTATCGTTATATGACATTAAAAAGACCTTCAGCGGGGCTCAATGTAAAATTCCCTAAGGGGAGATACAGCTCAAAAATACATAGAGCAGGCCTGCAGGATTGGCAGAGAAGTGAATCTGGGGTGGGCCCATACGTAACTTAAGAGAACACAATATATTCTGACTTGGAGTTTTCTGACAGTGTTTATGTGGGTCTGGGAAAGGATCGTTCTTGCACTCAAGAGTGGGAACATAAATCTTCATCAGTGCCTTGCTTTTTCTTTTGATCAACAAAAGCTTCAATAATATTGTCCTTTTAGTGAATGGGATCACGTTATTTTGAATTTTTGTATGGACAAAAAAAAGGCAGTGAGATAATATAAAACAGAACACATTTGACCACAACACGCAATACTGAACATATCCCTACAGTAACCACCATGTTATAGGCTTTGTATATAGCAATGTTACATACATGTAACGCATACAGTATATCACACTAGTTGTTCATTAACTAAATTTTTGCAGTTTCCACACAAGATGGAAACCTGCTTTTTATGCAGGTGCATGTTTAGCTCATACGTACCAACCAGGATGACCAGGCGGTGTCTGTCCTTGGGGTCTTTGCAGTAGGGGATGACCTCTATGTAGGTAGGTGGACAAATTGAGCCGTGAACCCCTGAGCTCCACCTCCTGGATCGAGCTGCCTCTCTGGCCGTACTGCTCTTCCTGCCCAGTCGGAAACTCCTTCGTAAACCAGCTGGGACAGAGAGAGAGGGGGCCTTAGACTTTGTGAGTGTATCTGTGTGTGTGTGTGTGTGTGAACTGTAAGTGGTTGTGTATTACTAAGTAGTATACCAACCTACTCGACAGGTGAAAACTGAAAAACTAGTAGGAGGATATCCTTTGTATAATAGTCCTTACATCTGCATAAAGGTTCATCAATTGCCTATTTATGCATCCAGCTAACATGGAACAAAATTAGCATTCATTTGGAGTTGTGGTTCTGGCAACCTGGCAGATGTAAGTCTAACATTCAATCTCCTTTTAGCTCCGTTTTTGGCCTCCATCCACTCCTAAATATCTGGCTCTTAAGAGACTAAATGCTCCAACATGTTCATCACCTAGTTGCTAACTTTGTCTGCATCATGTTTGCTGCTGGACAAGTAGCGTACAGTGGGTTTTCACGAAAAAATGCTGGGTGCTGTTTCTGGAAATGAGGTTGTGAGTAAGTTGTGGGCCATAAAACCAAAACATTGAGCCGAAAGACACTAAAATGTTAGGTAGTGCTGAGGGGAACTGAGAGCCATAATTCTGTGTTGGTTTGTCATTATTTGCAACCCCTTTCACATTACACAAGGTCATTTGATCCATTGTTAATATAAAAAAATGATTAGTGCATTAGTGTTTAAGAACACCTCTTCATGTTGTTCTTTTTATTCAAGCCAAGCTGGACAAGCTGGATGCAAGCATACTAAAATCTGGGCAAAGTTCTCCATCGTGAAAGTTTATTTAGCCTATTTTATGTCATTTAGTTTTATTTTGACCACAATTTTGAGATAGTTCACGTGCCTTTACACACAATAAGTTTAATTAGTATGTAAGGCTTGATTTATTCAATACTTAATTTATTTTTTTGCTTTACTTCGATTGTTCACCATCCATTTTTACATTGCTCCCCTTGGTGCACCACTAGGACACCACTTAATTAAAAGTGAAAAGAACTGTTACACTGTTAAAACGCTACAGAGATAACCTGATAACAACAAGGGCTGTGACAGGAGGGAGAGCTACAGTAGATACAAAACTAGCAGTAGCAGTTTAAGAAACCACTGCCACCCAAAATCTGGTGTCAAGCACCATCCTGATTCAACACTTTGAACTACACAAATCACAGTCAAGAGATGACAGCTCTCGGATCAAGCACCCCAGAATAGTCTGTCACGCATGGCTTGTAGGCCGTCTGACAGCCAGCGTCTGACAGCCAGCGTCTGCCATGCGACTGTGGTTAGGCCTGGCTTGGCAGGCTCGTTCTCTTTCATGATGTTAACTGCTGCTAAGTGATGATGCCAGGCTTTCTTTGACATCAGCTGTAATTTCACTTTGTAAGCATATCTGTCCATTTCCTCTCCGGGCTTCACTCTGAGCGACATGGCACTGTGAGCAGAGATTTCAAACTTTTTGTTTACAAGAAACTTATACTGATGATTTCACTTAGAAATGAGCGATACTGTATAAAACCAAAGTTATACAGCAAAAGAGAAGTCATATTTCCTACAGTGAAATAACGTTCAGGGGAAAACATCTCATAATTATCAGTCTTCAGTAATTCTGAAATTCTCATGTGTTACTGAAAATGCTCTTAGTCTTAAAACCTTAGAACATTTTTGGAAAGGCTACAAGATATTTCTGATTTACCGGACAGAGTAAGAGTGACAGGAGAGATAAGAGCTGCGAGGAGACTGAAGACATGCAACACATGTTGTGAGCTGGGCCTGAACCCTTCATATCAAGATTATATGATATGAGTCACAATTGCAGTGCAAAATAGTGGACATAAACAGTATGAAGCACTGTAGTCCTCCATAGATACACTGATTCATTTTGGGAAATACGCTTATCTGCTTCCTTGCTAAATATATACCCTGCATTCTAAGCTAAATATACCTTAGCTAAATATAGCTTAGCATGAGGGGTGGAAACATGGACATTTAGCCCGGCTCTGTCTAAAGGTAACAATATTCGCCTGCCAGCACCTCACAAGCTCACTAATGATCACATTAGGCTGTATCTTGTTTGTTTTATTTTGGCAAGGAGCCAGGCAACCAGCTGAGACTTGAGGAAATTAGTGGTCCTAACCAAGAAATAGTCTGGCACATAACCCAGTAAATTGTCATTTTTACACCTCAGTTTTTAGATGGATTTAACAGATGGGATATAATGTGTTAATTAGCTTTAGAGGTGCTGGAATGCATCTTTATTTTATGCTGAGCTAAGCTAACTGGCTGCGGTATCAGCTACATATTTACTGTACAGACATGGAGTGGTATCAATAAAACTGTTGCTTTAGCTGGTACTGAATAATTCGTTTATAGAAAGAATTAGACAGCAATATTGATTTCACTCTGATAAAACTGGTAAATATGAAGTCACAACCAGGAGACGGTTAGCTTAGCTTAGCATAAGCTGTGGGAAACACCTAGCCTGATTCTATCCAAGGGTAAAAACAACTTGTCATTTTAACACTTAACATTTTGTTTGGATTAAACTAACAACATATAATGTGTTAATATGCATGTTTTTGAGGTGCTGTCATGGCAGATTTTTTATCCTTGACAGAGGCAGACTAACTGTTTTTCCCTACTCCCAGTCTTTATGCTAAACTAAGGTAAATATTTCCTGGCTGTAGCTTCATATTTACCAGACAGATATAAGAGTGGTATCAACTTTCTTGTCTAACTCTCGGAAAGAAAGCTAATAACATATTTCCCAAAATGACAAACTATTCAAGTTCAAACTTTTTCCCCTCTTCACCATGTCTTTATTTGTAATACTCTACTATTCCCTTCTCCTTCACTCACTCTCTTCTCTGATTACTTTGCATCCAGTCATTCAGTTGTTCAGCATCAATAAGGGTTTACATGCCAGACAAAGAGGAAACACAGTTGAGTTTGTGAGTTTGAACCATGTCCTCAGGTGCAACTTGGCCTGAGATAAGATGAAATTCACATTATTAAATGCACATGACTATTAAAACTGATATAATGCAACATCTGTAATTACCTTGTCTTTGTACAGACGTAAGGGCCTTTTTACAATCAGCCATAAGTGCACGCCCCCATATGAACATCCTGCACTGCTCATATGCACACACGAAAACACACACAAGCACATCATATCCAATCCATGAGATCAAGACAAATGGGATAAATGGGACGACTAAAACCACATTTGCTGTTCTCGTCCTTTCCCCTAAATCTCTAAACCACAAAACTACTTCATCATATGAACTGGTTTGTAAATAGGTTCCCCGGTTTTTCTTGCTGTTTTTCACCATCTATTTTTATTGCTAGTAACAGTTCTTGCCGAGTTGTATTGTCTTGTATCATACTGGTCCCTTTTCCAGTATCAGCGGGATTTGAGTGGAACAAGTCAAACATCTCACCAATGTGGATCCCTGTTATAGCTCCGTAGTCTACGTCCTCAGTGACTGGAAAAACAGGAAGAGAGACGAGGAAAGAGTGAGGAAATCGTGGACACAAACCACAAGGGGATGACATGTGTGTTACTCTGAAATTTCAGCCTCAAAGTATTAGCATATGTTCAAACCCAAATGTCTTCATATTTTACTTAGAAATTATATCCACAATTTAGAGATATTAATAACTACCTTAAAAATGGTTGCTAGTGAAAAATTAAAGCACAGTTCAGTTACTGGATACCTTAAACCTGCTCGGTTAGAACATGGCTTCATTTAACAGAATTTCTCTCCATTTTGGAAAAACGGAGCGGTGAGCATTACATGACTGTTATCTTTGGATAGTACAACTCTTTAAATCTTTAAAAACCTCAAACCAAAACCTATAATATACACATGTATTATATCTGGTCAATTATGCTGAGGGTAAGTTTTCAAAAGTGAATTCAAACTGACAGTACCTTCCCCCTCATCTGTGGTGCATGTGGAGAAAACAACAGCGGTGAGTACAACAGGAGGACAAAAGAGAGGGATTCACCCGTAACCCTGAACTTAACCATGACCTTCAGACGTGACCTCTGACCTGTAAGCTTAGCAATGAAGGAGCTCTAATATGTTTATTGGAAAGTGTTAAAAGCTTTTTATTCTTTTCAGGTGCGGTGATTTAATGGAAAAACGTTGGCTTATCACCTGTTGGTGGTTTGACTCGCCGAGGCTTGAACAGGGCTTTAGGTCGCTGCAGTGCAACTCTCCTGTAGGAAATTAAATAAATTAATGACCATATTTTTTTTTTGTTCAAATGAGTGTAAAAAGCATAAAAAGATCACCTCTCATGGAGCTGTTGAGATGGGATGAGCCCTGCCCGGGTTTTACTGTCCCCGAGGTGACAGGCCTGCCACCAGGCGTCATCCTCCTTGCTGACAATCTGGAGGATGTCACCCCTTTTAAAGGGTACCGCTGCATCCTTGCACGGTACAGTGGGATCCTCACTCGGATCGTAGTCAAAAAGAGTCCGTACAAACAGCTGGGAAAGGAAATGGTTGATTTTTTTTCTTTTTTAGCCGTCAAAAAGACAAACTGGTGGTGACAGAGAAAAATAGACATTATGAGATCCCAGTCCTGCCAATATTAGCATTCATCCTTCTCTTTTCCTACTGCAGCTTTGTGAGGATCTTCTGTATCCTGGCAATGGACATAACATCTTTGTCTGGTGCTTTTTCACATATGTTGGTGTCATTTTTGAGAAATGACCATGATCACAGAAAATAATTTGTCTTAATCCATTGCAAATGCTCCCTTCTCTAACAGTTTCCAGCTTGGACATCAACTCCATTCATATGTGGTGGTGGTGGTCTGAACAGAGAGGATTGTGGAACAATAAGGTTTCATCGTTAATGTTAAATACAACTCACTAAACTACTGTGATGTGTGGGAAATTATAAATCAACTGTTCAAATGATTCTTAAAAAAGCTTTAAACTAATGAGGTTGTTGAGTGTCTTATCCTTGACTGTCTGATTTGAATTTACTTCTTGACAACCACAGTGCTGTAGTGACAGTGCTGTGGCAAAAACACAAAGTATAACCAAACACACAAGATACCACAGATTTCATCTCTTTTTACTGAAACCAGGTGGGCAGCTTTTCCAATACAGCCAGACTGCATATTAGCGTAAAAGACACACTGCACAGGAATAAGTGTGGGTAATATTTACTGTACCTTCTTCTTATTAGATGGCATGTCTTCCTTGGAGGAGGCAGGGATGATTTTGAACGTAATTTCACCCTGAGAATGAGCCTGCACAATAAAAGTGACATTAAAGGAATAGGTTAACATTTTGGAATAATGTTTATTCACTTTTGTGTGAAGAGTTAGATGAAAAGATCAACATTCTCATGTTTGCATGCTAAATATCAGCCATTCTCAACCAATGGGCCGCAGCCCACAGGTGGGCCTCAGAGAGCCATCTAGTGGGCCACAGAGGCAGTGGTACTGCAAAATGGTTAAAATGATTATTATTGGCAATTTACAAAGTTTACAAAGTTTTTATATCTAAATGTACTCAAGAATTCACATAAATAAAAATCAGTAAATTAAAATGCATAATTTCAATAACCACTTACGTTTTAATATCACTGCACCAATCACGACACATCATTAGGTAGAAACAAAAGCGTTTTGCCACTGTTAGCTCGCTAGCTTTCTCTGTGGATCCTGCTTCATAAGACATGGCTCTATCCACTGTGTTGGAAAATGAACTGATGGAACTATCAGCAGACAGCAGCCTGAAGCTTCAGCTCACACAAGTTGACCATGCTTCATTCTGGATGCTGGCTGCCAGTCAATATCCCTCTCTGTCAAAATGGGCAATCAAATTTCTCTTGCCTTTCACCACCACCTATTTATGTAAGTCAGGGGTTTCCATTGTGACTGTCACAAAATCAAAGGCAAGGAACAAACTGAAAGCAACTTGGAATGCTACTCTGCGTGTCAGCCTCGCACCCATCCCACCATGACTTGATCTCATTATTTCCCAGAAGCAAGCCCAAGTGTCTCACTGAGGGTACGCAGAATATTTATTTTGGTCATTACAGCTGAGAGTGGCATAACACATATTTACAGCCCAGTTTTTTTTGTCATGTTATGTTTTTTTTTCCATTTATTAGGGAAGGTGGTCCTTGGAAAATGTGTAACAATCAGAAGTGGGCCTTAAGTTAGAAAACCCCTGCTAAATGTGAAGTTACACCCAGGAGATGTTAGCCTAGCATAGCAGTTAGACTGGAAACAGGGGGAAACAGCTAGTCTGGTTCTGACCAAAGGTTAAAAATACACCTATCAGCACCTATAAAGCTCACTAATCAACATGTTATATCTTGTATGTTTCATGTGTAAAAAAAAAAAAACCTAAGTGTAAAAAAATACTTTCTTGGCATATTTTTTTAGCTAGGTGCTGCCGCTTTTTCCAGTCTTTATAGAATACAACTTTATATCATCATAACATCATGAGCTAAGCTAACCATCTCCTGGATATAGACAAGGCTGGATATTCTGCAAAAAGTATTGTCTGAGTAGCCTTATTTCTCTGTGCCACAGACCTCCATTGTTGTCCATAAACTACACACCAATGCACTGGGTGACATGTTCCTTCTTTTCCATGAAGACTGTAGTATATTTTGAATCAGTCCAACACACACTGTCCTACTATCGTAAACTCTCACTAGTGTACCAAATGCAGATTCATCCTTGGCAGGAAATAGTCCCTGACAAATGTACTATTTACTCCTGTTTCAGTAACATTTACTAAAAACTACAGTGCCCAACTGTTTTAGGAAATTACTGGGCATTAAAAAAACTATATAGTGACCTATTCTTAAAGATATATGTCTTCAGTCAGAACAAACAGACTTAGGCCTTAAAGCCAGGGAAGTTGTAAAATAATGAGAGAGAGAAACACATTGTTGGTTTGGGTGTTTTCACAGGGTTTGTTGACAAAAACAAAAATGTATGATATTTCCAGCTTTCTGGAAAAAGATGTGAGAAGGAAACAGAGACAACAAATGAGGAGAAATTAAATCAAACAATATGACAGCAGAGGTGAGACTAACCAGAAGAGGAAGGATTTCTTTTGGCTTCCTGTGCTCCAGCGAGACTCCATTCACCTCTTTCAGCTCATCTCCTTCATGAATCAGGCCTTCAAAGTGTTACATACATGAAAATATGTATCACATGCATTTCTCTTGAACATGTACATTTATTATGTACCATCATAATGTTACCACAGTATGGGACAGGAAAGTGTAGATTTGACACAACTGTAATAGCAGAGAGTTTGTCAGCTCACCACTCTTGTCGGCTGCACCTCCTCTCATGATCCTTGCCACAATAATAGCCCCCGTGGATTTATCCCTCTTTATTGTTGCCCCCTTGAGGACGGTGAATAGTGAATGAATGAGTGATGGACAAACAGATGAGCAGAATCCACAATGGCAGAGAGGTCAAGCAATGGAGAGTGAAAATAACATGTTGATCTTATTACAGCCCAGACAAGCTTCTTATTCAGAGTCACTTCATTCCAATGAAGGTTATTTGTATCAAGACAAGACCATTTCACCGGCTGCCTTCATGTAATACACAAAGCGCTGGAAAAGGTTATCCAAATCAGCATTACTTTCAACAGATGGTATTGATGTGGAGCAAATCGCAATGGAAAGAGCATCTTATGTAGTTGACTACAATCAGCTCATGCTCGGGTGTAACCCTGTTGTCTGGAAAACTGGAACATGCTGGTTCGATCAAAGAGACCATGTCAGAGAAAGGTCAGTTCCCTTCCAATCTAGTTTTGGGATCAATACAAACGTATGTTCTCTATTATTGGTTCTAAGCACATTCCCTTTAGAAGCTCTACCACTAACACACAAGCATACACGCTGCAAAAAAAGTCCATCATTATATAAAATATTTTCATATTTGTCCTTAAAATCATAGGTTTCTTACAAAAGATTAAACTCCCAGTTGGTTGTGATTATTATCTCTGCCACTGGGGCTATGTTTTTGGGTTAGGGTTAGGGTTTGTTTGTCTTTTAGTTAGTAGAATATAAAAAATATCAACAATCTGTCAACAGGTTTCAATAACATTTGGTGGAAAGAAAGGCCATAGGCTAAAAAACAAATGCTTAGCTTTTGATGTGGATCCAGGAATTTTTTAAAGGAATTTTTAACTTTGCAATTGAGGGCACTTTTTTATTATTTCTGCTATTTTCTAATGAACTACTGGACCTACTTGAGTGGAAAAAAAAATCTGGCACATTTGCCCCATAGCTGTCCATCACTATATGTATTTCATGGAGCTCCTGATCCAGATGCAAATCAAAAATTTCAGATTTTTTTTATTATTAAAGTAACAAATTTAGAGGATTTTGGAGCCTTGGCGAAGGGATGTGCTCTCTTAAGTTTCATTAGTTTTCAGTCCAGTTCCACTTGATCCAGGAAGTTTCCAGAAACAAGTGACAATGGCTTGGAACAAGGTAAATTAGCTATGATTAAAGACCGGCCTTGACACAAGTTGATTTACATCAGAAACAGCAAAGAAATGATCTCAATCCATTTCAAAGCTCAAAATTGCTTTAAAGCACTCCAATAAAATACATTTCTTTGCTGTGCATATAAATATACACTTGTGTAGAGATGCACACACACACAGACACACACATAACAATGCTGAAACTATGCTGTGCGTCACAGCAGATATATGGCAACAAAGATGTGGAAGAATTGACTCTGTAAATTCCTGGTTAAAGAAAGCAAACAGCAGTCCAGAGGCAGAGATGATCCAGGCTGCTGTAGGAACCTTTTCTTATGTTTCCTGTCATTCCAAAGGCTTTCGTTCTGCTACACCTTGGCATACATGGCTTTAGCAGTCTCACCATTTGACAACATGACATAAATTCAGTTGCCAGAGAAAAAAATCAGCTTTGAGTCTCTGGGGTATATTTATTTCTCTGAACTGCCTGTGTATATCAGATATTGTTGCCGGACACAGTTACCCTGTTACATGGTTGTCTTAACTTAAATACTTGTATTTGTGTATGTTTTGTGTGCATTACAAGGCTAGGTAACAGGCTGACATGTAGGCTGCTAAAGTAAAGTTGTACTTGTTTCAGAGCCATTTTAAGGATTCTCATGGGTAGTGAAAAATACATTTCTGTGTTTATTTTCAGGGCAAACAAGACTATTTCTGGGTCATCATATGTGACAGACATTTGTTGACAATGGAAAGCATTCAAGATATTAACATTTGTGTTTGCAGTCTTGAGGTGTTTTTAAGAAGATGTAATCATGAACCTCCTTTCTTGCTGAGAATTAGATGAGCAGATTGATACCACTCTTTGATGAGAGCAGTATCGATCTTCTCATCTAACTCTTGGCAAGAAATAAGCGTATTTTCCAAAATGTCGAACCATTCCTTTAAGCCAAAAAGGAGATAAATCTAATTTCTAATTTTTCCCTAACTTTACCTTTGAAACATGAAGACATATTTACTGACCAGGGGCTCTTTGGTTTTGACCAGACTGACAATCTTGACCGAGTCCTCATCCTCCTCCAGCACACCATCAGGTATTGGTGGCAGAGTAGGCTCAAAGTCTCTCCGAGCTACGGCATCGTGGACAGACAGGAGACTCTGTAAAAGAAACAGAAATACAGTAAAGATGCTGGTCTGAATTCAGGTATTACATTTTGAATTTAACAATGCTGTGAAAAGTTGTAGCTCTGGGGCCATTATCCTCATTTATTAACTCACATTGTAAAAAAAAAAGGCATTGGCTAAGGCAGTATTCTCCACATAAAATGAAAATTGTCATCTTGGCTGTCAAATTTGACACAAATGCCAGTATAATCACTGCAAAAAATCTGTTTTATTTATATATGGCATCCATTCTAGATTGGGGTGTGCTGTAGAGCCAGTGCCACCGCAGTTTTACCAACACAGGTTTAGACCATTTGGTTAGGTTAGAGATGGTTACATGTAATTATGAGGTTAGAAACTGTGGTAGGTACTGATACAAAAATGCAATCCCTGTTGACTAATTAAAGGTGATTGGGTAGTGAATGAGACTCTACAAAAATTCCAACAAGTCTGGCTGGTCTGCCTGCACCCACTACAGCAAATGAAGCCAAATACAGCACTTTCTTTTTGGTTGCAGACCTGCACTTTCGCCCATGCCAACATGCCAAATTTGATTTAGTTCGGAATGTACTGCCAGTCTGTGGGCCACCTGAAAGCAACCCCCCACATCACTAACAGTGTCTCTGCCTGCAGTCCACTGGCTCTGCTCAAACATCACGTCTTAGAAAAAAACGCTCCTTTTCCAGAGAAGGACTGTGAATTGATCTACGACTCACTATCAATGCCCAGACAGTTCATTTAAGTTCATTTTCTGTTAACTTTGGCAGTGTGAAAAACCCCAGGTTTGTTTGCAGAAAAACAATATTCTGGATAAAGCGTAATCTCTTTGTGAGCATGTGCAAAATACAATTCCAAAAAAAGGACTTTACTGTAACAAGAAAGAATGAGAAGACGGGGAAACATCTGCTCACCAACTTAATTTTAACAATCAGCCAATCCATCTGTCAGTTAGTCTACATGTTATCCCCACGTCCTTCAACAGTTGCACTGCTTAGAAACTGCCAACGCGTGAGCAATGTGTCTGGCCGCTTTCAGAGACAGGTTTTCAAAAAACAAACATTCATTTACAGAATATTAAACCCAGTGTCTCTCATAAGTATGTGTGAGCTCCTGCGCTTGAGCCAAGAACAAACAGGTCATTAAGACTGTTAAAACAAACCTGTTAGTTCTCGGCTGGCTTCAGCTCCTCATTAAGAAAAGCCACAATTTCTGCAGCTCACTGGAAAACCATACACTGTGGGTGCGTGTGTGTGTGTGTCTGAAATATGACTGTCAACAGATCTAAAATAAGGAAACATGCATGTGAGTAGTCCGGGTCTCTACATGAGTGAACACTAATAAACATAACTTGGGAGTTGATTAGCTTCAATGCCAGTGTGGTTAATGGATGTCAGCACCTCTCAGTGGGGGGAATGATGAGGTGAAAACAATTTAAATAACATTTACAGTTGGATTAATTTGTCAGTTTTCTGTGACCCATATAAGAGGCAATTGTAGGAAACAAAATGCTATAAGCCTTTTGATGTGTGTGTAAGCTCCTGTGTTCAGTTGACTGAACAGGATCTGAATAGCTCAGATGAAGCATGACTGAATGGAAACAAGGCTCCAAGATTACAGTTTTAGTGTTAGATATGTCAAGAAAAATAACCTAATGTGTAATTACATGTTCAGTTATTACATTTGCTTTCAAAAATGGGTTTCTTTCATTGTTAATGATCCTTTTAGATTGGAGCGCTGGAGTAGAAGGAAGCAAAACAACATCTTCCGACTGGATTACATTCTTGCCTCACAAATGGTCCATGTGAATATCAATTACAGGATATGCTTCATTGATAGAAAACTGAACTCGTGCACAGTCCAGGGCTCGTTTATGTACGCGTGTGTATGCGCTTGTTAATGTTACAGAGATGAGTCACTTAAAGGAATAGTTCAATATTTTGAGTAATTTCCTTATTTACTTTCTTGCCGAGAGTTAAATGAGAATATTAATATCACTCTTATATTTGTCTAGCTAAGCCAGGAGACAGCTAGCCTGACTCTGTCCAAAGGTAACAAAATTTGCTGAACAGCACCTCTAAAGTGCACTAAATAACATGTTATATTTCATTAAATATAAATCTACTGTACAGACAGGAAACAGCTAGCTAGTCAAGCTTAAAAAACTAAAAATAGAGGGAAACAGCTAGCATGGCTTGTCCAAAAACAAGAAAGATGCAACTAATCATATATAACTAATTACTTAATTAGACTTAGAGGTGCTGGTAAACAGATTTTTTTAACCTTTAGATAGAATCAGGCTAGCTACTTCCCCCTATTTTTAGACTTTATGCTAAGCTAAGCTAACAGTCTCCTGGCTTCAGCTTCATATGTAACAGACAGAAATGATAGTGGTATCAATCTTCTCATCTAACTCTCTGCAAGAAAGCAAACAAGCATATTTCCTAAAATGTTGAATGATTCCTTTAATAGTAGCGTATTCCTTTGGTAAAAAGGATGTGATTTGATAGGATGAAACACTTGGCTGGGGAAGTTTTAGGTCAACACACATGTGTAAGTCTAGAGGAACACATCACCATGGAAGAAAATACTCTTCACCTTAAAGTGGGGTTTGGAAAAGAGGGCAACCAGTTCTTTGACTTCATCTCTCCAGCCATGGTATATCAAGTCTTCGGCCAACTGGAAACAGAGAAAAAGAGAGGCAGGATATATTTTTTATAATTAGAGGTATACGTTTATATCATGGCTTGAGGGAGGTTTGTTTTGGTCGATACTGTGCAAAACCCGGAGAGACAGAGAAACAAGTAGGGAGACGAAAAGAATTAGTGCAATTCAGTTTTATTCGGACGGCAGCGACACATCATCAGTACTGTCATTATTTCTTATGGCATACACTTTCATATGGCCCCATTCACCTCATTGGGACATTGCTTCCCTCTGCTTGATGTTAACTATTTATCTGTGTTTCTGTTTTGGTTTTGCGTCTTTAGCCACTGTCGGAAAAAAAAAAATGCTCCTGAATGTTCAAGGCTACATGACAGCTGTGGTGACAGCTAAAACAGAGCAGCCTTGACCGTCAGCAGCAAGTGGAGGGGCGGCAACTGACTGTGTGCAGTCGCTGTCTTGTCAAGCATATTACTATAATGACTTCTACTGCTTCAAGATGTCGAAGCACACTCCAGAGACACAATGCATGAAGGTCATTAGTTTCCACTGTGAGCAAACAGAAGCCTCTCTGAGGGGAAACAGACCCATGGTTTGGCCCTTTCAGTAGGTCCTGATGATTTAAGCCAGGCGGAGAGTGGCTGTCGAACCGAATCTGAGGCAAAGGGAGTGAAAAGAGGAGTGTGGGGGAGAGGATAGGGGTAGATAGTCAGTATGGAAACATGGCAGGCAATACAGTGCGTAGAGTATAGGGAGAAGATAAAGGAAAGCAAATGGAGAGAAAGCGGAAAGGATACACAAGGAGAGGAAGGACAGTGATAATGGAAGGGGTGTGTGGTTTGGGGATGGAGGGAGGAGAAGATGGAAGCATATAGTAAGGGAAAAGGGTAAAAAGAACATCCTTGTTTTTCCTCCTTTGTACAGGAACAAGAGGAAAAATCAGGAAATAAAGGTGGGAGATGATCAAAATGGTGCAAAGGAGGGAGTGGGAAATAAAGAAATGATTGGTTGGTAACAGGAATGAAGAGGACTGGTATATGAAATATGATGCACATCTGAAGAGAATAGAGACCGGTCGTGTCGTTTTGGGTCATAGCCGTAGTGGGAGTGCTCTCTGTCACTTCATCTTGACTCTGAAATTAATTGTACTCCTCCAACCTGAAACATTAGACTACACACAAAATGATTTTAGCAGCCTCTTGCTCTGCACTGTCCTCACTGACCTAACTCCTGGCACACAAACACAAAACGATATATGCTTCAAAACGCATCTTTTCCAGTGATAATATCCGAGATGACAGAGTTTTGAGATAACATTTCATAATTCAGCACACATAAGAAAAATGTACGTTCCACTCGTGCCTCTGTGTGACAGGAAAGTCATCCGTATGACGGAGGAAACAATTTGAACGATGAGAAATCTTCCCTGTTCCCTCCGCTGTCAAACTGTCATCCTCTGGGCAGCGTGTCTATCTGCAAAAGATGTTTGGAGGGAGTCACTTACATCTGAGGCCAGACTCGCCGCATGCTCTTGGACGGGGTTGGGGCTTCGCTTCTCAAAACGCTTCAGCCGCTCGTGTATCTGTCAAGTCAGTAAAAGTATCACACTAAAGGTTTTCTTTGCAGTAAAAAGGCATGTACTGTCACTTCTACTGTTACTACTAATCAGGATACTACCACTTCTTATACTTATAGTGATACTATGACTCTCTTAAATGATACCACTTAATCATTTTATTTCTTGTGTGCATTAGTCTCAAATTGTTTCACTGTTTACAGTTGTACTTTTTGTCTTATTATCAGCTAATAATATCACTATAAGGAAAATTTTACGACTTATAGAAAGATCTGTTATGTAGAACACAACCTGTAAAATGATCAAAATAAATAAATGGTAACACTTATTGTATCAAATCACTAAGTGATACTGCTTTCACTGTGTGTGACCTGCTTCTTTGTTTTTAACAGAGGTGTAATGTAACTAAGTACTTTTACTCTCGTTCTGTACTGTAAAATTTTGAGCTACTTGTACTTTGAGTATTTTCATTTTCTGCTACTTCAAACTTCTACTTAACTCATTTCTGAAGCAAAAAATTATACTATTTACTTTTTTTTTTTTTAGGTTGTTGGCAGTGGGAAGTAGTAGTTACGTAGTAGTAGTGGTGGTACTACACAGATTAATATTTTACACTATATCATAACTATATCATCATCTTATAAAGCATTGTATATTGTAGATAAATTTAAGGTGAATATATATATATATGTCAGTAAAATATTAAAAATTTGTTCTTGAACAGCTGCAACACTGAAGTGCCACATATATATCAATGCATTAGTAATAACAACCAATTATTGAAATATACAGTATAATAGTGTCATACTGCCTGTATAATACTAAATAGCATAGTGTTGTACTTTTACTTTTGAAAGCTTAAGTACATTTTTGCTGACAATACTGCTGTACTTTCACTTAAGTAGCAATTCAAATTAAGGATTTTTTGTTATAATGTGGTATTTTTACACTATGTTGCTACTATTTTTACTTGAGTAAAGGATCGGAATACTTAAAGTAAAGTATACAAGCACGAAACACCGCAGCACAAACATGTCTTCACCTTAAAGAGCAGGTGAAGCTTCTTCTCCATCAACATACTGTGGAGGAACCTGTAGTCCTCCTCTCTGTCTGAATGAGACTCTGTTCCAGACATCACTGATGATAACAGTCTGCACACGCCTGTATGAGGAGGAGGGCAGGACCCACACATGCACACACGCACACACACACGAACACCACATCAATGAGCAGTCCTGCACCTGTTATTAATTTACAGAGTGTGTTTGAAAGTTATGAGGTGAGGTCAAGAACCAAAAGAGAAAGGTCAGAGGTTAAATGGAAGGTGTGATTTAGAAAAAAAAACCTCCCATAAGACCTCCTTACAAGACTCACTGTTACTGTGCTTATTGCTTTATGTTGAAGTAATGCATGTATTTTATACATTAAGACGGCCCAGGAAAAGGGAGGTGATTTCCTATGATGCACACCTACATCCTGCTACCCTTTAGACTCTTTAGACTTACCTCTGTGTTCTGTTCGGCTCAGCATCCTTCTCACTCTGAGAAAAGAAAAACAAATAATGACACTCCAATACAGTTAGTTATTTGCTTTATTATTTACTTTGAGATTTTCTCCTTATTTTCCAGTAAAGCGAGAGATGAGCGCGTGAGCTAGAGGAATAGAAATTATTAGAGACAGGAAAGAAATGTATTTGTTTTGCTCATTGTACTGTATGTTTAAGTAGCCTCTTCTGAGATATTACTGCCCCCTAATGCTGGTATGAAATATTTCAACATCAATGCACTGTACTGTTCCACTATCCATAAAGCCATATAAATGATGTTTTGTATGTTATTCACTATTAATGGTTCTTCCTTCTTATCACATGAATTAATTATTTTTGCTTTATACAGATTTCATTGATTTATATTCCTAACAATGATCCCATATAAAACTACCAAAAGTTGAAACATAACACATGACACTGGGTAATAACTGGCTATATTGTGAACTGCTCGAAATTGATTTTATTTGCTTTCACGGATGTA
Source organism: Thunnus thynnus (assembly GCF_963924715.1). Classification (NCBI taxonomy): domain Eukaryota; kingdom Metazoa; phylum Chordata; class Actinopteri; order Scombriformes; family Scombridae; genus Thunnus; species Thunnus thynnus. The sequence continues at coordinate 8,912,677 of NC_089528.1, forward strand.
AAATTCTATTAAACAAAGATTCTCAGTTTGTAAATTTCAATGACGATCAGTTTTTAAAATATGCACTAGTTTGATGACAGAATTTACAGTAGGATTGTAAACCTGTTTAGCCCAGTATCCAGACTAGACAATATCCAGGCTTTAGTTTTAACTGTTTTAATGCTCCAAGGCCTGAATATAATGAAATACCAGGGATGGTAATGAACAGGTACTGGCTATTAAACTTAATCTTGGGTAGTAATGTTTAGGTAGTGGAAATAACAACTCAGCAAAACAATCCAAAATCACACTCACCACAGACTGTCCATGTCATTAGGCCCAGATGATGCAGGCCATATCCCTTCACTAACCATAGAGGAGCATGAGCTGCAGTCTGAACATCTACTTGTAGCGAGAGCTTGCCTGGTGTTCAACTGGCCAGACTGTAAAGGGACTGTCTCTTAGTCAGTCAATATGTGTCAGGTCTGACCTAAATCAAGCCAGCAGGCAATCAATACAACAATCACAGGGCCCTAGATATAATGTTGGTCTATACTAGTTCACTTTCCACATATGACTGCACGTCAGACAAACATTCACGCCTATTTAATGGAATCAGAGGTCAGCAGTTGCATCATGTTGGTTCCCTGCTCCAAAATCTGCCTGCTTTCTTTTACCTCTTGAGTTTTAAGGGGATAAAATCAAGATATTTGTTGAGGGCAGTCCACCATCCTCAGATATTATGTTATGCCTGTCTGCAGAAGTTGATTGAGAAATTCCATTTAGGGGTCAAAGTATAAAAATTATTACTACGGGCTGTGGAGTAAATGCAAGACTCATCTGTTACTCGTCTATTGCTGACCAAAGGATCAGAATGTCTAATCATGTCTCATTCTTTGCACACACCAAATAAAGCCCCAGGAGAAAAAGACAGTATTAAACATAGAGCACGGTGCTCTTTGCCACTTATGTGTATACGAAGAGATCAGACCAGACTAGATCGTGGGTGTGTCCCAGAAAATGGCCAGCCAACGAGATACGGACTCGGAGGAGGAGTCCACAGCACTAGCTAGCTTAGTTTTCAGCTGCGTCACGTGATCCACAAACAGCTAATAACGGAAATGTAGCCACGGCCTTCAAAATAAAAGGCCTGAATTCAAGTACTGCGTATGAAACAGGAACTGAGAAGCAGATGTTGCATGTAGATGTCCTGGGTGCAGTTAAATTCTGGAAACCAGATTGTCACCAAAGGAATAAAATGATAACATGCTGATAACTTGTTGTATAACATTACAGCTGATGCAGAGCGATGCTGCCAACAAACTCCTCCATGGAGGCCTGCAGAGAGGAAGTTATTTTAAAAGACTGAATAGTTTCTGCACTCCCATGTCCTGTGACTGCTGCATAGTGCAATATAGTGTTATATCTTGACTATGTTTTGTGTGTCTTGGATTTTATTTAACATACATATGACAACAAAAATGTCCAGAGGTTATTGCACAGTGCCACAGTGAGTTAACTGTTCATAAGTTTGACGACGAGGGAAGAAACTGTTCCTGTGTCTGGTGGTTAATTATTCTTTCTTTGTGGAAAAACCATATCAGACACACATTATTGTTCCATGCACAGTGTTTTTGTTTGTCTTAATGCCTGTGTGGAAGGGATCTTTAACCTTAATCCCACCGACTAGGGCATAAGACAGACCCCGGAGGTATACTTTTTGTTATATCTCACTGGTGCTTTATTCTATCATTCCAATTTTTCATTCCTAATGATTTCACATCATTGTTTTCTGTTTCTGTTTTAATTAGTGCTTTTAAAAATACCAATGTATTGGGGTCCTGGGGGACCCCAGTCAAAAGCAGCCAATTCTGACTATGCAGTTTTAAAGGACCAGTGTGTAGGATTTAGTGGCATCTAGCCATGAGGTTGCAGATTGCAGGGCTCATTCTAAGGTAACGAAAACACAACAATTTTTATTTTGAAGTGATTATACACTTATTAAAACATACTTATGAATATTATATTTCATTTCTGCCAAGTCCGTTCTGCTAGATGTCAATAAATCCTACACACTGCACCTTTAATAGATGGAAGTATTAGCTCTGTCAATCATTTTGAGGGCTTTGTGGAAAGACTGTACTTGGGATAAAAGCTGCAATTTGTATTAAAGAAAACTATATGTAATTAGCTGTACCTTTCCTAAAATAATAATAATCTGTTTTTTTCAGATGACATTAAGTACATAACTAATAATGTTTTGAGAAGAGACAAGTTAACACAGTGCTTGTTTCTGACAGTAGTCCTGGTGTGTCAGGTATGTTGGTGCATGAAGGTGAACTGCACCTTCTATAATGACACTGATAATTTGAAAGGGAAGAGCGGAACTCGTCTTCTAGCTAAACATTACCTCGCAGTCCGTCTTCTCCGTTTCCTCCTGCCTCTGCTGCTTTCTGCTGAGCTACATCGGCCCGAGCCAAGCATACACCGTGACTACATGCCAGATGATGCACTGAGGGTGGTTCTGATTAAAGACCAGCCGCTATGCAGTGCTGGTACTTGTTGCGCGGCGTGTAGGTGTCTGTTGGGAAGGAAAGACTGAGTCCAAGAAGCCGAAGAAAAGAGAGAAGTGAAAGAGCAGATAGATCGACAGAAGGCCACGGTTCCCCCTCACACACACACACACATCACCACGGCCTTGATGGTGATGTATGCAAGGAAACCAACAAGAGTCAGCGATGGGTAAATTAAGCACAAACCTCCACGTTAGAATAATTAGCCCTCGAGTGTAGCTCATTTTTTGATTTGCAACCGTTAAGTCGGTTATTTATGTTTACTGGTAACCGTTAGCTATCGGCGCTACTAGCTAGCAGTTTGCCTGCAATAGGCGATGAATTCCGGGTATTTTCTCTAGGTAATCCACTAATGTTAACGTAACGATAGCTAACTGACAATATAACTATAAGCCGTGCTTATTTTCAACACATTTTGCGGCATATCTTTTTAAACATCATCACTTATTTGCTGTAAGTGACAAGATAAGCAAGCAGCTGTTGCTAAAGTGGCAATTAAGCTAACTTAGCTAACAGTAGCTAATTGGCTAAGATGTGTTTGATAAAAATGTGTTGCTAAATCAAGAAAACGAGCAGTTCAAGTGTAAAGTGTCTTTCAGTAACGTTTGTTCTTTGTGTCTACACAGGTGCACCGACAGAAGGGATTCACAATCCTATCAGGTATGACTTCAACCTGCCACTCAACACTAACGTGGCTAATCAAGGTGTCAAATACGTTTCCACTCAGATAATCATTAATTTGTTATATTGCTGTTAGGGAAACCCCACTCATACTTTTTTATATCCATGGAGTGAGTCAGGTCTCACTAACTAACCCAGCTCCAGTTAAACAAAATAAACCACTGAAGATACTCTATACATTGACTTATTTGAATATTCACCATCTGGCTTGTCAAGGAGGGATACATTTATATACCAGTATAGTTCTTCCTGAAGGCTACACTCAACAAAAGTCTTAAGTCAAAGAAGCTTGGCTTTATGCTCAAATTTGTATATTTTATGCAGAAACACACATTTCACACAGTAATTTTTAACAAAATAAGCAAAAGATAACAAAGCCATAGCCTGCTACATTCTAGTAGTTCACAAGTGGATCTACAAATCACTGAGCACAAAATAGACTCCTTATGTCTTAACTGTATAGTTTAATTCTTGAGTTGAGACTGTGAAGACCTTGTAAAAAATAAAATACAGGCCTTGCAAACACATACATTTCCCCCATACATTGAACAAACACTGAAGCCAAAGTACTACCTCTCTGGTATAGTTGTTTCTTTTTGCAGCCAAATGTTATGTCATAATGTCTAGCTGGAATCACAACATCTCATGCTCCATGAGTCTGAAGATGTCAAATTCAACTCCTCCACTCTGAATGTTACTTATTTTCATGGATTGCAGTTTTGATGTTTCTTTACTATAACTCTAAGTGATGTTGGATGTCCTCAGCAAGACGTCATTACATCCACAAGGAAACTTAGTTATGAGCGAGCGTGTGTGAAGAAAACTGCACCAGTGTCGGTTTGGTAAGTGTATGCTTATCCTTTCTAGACCCATAAATCTCAGCCAAAGAGCCAGTCCAGCAGCCTTCACCGTTACGAAAAGGTGCGTGATGGCTCGTCGGATCCCACACCCCCTTACAAGATGCTGCGACGCTCAGACGAAAGTCCTGTCAGCAGACATGCAGACGGCACAGGACATGGCAAGGCAAAGACCTCCCACACAGTTAGAGGAAAAAATGGTAAGTGGTGGTCTTGCAAATGCATGCATTTTTTAGTTTTACTTTTAAGGGTTGTAATGAGGGAAAGACAGCATCTTGGTGCTGTAGTAACCTGAGACAGATAGAAAACATCAAATGCTTGTGGCTGCTGGAAAACTAATGGCTCTCAACCTCAACTTCGAAATGTGAATTTTATTGCACCAACTTGACCTTGACATTTTTTCTGTGTTGATTGCTGACATGCTGTGTGGACTTGTTTGTCATATATGCACTCTAATTCTTAACACTGTTGAGGATACGTAAGTGCGGAGTTTGATGAAAAGCAAAACATTAACTTAGAAGCTGTCAAAGTGGACAAAATAAAGCTTTGGCTCATTTTGTCATCTCATTGCCATCAGTTTACAGTATTGCTATTACTGCTCAAATGTAAATAATGCTGATCTAAAACAATAAAATGCAACGAAAAAGTGTTCACTTGGTGGCTGCAGCTGTCAGGGTGGATTTAGTCCTCTGCAGCTTAGAACACTGTGTATTTTCTGTTACTTGATAAATGGCTTCGTTGCAGGGACCAGCGGTTCTCCTCAGGAGAACTCTCACAACAACAGCTCCCACCATGGCTCCGACTCGCATGCGACTCAGAGCAAGCCTGCAGACAGGGTAAGACGTTGTCCAGCGCTATCTGATGCTATACCCTCAGCGTTTCCTGTAACAATTTGTTGTCACGCTACTTAGGAACATGGTATGCAGGGCATTATGGAGAGTCTCTCTGTATTCAGGCATTTTTGTGAACCAACAACAGGGCATGATTGAAGCTTCATATTTATATAACAGGCTCTCTTTATAGAGGAGATGATCTGATTAGATTTATAGCTTCCTTGTTAAAAAGATTTGCCATTTGTCCATGTGAATGAGAGATGAATCCATTTCTCAGTGATTATACTGAGCAATAAGACCGGATACTCAATATTTAACTGGTTTGACACTGATTGACACTGATTTACTAAAATAATGAACACAGAGCATCTGGTTTAACATAGTAAACTATCAACAGTCAACATCATGACAGATTAACAAAACAAAAAGGTTTACTAATGTAATTTTGCATGTGCATACGCAGCATGGTTTGACTGGATATTTACTGTGCAAGCTAGTTTCAAATATGTAGCCAAAGGTAGCATGTTTATCTCCCATTTGTTCACCTTTGTGCATCCAACATAAGAGTGATTTTAAAAGAAGAGAAAGACACGGAGCAAAGGAAGAGACTTGAGGCACAGGCGCTTTGCAGTTCAGGTTTAGGAGGATTACAGAGTAAATATTGTTTTGATAATTAAGGCCTACTCATAATTATGCCAATCTATTCTTCTCTGAATTGCTTTGAAGTTCATAAGCCCGGATCAATCTGATTAGCTGTTAAATTATTGTCCATCTTTCGGAGGCCTGCGGTTGTCAAAATCTAAAATTAAATAGCCTTGTTTGACTTTTGCAGCTGTCAAGCTTCTTTGTTTATTGTCTCCTCTTACTATCAAAGGTACATCAGTTTGCTTAGGGATTGGAATTGTTAAGATTTTATTGATACCAATGCCGATATCGATAATGCTTATCAGTCCCATTCTTTATTGATTCCCTTATTGATTCCTGATCAGTTTTTTGTGTTGGAAAAAAGTAGGTCTACACAGGGTTTCAGTGTCAATGCAACGGTTTTATTATCTCCACTGTTAGTCAATGACCTTGCATGCTGATAAATATAGGAAACATAACTGGTAGATAAGATAAATGGTCCACAACCAAAAGTTAACTGCATAAATTAATGAATGAATGAATTTGAAAGCATTTTACAGTCTCCTGCCTGTATAAGAATAACAAAATAAGAGGGATGAGGAGTGCCCCGTTGTGTTATTAATGTTATGTCTCCAGCAGTGGAGAGCAGCCTCTCTGTTGCACCGTTAGCTCAGGGGAAAGCATCATTGTCCAACACTCTGAGCGGCCGCAGGGTTTTTGAGGTGAAGTAGACTGGGCACCAAGTTATTTTCTATTTTCTTTTTCTCACCTCAGAGTTGGTTTGAGTTGTTTAATGCTGCAGTGTGTGTTGGTCAGTCGGTGTCATTAGTTACCGTTGATGGCTGCTCCGCTCTGCTAACGTTAGTCTCTGAGTGACGGCGTAGGAAGTTCACAGTATACTTCGTGTTTGTCCCGCAAAGGTAATTATCTGCTCATTAAATCAAAAAATGCTTACAACCTCTCCCTTTTTCAAAGATGAATTACAAGATAGTTGAAGATAATTCTAGCATGCGCGTGCTGTAGACAGTCTGGAGGCTGCATTGCCTCGCAGTTGAGTTCCGTCTTTTTCCTTCCATCAACATCACATGCCCAGGCATCGATAAGAGGAACTGATGAGCTCAGTGGCATACGATGCTGATGGATTGGACAATTTGGAACTGGTTCTCGACTCCCATCCGTTGTGTGCTATCCTATAGATTCAAGGTAGGAGATTAGACATAATACTGCAGTATTATAAGTATTGAAAACCCCGGATAAATCAAAGAGGATTCTATTTGACAGAGATGAGATTCTACCATAATAATATTGTTATTATGGTAGATGCAAAATGTGAAACTGCAAGGTATGCAGCAACCAATGTGATATCACATTCCTTTTTGATGGTATTAATCTGCTACTACTGTCCATATTCATCTTACTTAAAAACATGCTTATTCCTTTTCTAAGAGAGAAATCCTGAAATAACAGTATCATGGAGGTACAATGAAATACCAGTCATTGGGGCCCAGGCCTCTTGTGCAAAACAGGTCAGTTTTAAACTGTGCAGTGGTAAATAGGGAAAACAAACATGATACAGTAAACTATACCTGTCCTGGAATTGTTGGAATGACTGGAATTATCAGTAGAAATATGATCATTAATATTAAACATACCAAATCCTATCCAGACTGAAAAGCCCTTATCCATTATCGAGGGTGGAAAGTGAGGGATGTTAACCTCCTTCAGGATTGTCTCATGTTGTGATCACATTTGAAATCATAAAATGATCCTTAAAGGGGACATATTATGCATATTTCTGAGTCTGTATTTTAAATCTGGGGCTCTACTTGAATATCTTTTCATGATTTGCAGTTCAGACTCCTAATTTAATTCATACTGACAATTTATGCAGCCCCTCTGTTCAGCCTCTGTCTGAAACAGGTCATTTTAGTTCCTGTCTCTATAAGGCCCCCCTCCTGATGAGCCCACTCTGTTCTGATTGGTTAGTTTCTGGACGCTGAGGCTCGGCTGACTTCCGACTGTGTCAACAAACCATGAAACCAAGTGTAGGAGCAGAATTTCACTACTTTTTCTCGTTCTTTACTTGAAACGTCAACTTCTCAAATACATTAAGAAGTTGACGTTGAGAACACAAATTGAGAACACTTAGCAACAAAGTTCGTTTATGGTTATGTGTCAGCTTGTCAGCAAGGTAGAAAAAAAGTGTTCAGAGCAGGTTTAAACCGGGGCTTTTGACTTGCAGAGAATAAGTCTGCATATGTTAATATTAAGGTTTGGAACTTTGACCATGTTTAGCATAGATATCTGACATCATAACATCATATAAATAACAGAAAATCACAAAAAGTATTATTTGATCCCTTTAAAAGAACCATACAAGTTATATCCCATTTACTTGCAAATCATTACTTAACATTGCTTCTGATTTTTTTCCTAAACCGTGCTGTAGTGTTTCATATTTTTTCATTTCTAAAGCCACTGGTATCCACTCACTTCCATTATCGAATCAAAATGATTTGTCTGACAAAATTGCTTGAACAGTGAATCTGTTGCATTGCACGTGTATAAGGTCTGCATTCATCTTTTTTTCTGTGATACACTTTAATGTGTTCATAATGTCTCTGAACCTTTATAACATCTCCCGCCCTGTCTGTCTCAGCACCAGGACCCAGCAGACGACTGGACCGAACACATCAGCTCCTCTGGGAAGAAATACTACTACAACTGTAGAACTGAGGTCTCCCAGTGGGAGAAGCCCAAGGACCTGTTGGAGAGGCAAGCCCGCTTTAATGAAATTATAACATACATTTCAAAAAAGAATATTCAAGAATATTGAAGTTTTAACCTGACACAGAAATGAAGATTTGTCATGCAGAATCATATATTATAAGAGCAGTCAGTGCACCGGTCGTAACAGAATTTCATTAGCTTAGGATACAGTGTAACTGCAGTGTGCATCTTACATATTGTAACTGTTGCTTTCAAACTCTGTTTTATCTCCTCCAGAGAACAACGACAGAAAGACTCAGTCAAGATGGCGGCAAACAGTTTCCCCAGGGACATGGACTACAGACAAGAGGCCTTGCAGGACAAAGCCACAAGTATGACATAAGCTAAATTTCTGACTTTGTTGCCATCTTCTGTTGATCACTTTCTGAATAAACATCTGAGATACAGGCAAGATTTTTTTCTGGTTTGTCTGGTGTTTAAAATATTGTGTTAAGTAACAGTGCCATGTTGTCTTGCTCTGCTTGTCGCCACAGAGACCACTTCAGGGGACCAGTCCACAGCATCCAACTCCGGCCATTCCTCCTCTTCCTCTCAGAGCCTCAACTCTGCTCCTGGTGCATTAGGTTCCACCCCCTCCACCATGCCCTCCTCCTCTTCCTCCTCTACGGGGCAGTTGCCTCAATCTGTCCAATCCCAGTCGCCTGCCTTGCTCCAGGACCCGGCCCTCCTGCATCAGCTCCTGCCAGCGCTGCAGGCTACTCTGCAGATGAACAACGGCAGCATGGACATGGCTAAGCTCAATGAGGGTGAGGATGGGAGTTAATAGGAAGTGGCTTTAATGCAACTTGTTGGTGCTGGTTGCGGATAACAAAATGGCTATTGCATCGCGTTAACATTTCCTATGAGTGGTTCTACTTCATAGTGGGGCCACCAACTGTTCCCCTTATGGCATGTATCACACAGCTTTTGATTGATAGTCCTGTGTTAACAACTGAAATGTCAGTGTTTCCTTCCTTTGTGTGTGTGTGTGTTTGTGTTTGTTTTGATCCTGTTTAACAGGCGACTGCGCACAGCTGTACCTTAGCACGGTGTGCACTTCTTGTCATTTATGATAAATTTCTTGCTGTCCTGTGTTAACCTGGCACACACATGCTTGTTTAACCCTTGAGTTAAATAGAAGTTAAATAGAAGAGAACCAGTTACTGTGGCTGGTGAAAAGATAAAATCCTTCCACTGATTTGTTTCTTATCTTCACTGTGTTTTCCAACTTAACTGTGCATGGTCGTGGACTCACCTGCGTGTCTTTGGTCACTCACCTGTGTGTGTGCGTGTGCGTGTGTGTGCGTGCGTGCGTGTGTGTACGTGTGTACATTTCCTCTTTCCTCCCTCCAGTCTTGGCAGCTGCTGTCACCCAAGCTTCCTTGCGGTCTGTGCTTCATAAGCTCCTCACTGCTGGACCTGCTTTCAACGTCACTGCTTTGCTCTCAGCTGCTCAGCACTCCAACCAAGGTACGATCTCCTCGCTCTTTCTCACCATCTGCTATCACAAACTAAACTTCCTTTTTTTATTATTTTTTTTTAAAAGAATCCTGCTGTTTCTATCCTGATAAATCAGTTTGTTTACCTCAGTCTGAAACCCATATGTTGTTATTGACCTTCTGGCAATGAAATTCTACATTTCATGAAATGAAAGAATAGGCTTACTTTTTTTTTTTTTAAACATCTGTCCCAAAACAACAGTCAGGTGCCCAAATGAACATTGAAATGGGTTTTGGTTACTGTTCACACTGGTCATTAAATGATCCCTTCCTAATGTGATTTCAGTGTAAGTGATGGAGTCAGTCCTCATTTTGAGCAAAAACGCACTCAAACATTTATCTGAAGCTAATATGAGTCTGCAGCCATCCAAATGAGGCAAATAAAGTGGATATCCTCTAAAGTTTGTCTTTTTAGTACAAAATTCCCTCCATTTTCGCACAAAGCAAGACCTGTGGATTTTAACCCCCATCACTTACATTGAAAGCACAGTAGGAAGGGATCTTTTTCATTTCAATTCAATTTTATTCATATAGCACCAAATCACCACAGAGAGCAAGTCTAGACCGTACTCTTTATTTTTAGAGAGACCCAACATTCCCTCACGAGCAAACACTTGGCGACAGCAGCAAGGGAAAAACTCCCCTTTAACGGGAAGGAACCTCAAGCAGAACCGGGCTCTCGGTGAGCAGCCATCTGCCTTGACCAGTTGGGTTGAGAGAGAAAGAGAGAGGCGGGGAGGGCACAGAGAGACGTAGAGAAGCACAACAATAATAATGATGATAATAATAGAAATATGACTAATAATAATAATGATAGCAGGCGTGGGTGTCTTTAATGGCCAGTATGAACAGGAGGAATGATTTTGGCAAGAAAAACCTCTTTGGAACTGTGTGTATTGTGTGAGAGGTTTCCAGGTTGACATCAGCTTTGTAGAATAACAAAGGTGTATTCCAGTGAATCTCGCCCTCCTCCAGCTGTAACAAAGTGTACCAGACTGTTTTAGCAGAATTCAACCTGAGGGCCCTCATATTCTATGACTATAGCTTTTTATTTTAGCTAGTTTTCAAGTTGCCTAACCGACCAATCACGTTTGCTAATATCTACCCCTAGCAAGGACTACTGCAGGCTTTTGGTTTTCATAAAGTATTGCTAGTGTTGATACATTTCTTGTTATTCATCAAGGCCAAAAGCTTGTATTTACCTGTGTGTGTGTGTGTGTGTGTGTGTGTGTGTGTGTGTGTGTGTGTGTGTGTGTGTGTTGCATCAAAGGAAAGCATTGTAATGATCCTCCATCACTCTGTACTGATTCTACCCCTGCAGCCCAGCACTCCAGTCAGTCCCCTGTGTCTCTGACGTCAGATGCATCATCACCACGACCGTACGTCTCACCACGAAACGGCACACCGCAGAGCAACCAGAAATCCCTTCTGGGCGTGCACCCCGGCAGCATTGCGTCCTCACAAACCAGGGTGAGCACCAGTATTAAAGCAGCATAGAAAAATCTCATATGAAGAATAGAAGTGTTTATGTGTTACACTGACTCACATCCTCTTTTTCACTGTCTCTCTCTTCAACCTTGTTATGGCTGCCCCTGTTTCTGCCACCTTATCTATTATGTTTTCCACCACATGCCCTGTGTTTTCATTGACTTTTTTTTCCCTTCTCTTGCAATCTTTTCTTGGCTCATCAGGGCAGTATGTCTTCAGGTAAGCAAGGCTCAGCCCCCATGGCTCAGACCACAGAGAAGCGTCCAGAAGATCCCAGGACTCTCCAGCAGAGAAGGTAGTTTCCACAGTAGAAATAACTTAATTCATCAGCACTTTCTATTTGTGGTCACTGATTCCTTGGAGTTAAAGCAAACAAATAAAAAGCCACAAAGGCTTTCAGATTAAAAAGCCAGTTTGCCCAAATTACAAAAAAAGCATATTTTCTCACTTGTCTAGTTTTGTTTTTTGTTTTCTTGTATTTTTCTTGTATTAAAAAATCAGCAGCAACATCCCTTTATAAAAAAAAAAAAAAAAGGACTTTCTACAGCAGAAAAATGAAAACTGTTGACAGTGTATCATTAGGAGTAATGGTAATGGAAAGACTTGTTTTTAAGTGTAATTTGATATGTGATTTTTATATTCATTTCTCAGTTGAGGTGGCTTAAAACTGTAGGGAAAGAAATGTGTTGCTGCATGAATCCAAAGTTGAGTCGTAACACAAAAAACCAACAACACTTTATCATATTCTGATGATGCAGCTCCTTTTTTTTTGGCATATAATTATAGTACCCCGCCTTGGCTTATCATGGCAGTTAAGAGCTGTAATACATTGATGAGAGGTTTGTTATTCAAGTTTCATCAAAATATGATGAGCAGTGCTGACACAATAATTAACAGGAACAAATGAACTCTATATATGGAATAATTTGTAATACTCCTGATGAATCTGCCAAAACATCAGTATTCCAGCATTAGGAAATATTGATCAGTTCTCTCTGCTCTACCAGCCAGGAGATCCTGTACACTGGATCAAGCATATCCGGTGCCGCGTTGCCCCACGTCCCTTCCAGCAGCACCAGTCAAACCCAGGCTGATGCCCCCAGTTCCTTCACTCCCACCCTGGCTGCTCATTTTGATGAGAGTCTCATCAGACATATCCAAGGATGGCCTTCAGAGACCACTGAGAAACAGGTAGAGTCCTTCAGATACAGCACAAACACTCGTTTGTTGTTGACTTTGACTTTCATGTAAAACTGAGCAATGTGAAGCGTAGCATTAATATCAGTCTACAGTCGCTGAGATTGGCTAGATGTTTTGATATTTGTTTGTTTTGTATCAACATAGCCTTTTCTCAGATGCCCCCCTAAAGCTAAACTTTACATCTTTTGTCCCACTAGTGGTTAGAATCTCTTTTCTCCATCTAATCATTTAGTTTTCCATCATGCAATGAGCATTACAGCTACAGCCTGCTAGTATAACTATAGAGCTTAAGTCGTGTTTAAATCTAAAATGCATCAGTGAGGTAATTTGTTCCTTGTACAGCAGGTTTACTGCATATGTTGTACAAAATAACACTGTTGTCCTAATTTAACAATACGCCCTCAACTCTGTCTGTCAGGCGGCTCGGTTGCGTGAGGACATCCACAACATGGGCAGTCTGTACATGTCAGAGATCTGCACAGAGATGAAAAACCTTCGCTCCCTGGTCAGAGTGAGTGAAATTCAGGCCACACTGAGGGAACAGAGGTGAGGCAAATGACTACATTTACGTAGACATGCTCATGTACTGATAATCATACACACACATTCACATTTTTTTTTTCCCTCAACTACAGAATCCTGTTTCTGAGGCAGCAGAGCAAAGAGCTGGACAAGCTGAAGAACCAGAACTCCTACATGGTGTGAGGACCTGACCAGAGATGGAAGGACAGGGATGGATGGATGAAAATAATGTTTAATGAAAGAGGAATAGGCACGGACAGTGAGCTGCTACAGCCTGTTTATTCTCCCTGTAAGAGCAACAGAGAAAAGCTGTTAGAAGACGGCGACTGACAACATGGAGCTCCATCATCCTGAACATCTTCTTTTCTTCTCTTTTTTAAAAAAAAAATTGTTTTTTTCCAGTGTCCCACCACATGAATTGCTCTCGTTGAAAGGTGAAACTGATGGTTCACCGAGTCGGACACTTTAACAAGTGGACAGAAAGGACCTGAGGCTCTTTTCAGACAGCACCTTTTCGGACTGTGAACCTTGGATTGTGTGTATTGTATCGGGTTAACTTGTTTTCTGGTGTGTTTTTTGATGTGTAGTGGTCAGGAAAAGATTACAATTCATTCTTGGAAAAATAAACTAAAACATCTTATAATTGAACTTCTGAAATGGACTTTGTCACTCATGGTGAGTCATGCATTGAGATTTATGGATTCAATGGCAGTGATGTTACTAATGTTATTTTTAATTCACTATACTCGTCAGTGATTTCGCCATCCCGGTGTGTCTTGGAGCTGGATCGGTTTTACATGTCTTGACATGAGATTAAGCGACCAGACCTTTCTGAAAAATGCTTAAATGTGCTTCAGTTGTTTCATCCCAGTTGATGGGAATCTGCTTTATGGTTCCAGTAGTGCAAATTCACTGGGAAGTTATGGCTAGTTATGTCAAACACACTCCAGATGTTTCAGAGCCATTGTGCGAAAGCCTACATTATTGGACCTAGGTTGGCTGCTAGTACATATGAGGTTGTATTCAGTTGTAGCCCTGCTGGCTGTTCCCTTCTGCGAATTTTTTTTTTTTTTTTTTTGTATAATTGTCAACATTTTGTTGTCCTCCAAGTCCAATTGGGGAAATACTTCATTCCTGTGTGCAGCGTAGCAAGAGATTGTGTAAAAGAATAGCAAAGTGACTGAATTTACATTGATGTAAATTATTGTTGCACATGATTGATTACGTCCTTGTAGTCATAACAGAAAAGATCAATGGAAAAAAAAAATTTTCTTTCAAGAAGGAAACTCATGTTTTGTTTCATTGTTGTCTTTGTTCAGCCGTCATGGCTGCAGCCCTTTTATCAGCTGACTCTTGCCAGATTTGGCGGCTTCTTTGAAGGGTTCATTCATGACGAGACGGTATACTTTTTATATAAACAGGAAAGATCACATTAAAATGCAGTCGTACACTTCTACACCCACAAAGCGAGTTCCTTTTGTCTCTCAGCTGTTCTTTTCCTTGTCCTTGAATAGTTTCCACCAGATCTGATGTGCACACTTTTTTTGGGGAGGGGTGGGTGGTGGGGTTGGGGAAGGGGTGGGGGTGGGGGGGGCTTTGTATTCCATAAAATATGAGAATAAAATATTATACCACACCTCCTGTTTAACTTTTACTTACAGTTCAGCTGCTTTAGACTTTGATTAAGGTTATGTGCGTGTGCTTAATGCCCTTCCTGATGAATTCTAAATTAAAGTATGCAATTATGGATCCAGAGGAGGGTTCGGGTGACAGCTTTGAGCATCAGGATAAGAAGATCCAGTTTGTTAATTACTAGTCAGGTGAAGTTTTTCCCCAGAGGCTTAGAGAATTATCGAGTATTAATGGAGTATCTGCTGTGTATCTAGAAGACAGCTCCTGCTCTCGCCACAAGATGGTGACAGTAAGCAATCTTATCTTCAGTCAATGTGTGTATTTTTGCTCTCTCTCCTCTATCAGATTAAAAACCTATTACTGTATATGTCACACATAAAATGTAGCCTAAACAGAAAGGTGGATAAAATCAGAATCGAGTTGACCCGTGTTGGGGTTCTTGGCCAATTCTTAGGCAATACACACGCATAGGTGCACAGATGATGGATGATAATAATACAGAGCTGCCGATTGACAAGACAAGAGCATGATGAAAAACAGTGGAAAATACTATTTCACTATTTAAATGTATATGTTGGATGACATTGACCATGGCCTTTTAGTTAGAACACCTCAGCAGCTTTTCTGCTTGCACAGCTCCACAGTGAGCTTGTGGGCCTTCTGCTTTGTCCTCATTTACACACTCAACAAACACTGTTTTCAGCTGGGTCATACCTTAAAATAACTAAAATACTTACTGTATGCGCATGTGATTTTTTTCCTCTCCTCAGGTGCAGTTCTTGCAACTTTTACCAATGGCTCAATGACAATATCCTCATGAAACTTAAGAAGATTCACAAAGTAATAATAATAGTAACCCAAAAGATTATTGATATTTAATTGTTTAAAAGTCTGATAATGTATCAACCAGTTGTCATTTGTTTTACATAAACACATTACAGAAATATTTTTGATAATGAACCCTTAAATGTGGTATTATGCATTGCACTACTACATTAACAGCTGAAAAATAGTGTCAGTGTTCTCTGGTGGACAAACTATGTAAAGGTGTTACTGTTTTAAATTACGTTAAACATATCGGGCATTTATGAACTGTAATTTTTTGTTACATTTATGCCAATAACTAATAATGAGCTAATGTTTAGTCAGCAATCATCAGCCTAAGTCTAATAGTAATAAACTAAATATACTGTATATTGAATTTTCAGTAATCTATAAACCAAATGGTTTAAATTAATGGTAACGGTAACGGTAATGGAATTTCATGAGGTGCTTAGAGCATTAAAGTTCAACTGAAATTAAACTGCCTTTTTTGTCTACTACAGTATACATATCTGCTTTATAAATCACTTCTTAAATCGGAAACCAAAAGGGAGAAATTTATATTTTAAATTAGATGGATAAACGGAGACCTTATTTCGATACAGCAAATCGAATCTCACATTAAGCGATAACGTGACGTTCTATCGTAGGCAGAGCAGATGGTCACACTGAGCCTGATAGCATCCTGCTACACAACACAAGAGCCACAGACTCTGAACAACAACCCTCATTAGCTTTCCTGCTAAAGTCTCCTTACCTAACTTACAAACATGAACACATCTCTTGTCCTACACCTTAGCTTGTTGAACGAGCTGCCAAACAAACAAATTCACCAGGGAAAAATGCACTGCTAACGTAAGTTTGCAGGATAGATAACTAATTAGCTGCTCAGCTACAGCACATCAAACAGCATGTAAACATACCTGCATACCTGACCAGTTAGATGCTGGTTTGGTCATTGCTCTTGAAAATCCATGTTAGCAACACACTGTCTGTCCATGACGTATAGCAGCAGCACTTTGATTACTTTGTCTCTGTTCCGTACAGTGTAAAATCAGTAGCCTGCTAGCTAATGTGAATCAAACACAGTGACATGCCCCCCAGCGGGCTGAGACAAGAATGAGCATTTCTGATTTTTCCCCAAAGAATCTTTTTTCTTCATTCTAATAATACAAAACTATTAACAATACATTTAAAAAAACACGTTGACATTATTTTTGACTGCAAAGAGGGATGATTAAATGTGATTTCAGATGGACTTTAAAAAAGTGAAAGCCTTCTCTCGTTCAAGAAACTTTCACTAGATGTTACTAATAATAATCCGCAAACTTCATTGTGAACAGTTTTCAATGGAACAACTTTCTACCGAAATTATTCCCTCTTACTGCTGACAGTATAATCTGTGGATTATCAAGAGTAACGTCAATATTGTTTCTGGAATTTGAAGTTATTTTTGCCACAAACAAAATCCGAGTCACCTAAGTTATATTGGAGTAAAGGCAGAAATCTCAGAAGGATATCTCAAATAAAACAAATATATCTGTGTAATGGGTTGGAAATGCCACATGTTAAGTTTTTTATGTAAACAGACACCCCCTAATTTTTTGTTAATTATTTGAATTAATCTAACTCTGTTTATACAGTTTTGACATCAGGTCAATACTCAAAGATGTCATTAGACAGCGCTCTAATGCCACTGTGGATACCTGGGGGAGATCACGCTTACCTGCTCTGCTCATGCGCAGCTCAATATTAAATAAGCATCGGCTAAAGCAAGACGCTAACTTTGGCTCTCTCCCTTATTAATCCACAGGTATGTTAAAACTTGCTTTTCTATGATTAGCTCTGTTTACTAGCTAATGTAAATGCATTGCAAATCGTTCTGTGAAGTTGTGACATGGTTTAGAGATGTATTTGGAACGTATTTTTGTTGCTGTGTGTTTTCGTGGGCGCCGCCATTGAGAATATTTACCTCCGTGAATTTCGGTTTTCTACTATTTTGTCAGTGAAAGTTTCAGACCTTTGCATGTGGTAACATATAAAAATGTGTTTAAAAGATTGTTTTAGAGTATAAGCCAGTCAGTCGCGAGTTAATGGTAAATAGAGACGCTATATTCAAGCCAGTTTCACTTCCGGTCGCTCGTTAACAAGGCAGAGTCGCGCCATTTTGTTAAGAGGTTAAGTGCAAGTGCAGGTGAGTGTTATGCTAATGTTGCTGAAAGGCTCTGTGTAGGTCATATCAGTGTAGGATGAGTCTAACTGTGGTGTTAAGATAGGTTAAAATAGGAGTGATTGTAGTAATGTCAGTAAAGTAAGTGTGATTTGGGTAATATAATTTTTGTGCTGTTATATTATATTTAAGTATATTAATAAAAATAATATATTAAAAATAAATATATTAATAAATATAAAATAAATATACATATTTCTTATATATATATCTTAAATTATATTTTATATATAAAGTACATTATATTTTAGTTAAGCCTATTATTTATTTAGAAATGTAAGTCATATTTTAAATTCGTGTGAAGTTGTTTTTCTTTAGACAGAATGTTTTATACTGTTTATTGTGAATTTGGTTTCAACATTTATTTTATTTCTGTAACATGTTTTGGTGTGAATGTGAAATATGAACTTTGAAGCAGCAGGTTTCAGGAAACTGACGTAACTGAGAAATATGTAGTTTTATACTGTTGTGTTAAATATTAAATGAGCATCGGCTAGAGCAAGACGCTAACTTTGGCTCTCTCCCTTATTAATGCACATTATTGGCTACATAGTGCACCCTTGCCTGTGTAACCTTTGCTGCCGGTCCAGATTCCCCCTAGGTCTGGCACTGGTAACATCTGCATGGCTTGATGAGATCCCCTTCAGAGAATTAAGCATCCAGCAGACTGCGCATACACTTGATGGTAGCTGATCATGTTTGCATATAAATTTATTAATGACTTACAACTTAAAAACATGTTCACTAACATAGTGTTCATGTTCCTCTTTTAACATATCAAGCAAATTTAGTCCTTCACTGGAGATTTGTTGCACTAAGGCTGACCAGCTTTAATGGGTAGAAAGATGTGTTTGTGTCTTCTGTTGGCACATATGTTTGATCTCTTCAATTGCAATGAATTGCAAGAATGAGCATGAGAAAACCAGAGTATTGCTGTTTTTCACTGAGTTGAACATTACTGTTGTTGATATAACGTTTTGTTGCCTTGCTGTGGGGGAAGTTTGAGGCTTCAGATCCAACAAAGGAAAACCTTTCTATACTTTTGCACTGGTCAGCATTGGCCCCCTTGAGAACTGGAACCAATGAATTTTCTTTACACTCTACTAAACTGTGTATTGTGTATTCAAATTTTACCCTCCATTTCATTTATTACCATTTAATCATAACACAACAGAGCCCACACCTAATCTTCTTGTAGTTATCAGAAGGCATGGAGCATGCCAGAGATTGCAGTGTGCCGCTCTCATTACAAACCAATCTGCAACAGTCTCCACTTTCCGTTCCAGCTTCATCACTAGCATAGCAGTAAACACAATTAAAAACCCATTCAATTCATTATGTGATCTATGACTCAGAGTGGAACAATTCATTTTAAGATTGGTCTGACCTAAGATAATTAAGACTTTATCTATCTCATTTATTTATTTTTATCTGATTGCCAAAACCAAATTGTTATGTGTTAATTGCCTCTTGAAAGTTATCCTGAAAGACTCAGTTGTTATAAATATTTTTTTCTTTTTTCTTTTTTTTGTCTTTTTGAGCATCTACAGCAAATACTCCAATTTACTCTGAATATAACATTGTTGGACTGAGGATTAAAAAAAAGAGATCAAAATCGATGTAGCAGAACCAGAGATATCATCTTTTTTACTCCAGGCATTCCTCTTCCTTGTCACAATCTGGCCTACATTACCCAAAATGCCACTTAATCGCTGATGGTTCGTTCAGAGATTCGGATGTGTTGTGCTAGTATCGGCTAATGTAGCCTTGACCCGCTAGCCTCAGGCAGAGAGACAAAGATCTGGTGACCTCACTTCTTTTGAACTCCACATCTCCAGATTTTTTTTCATTTTCAAACTTGCAGTTTTCAGCCCGAACTGACATCACAGCAATTTATCAGTTTATGTGCAGCTCCTTCTGGAACCATAGAGAAAGCACATTTTTATCACATATGCAGTAGTAGGCTACACCCCAAGACCTGTAAGCAGACTTTGATTTGTAAAATTGGTATAGCTCCCCTGTAAATAAATTGCAGTATATTTGTGTGGATACAAAAGTTCATCACTTGCTTTTTGAATCACAGCTGATGCTGAATCTCAAGCTCAGTGATACATTTGAATGTTTCACCACATTAATGGTGAGGGATGGTAAACCCTGCTCTCCATTGATCCCTGTCAAGCCTACAGCCTCTGAATCACTGAGGTCAAGATAGGGTCAATGTTTCCATAATGATGCAGGTCATAGGTAATTGTTGAGGTGCTTGTTGAATGTCCCTTGTGCCTTTCCAGGAAAACAAGGAGGACATGCTGGGCCATCATCACCCTCTGTACCCAGTTCACCTGTCTCTCTGTCACCCTTTTAAAGCACTGATTAATGTTATACTGTATCAAAAGTCCCTTCTACTGCAGCTTGGGTGAGAGCATTGTTCAGAGGTTTTCTGGTTCTGCTACTACTGTCCACTGCAGGTGTTTCCTCTTAAAGTGAAGCCTTTTCAAAAGCATCTTCCAGGCTTCTTGACTGCTTGTACATCTCCTTTCTTATCATCTTTGGCTACACTAGTTCTCCCTGCCAGCAACAGCAGCAGAGTAAGCGCAGCAGCTTCACCGTGGTGTGTAAACCCTCTGATCACAAGCCCGTTGGGAGATTTCCTCTCATGTGAGACAATACTATAAAAATGCAACTATAAAAGAAATGAGGCAAAAGTAATTCTCAAACTATTACAATGTAGTAGTAAATGTGGAAAAGTGTATTGCAATGTCACTTTTTATTTCCACTTTTGTTAAACAACTTTTACTGACATGTTTCATCACTCTATGTTACAAGGTTGAACTCTTTTGCAACCATCAGCAGGAATTTAAAATTCTGTCAAAGGTACTCTGGACAAGATATTGCTCTCTTTGCCCATGAGGCAGCTCAGAAACATTGCACGTTATATCATTCCTTAAACCCTGATAGGCTTGATCACTGTCACCTTATATAACAACCAATATTTCTCTGCACCGGATGATTGATAGATCCCATCTCTGCAGCCTTCGATCCCTCAGTGTTTGCTTCATACAGCGCAGGTTAAAGGTCATCTTCATCTACTTGTACCTTCACTGGGTTCGGCTTCTTCTCCTCTGGGGATTTTGTATCGTCTCCTCACACACTGAACCTCAATCAGCCTCTCATCTGTCAGAGTGTGTGAGACACCGGGCAGTCCCGGTGTCCTATGGTCCCTTTCGCCAGCGGTGTCCTTGGGGGACATGGGTAACCGTGCTGATTACCTGTCATACTATATTTATCGCTGTCACACATTTATTTATGGGTCCCACTGTTCCAAGTGAACCAGCTGTGAGCTCAGCCATTAGCCCCGTTTCTCTATTCACTGCTCCTCCCCACCTCTCTTCAATTAGCCCTGTTCCCTCTCCACCCCACCTTTGTCCACCTCTTTTCTTACCTCACCCCTCTGGCTTTTCTCCTGATCTCACCCTTTCTCCTCATTTTTTAATCGCCCAATTTTCTCCTGTGTGCATATCATCCTCCTCACCCTTCCACTGACCGTTTACAACCCCGACATCATTGACTCCCTACTACTCTCCCATCGTCACAGCCAGAGGGGTCACATTAAAGTGACCGATCTCCCCTCAAACTGAACTCAACATCGACAGAGGGGGTTTGCTTTGGTTGACTTTGTAAAACTTTTGATAAATGAGAGAGCTGGTGGCCAATGCCTTTTAAAGCTCACATCGTGTCGACTGTCATTGAGACATGTGAGGTGAGACTGGGACATGTGTCATTATGCAGCATCTCCAACTAATGCAGCACAACTAGTGCTGTAAAGACTTCAGCTCTAGCTTTCATGATCATTTCTACATTAGTGTAACATGTGGCTTGATGGTCGCAAGCAATCTTGTGATTTACTATCCCAGGCCAACTGATTCCTAGAAGCAACTTTAGATGTGATGTGGAACAGTGGTGTTGGCAGCAAAACCTGATATGAAAATGATGTTTTCTGTGTTCACATAATGGTCTTTCTCTCTCTTTTTTTTTTTTTTTTTTTTTTTTTAAAGATGAATAATACTACTACTATTAAAGGCCCTGAAAACTTTTGGTAACACTTTCTATGATGCCCATGTCTGTAATGCATTATAAACATACTTACACACTTTATAACCTGCTTACAGCACTGTATAATTATAGTTGTAAGCACTCAAATATTCATAATGCTTTATAACAATAATCATAACACATTATAAAGCATTTTATAATGACATAAGGTCAAGTATCATAATACTTCATAATTGCTGGTCACTTGCTGACATTTCTTTGGAAGGATCATAATGTATTATAATTCTCATAGTTGTAATACAGTTGAAGTATTATGATACTTGACCTTATAAGTCATTATAAAATGTTTTATAATGAGTTATGATTATATAGCATTATGAATATTTATGAGCAATTGTAACTATAATTATACAGTACCATAAGAAGATTATAATGCATTATAAGTATGTTTATGATGCATTATATACATGGGCATCATAGAAAGTGTTACCAAACTTTTTTCTCGTTACTACTGTATGAGCCATGATTTCCTTTATGAACACAATATTTTCTGCCAAACTTTGGGTTATTTCACATTAGAAATTTCTGTCTGTTTTCTCTTCACTGGTTTGAATGGGACGGGGCTTGGTGGAGAAACATGATTTCACATATTTCCGTCCACTAATCAGGGTTTAGAAATATTTGAATCACAGTCTGATGACAGCTGTGGGGTTATCTTATGATGTCATTTAAATCTGATCAAGTCCCAATGAAGCAGAATAATCTATTAATCTTTTCCCAAATTTTAAAGCTGCTGCATTCAGTATATTTAAATTAACAATTGATCACATGACTTGTATGTGAAAGTGGTCACTGATAGTGATGAACCCACAGAGAATTATCACTTGACTTTGCAGTTCCCCTCAGTTTCCAGAGCTTTATAGTAGCTCATTGTTTTGGTTTTCCGGATCCCAAATTTACTGTTACTGCTCTCATAGTGTTGTTTTCGGCTGCAGCAGCATAAAAGCTCTAAAAACTGACTGTATGCTACCGGCTAGCACCAAACAGCAGAGACAAAGTTAGCGACTAGCTGGTGAACATTGCAGATCATTTAGCTTAAGATCCAGATATTTACCACAGGAGTTTGTAGAGACCAAAATAGGGCTAAAAGGGCATCCAGTAACTTAGTGGTTAAGATGCATACCATATAACTGCAACATCCCTGGTTCAACAATCGAAAAGGTTGTAAAACTTTCTCTCATAGTTGTCTTTACGACATGTTTTTGCTGCCTCCAAGTGGCCAAGAAAAAACATTTTTGCAAGTTTAATTTTTATTGTTGCTTATTTAGTCAAGAATATTGTATTGATTTCCTGTAAAATACCCTGAAACCAGGTTTTCAGGGGGTTTAAGATCACAGTGATAAATTGCATGGATGCATTATATCATACATTGTCATAGGTGCTCACATTTGCCACCAAAAACTTGAGTTCCTGGGAAAATTGGTCTAATAGCACTTAGTTATCTCTGCAGTACCATGAGACATTTGTCATTTACCAATGGAAACATTGTCTCATAAACTATTCAAATCACAACTCTTCTTGTCTGTGGTAATAGAGCCTCTCAAAATTACAATGAATATACTGACAGTCGGAATTGCCTTTCTGCAAGTGCCTATATGCATCTTTTATTTGTTTTTATTTATTTCCCAGACTAATCTGTTTTCCAGCCGAGGGACTTCTGTAATCTGTCTATCTAAACATTGATGGCTCATCTTTTAAATGGCTTGCACACAGACTGCATAAAAATATCAGTTGTTTTTGAGAGTTTATGACTTTTTAAACCAAAATTGCAAAGAATTATTCTGTCGCATAACCATAGTAGTTTATTGTAGACAGAGGTAAGATGTATTTACAGAGACATCTCAAGATAAAAAGTTAGATCTGTTCCAAAGCAGAAGTGGGGCACAATTTAGAGTAGCAGTGGATTTCTTTTCCTGTCAGTTATGTTAATGTGACCTGATGTAAATGTGCTTATTTATACATTTACCTTAGTCCTGATTGTATGCAAGATAGAGAATACACATAATGCATATATAAATACAAATCCATATGGAATACTGTATGGGTGAAGATTAATATATTCAGATATAATGTATTAGGGTACAATTGGGCAGGATAGCACTGACTGTCAGAAACTGTAACAATACAGAGTCACCACAGGGGAGTGCTCTTAGTTAGTGGTCAGACATTGTGATGAAGTTTCTTAGAAAATGAGCTTTGATCCAAGTGTGAGTCTAACACATATCCATGAGCAAATTACTGTCTGCCATTAGTGCTAAAACCACACATTGAAATTGTAATGAACATGGAACTACTGAGATATTAGATGCTTTTGTGGTATTTGGCCTGAGGTTTAGACCAAGAGTCCTAAAGGTTTCTAAATAGGAGATAAAAAATACATTAAAGAGAGGTCATGGCTTTCTTGCATTAGAATATTCAATTTCTTCTACAAATCTACAGAGGTGTTACAGGGAATGGAAAAAGGTTGAATTTATTTCTGAACAGTGAGGCTGAAAAGTCAGGCACTCTCAGAAAGCTCTGTTGGGTGCTGTAGATATGAGTCACACCTACTATCACATCGCTCTCTTGAGGATTCATGGTCTGGGACTACTGGAACTTGCAAATTAAGACTATTAAAGGGACAATCCACTGATTATACAGATGACATTCAGTTCACTCATTATGAGGATCACAAATCAAACGAAACAACTAAATCCTGATGATATCATCAAGGTTATCATCAAATGGGCCTGAGACTTCAAATTTAGAACAGAAATACTGCATTACAAACTCAAGCTTGAACTTGAACTTCCCCAGATGGGGGAAGGGTCTAGGATCCAGTGTTTTTGGAACTTGACCCATACGAGGACCCAAAAGTCAGGATATCTCTGCACCGATTTTTACCTCTTTTTTTTTTTTTTTTTTTTTTTTAAATTGCCTGATCTTAACCCCTTAACATTTATGGAGGTGCAATACTAAATCACTTCAGTACCAAGCAGCCAGAAACAGTCACCAGTGACTCAGGATGAGTCTTAGGGTCTGAGCTATAGGTAGAATTATCTTTGTATATTTGAGACTGTTTACTGATATAGACATAGATATAGATTTGGCTAGATGTTCTACAAGGCAGCAATCCCGCTGGACTCTTGTGACTGGTATATTAAGAGGAGTAGGTCACATCTGTGCAATGGCAGTGGGTGCAGTGTGGGTGTAGAGGCTTGGAACTGTTGGAGTCGTGTGGGTTTGCAGCAGAGCATCACAATCAACTATAATGCCATTTGGCCCAACTTTTACTTCTGTTGACTGGACAGTCATGCTTAAAAAATGATATTTGTCTTCCTCACCTTCAACACAATGTTTTATGGCATAAAGAACAGTTACAGTAACTAACAATTTCTGTATTAATATCATTCAAAGGATGTTATATATCTTATTTCAACTAACTTTAACTGAGGGGGGTTTGCTTTTGTCTCATGTGTTGTGCCAGATATTTTTAACTTGTCTTAGCAATCCATTTTTCACTAACTTAGACTATCTACCATGGTAATGCATTAATCTAAAATAGGAAGGCAGGAGTGGAGTATTTAAAAATTTACATGATTTCCTCCAGCCAACACAAGCCAGCCTTCATACTGACATTTACATATTTTCAAATCCACCTATAGTCCAACATTAAAAGAAGAACCTGTTAGGAGAAACCAAAAACAGACCATATGCACATACATGCATGTGACTAAGTGAGAGTCACAGAGAGCACTACTGTGTGCATATCCACAGAGGTAGACAGGCATTTACTCAATGTGTGGGCTGGTGGTCCCCCCTAACAAAGGGGGGTTTTGAACACTTCAGTGTGACATAGTTAGTGTGATTAATTGTAGGCGAGATATGTGACATTTTCCTAACCTTTCAAAGGGGTGTTATAAGGAAAATCATTTATATTTTGGTTTTAATAATTTTTCAACATGGCCTTTTCTCTTGTTCCTCACGGACTGGCTTCTTCACTGGGTGCCTGGCCATAAGGACATATTCCTGTGGGAACAATTGAACAATGAACATTTACCATATTGTAATTTAACTGTAATCCCAGTACCAAACAGCTAGATACAAGGATTAAAGCATCAGATGTATCGTAAGATCTGTATCCAGTAACCACTGACCCGTTCAATATACACACTGAGGACAAATGACCTCATTCCATCACAGGCCAAGTGAGTGTGTTCAAGTCATTTTAAAAAGCCCTGAGCTGACAATATTCATCAGAGGTATATTAATGGAGCTGAAAATGCCACAACATTGTGCTCAAAAGATGAACTGTAAATGTTAATGCTTAAGAACAATAAATAACTGAGAAATACTCAGACAGCTTGGAGCATCATCAGACCGGACCAATTAGCCTTCTGAGAACAATGGCCAATCAGCTGGGGGATAATTACATAGTAAACTGTTATTGTTTCAAATACTGTAGTCACAACACTTATGTACAGCTCATCCAAGTTGCTTAGATTGACCAAGGAAGATTTTACTTTGGGAGATGTGTAAACAAAAAAGTTGCTTCAACAGCTAAAAGTATGCTGACTCATCAGTGGCGCCTCTTCACTTTTAAAGCGACTTCATGTATGTTCTCCTGCACAGGGACCAGTGGCCACGTGTAGCTATGACAGGATAATGCGAAATGCTATAATGTAGTGTAACAGTGGCACAAGTATATAAGAGCCATAAAATCAAAAAACTGACTCAGTAATGTCAGTTACAGTATTTAGCTTAAACATAGCCACCATAAGCTATTGGTCAGTAAGCTAAGAGGAATTTATTTATTAGAAAGTAACATTGTCTTAAAATACAAGAGTCTTCAAAAAGATTTTCCACACTGTGTGTGGTGTAACAGTAGCATAAATATTGAGCCTACTGACTCTGAAAACTGACTCAGAAGTTTCAGTTACACAGCAACATCTAGCTTAAGTTCACTAACATTAGCTAATATTAGCCACCATATGCTACTGGTCAAACCAGACCAAAAATTGCTGTACTGTATTGAATTGAGCAACAGTGTTTCATTGCTTATGAATTCAACTTTGTAAGAGGAAGTTTATTACTTCTCTCAAAAGTTATGTACTCTTGCTTTAACACCAGACAAAGATTGTTCATCAGGGTAATGTGTAATTTTATTTTAATAATTGTTTAAGCGACTCCATGTAAGTTTTGCGGAAGAGGGACCACTTTGGCCACAAGTGGAAATTACAGGATAATAGTAAATACTAAAACTTGCGTAACAGTAGCATACGTGTAGGATAGCGATTAAGTCAGAAAGCTGACATGATAAGTTAAACAGCAATATATAGCTCAAGTTCGCTAACATTAGCCACCATTAGCTACTGCTCACACTGGACCAAGTAAGGCTATAACAGGAAAACCCTTAAGTGTATTAATTGAAGAAAGAGTGGATTTTATTGCTTATGTATTCAACTTAATTTGTAAGAGGAAGTTTATTACTCCTCTCAAAAGTTACATATTCTCGCATTAACACCAGATAACTTTGTGTTTACATATAATAAAGGTTACAAGAGTCACGTTTGTCTTCCAAAGGATTTCACAATCATGTGTATTTTGTTTTTAATAATTGTATAAGTGATTCTATGTAACTTGAATAATGACCACTGTGGCCACAAGTGGCAGCAGTATCTAGCTTAAGTTTGCTAACATTAGCCACCGTAAGCTACTGGTCACACCAGGCCAAGTAAAGGCCAAATCATACTATCCGCATCTGTGTGGTCCCATCTCTGCGAGGGTGGGCGCTGTCCCTCTGGGGATGTCTGCATGCAGCCCAAAATTTGTTACTGCATGGACTGTATACATAGCGAGCGCATCAACTGTGCATGTGCTAGAAAAGCAAACTTTAGGTGGCGTGTTGTTTAAAAGTGCTGGTGAGACAATGAAATATGCTGCAGCAGGTCCGGTTGGAGTGACAGGTTATTGCGTTTAAAGGCAGATCAGAAAAACATACAAACAGTACAATACTCACAGACTGGATTTTACAACTCTGGAAAGTTATCATGCGAGGAACACATCTGTGTCCACGGACCTCCGAAAAAAGTATGAATGGAACCGCGTCCGCAGACAGCATTAAAAAGGCCTTAAGGCTGTATCGACACAACCACTATGTGTACTAAATTGAGCGAGAATGGATTTTATTGCACATAAATTCAACTTTTCATTTGTAAGAGAAAGTTTATTTCTTCCTTAAAAATTTACATACTCTGGTTTTAATACCAGACAACTTTGTGTTTACATATGATAAAAGTTCGAAGAATAATACCTTCAGAAGGATTTTTCATCAAGTCTTTATTGTACATCATCACATAAATAAATATCAATGAGTTGTGCAATATGCAGTCCAATCAGCAGATTCCCTCCCACTTGACACTAGTTTGATTTCCAGCCAACCCCTGGTTGATTGAAAATCTATACAGCTGGCCCTAAGTGTTGTATGTATTTTTTCTGAGGCATAGGCTACAGTGCATTTCAACATGACCAGGACAACTAGACCTACAGTTGCTGCTGCTGCTGTTGCTGGCTCGGCTAGGTTAGTCTTTAGCCTGGTGGCCAAATTAGCTGGTTGTTTGACCATGGCTGTGTGTGAGAATTGTCTGCCTATCTCTTTATACTCTTTATACATCCATGGAAGGACTATTAAGGACTGTTGTTAAGCTAACAGGAGAAATTATCTGGACTGGGCAGCGCAGCAGCAGCAGGACGCTGCCGGGGAGGCTGGAGAGAAAAGCAACCGCAGAAACAACCAGGAGAGTTAGCTTGTTTGTCATTATTGCTAATGATATCAGACTGGTTAAGCATCAGCCACAAAGTTCTGTTAACTAACAAACAAGATGACCAACAGCCACAAATGACATGAATACTTCATCTCCATGAAAGAAAGAAGACATCAGATAACGTGAGTCAGATACAGCTTCTCTCTCTGCGTCTCTTTGGTCGCTAATTTCATCTCTGATGGTCACATGTCTCTGTGTGGTTTTTTTGTGTTTTTTATCTCCTTAACAAGAATGCAGCACATATACATACATATATATATATATATATATATATATATATATATATATATATATATATATATATATATATATATATACACGTGTTGTGGGTAGTTTGCTTGTTGAAGTTACAGTGAGCTGTCTGGACTCACTCATTCATGTGGAATTGATCCCGTTTTAATTGAGTGGTTGTTCAGTCACCTGTTGATGTTGTATGATTAGTGTGCAGGAAGTCTGGCTGCTTGCTTCTGACAGTTTCTTTAGTTTAGTTTTGTTTTAAGCTGAGTCGTATATTGAGTAATAAGCTTAAAGTAACTAGAATAACAAGTGTTAACTAGTGGTGTAACTGATTTGTAGTTGATCCGTGATCCGTACGGATCTCCCCCCACGGTTCGGCAGGCATATGAACTGCGGATTAATTGCAAAATTTAATGTCTCATTTAAGACAAAGTAAACAAACTGCTGTAAGGACAAGTTATGGGCAGACAGCGTGTCGCTAACAGGGATTTTGTGACATTTGAGTTATGTTTACCTGCTGTTTAATGTGCTACAGCTGAGCAGCTAATTAGCTATCTAGCTGCTAACTGACGTTAGCGGTGAATGTTTGTTATCATCAAGTTTTGATGACGTGAACAGAGGCTGTTTCATTCACTGTTTAAAAGAGGAAGGTTTCATGCCTCATATTGCAATAACTGAGCATTGAATATTTTATATATTTTATTTTATTTTAATTTATTTAAACATTGGACATCTTAAATGTTTTCATTTAAGACCATGGGCAAAAGTTCCTTGCTGTTTCTGGCTGTAAGTGTGTTACAGAATAAATGGAAAACAAAGTTTTATTTGTCTCCCCCTTTTTTTTTTCGCTGATCTTAATAGTGATCTGATCCGTGACTCAAATCCGTGATACGATCCGAACCGTGAGTTTTGTGATGTGAACCTACACTTTTAGATCTGTGAATGTTTTTAGTGTTCAATCTTTCTAGTATTCAGCACTGATCTGAACCTGTATCACATTATAAGCTTTGTGTTACTTTATATATTTCTGTATACTAAGAAAATACATAGGAAACACATGTAAATCATGTGATATCTTGTCTGTTTTTGATGAAAACATAAATTTGTTGTCACAATAGAACAATACTATAAATTTGAATTTCACTTTGTTGGTAAAATGACACATATGAACCATTCCATGGCTAAAATGAGCACTTCTTTGTTTAGAGACATAATGTATATGCTAAATGTCTTTAAAGAAGCAGCCTTTTCACCACTCAGGGGTTTTTGTTTTTGAAAGCAAATTGTTTTATTGGTATATAAAACTGCCCCCCACCCCTCGGATTTCATCAGGTGGGGGACAATGATACAGTTTGATGTGATTTGTTGTAAGATTCCATATTGGTTTTCCTCCTGTCCTCTCCAATTTTTTGAGTCACCAGCCGCCACTGATGCCTGGGCACTCTGCCCATCACCCAAAGAAACACGCTACTACTGTGACTTGCTCTCGCCTGGTAGTCAAGCGTCACTCAGGACCTCCACCTCGCTCCTCTGCCAGTGTGCACCCTTGGACATCCATCGAAGCAGCTGTTGAGGACAATCATACTAAGTATCCCCCCATGCTTGTCGCTGGGTCATCCATTGTCTGTCATGTTCAGATCAACAGGTGCCACACTTCGTGCCACCCAGTTGCTGTTGTTAAGGACATTAATGCCTCTGCCATACAGCTGCTTTGTTATCACCTGTCTGTCTCTACTGTTGAGGTGCATGTGGGCACCAACAACCTTAAGATGCAGCAGTTAGAGAAACTTAAAGAAGACTTTTTCTGCTTTATGGACAGTGTTTTAACACTAGCAAACAGGGCATAATTTCAGGCCCACTGCCCTTCCCCCCATTTTGGCAACAAAGTTTAGCCAACTAAGACACCCCCTACATGGACAACTTCACCACCTTCTACAACAGAATGGATCTTTTTAAACATGATCGCCTCCATTCAAATCATGCAGGATCTTGCCTTTTATCTCTGAACATCGAACTTTGCATTCTTGCAAGGCATTCACCATCTGACGGTCAGTGAGTCCATATTCTAAGCATTCTTTTCATAGTTTGCTCTATCATGAAAATCCCATGCATGTATATGCTATTCCAGTAATAATAATCCACAATAGACATAACTGCAGTAACCTATCACCTAGATCAGTCAGCCATCATGTTGCTCACTTGGAGAATCTTGTTCATGTTAAACTTGCTATGTCATATCTAGCTGCTGCTGCTATTTGCACTCTAAAGCTGGCACTGTTAAAAAAAACTTCAGATCCCTATCTAACAAAACTCTCATTGTTAAGACATTATATGTAACAACAAACTTGATTGTATTATGCTTAGTGAGACCTGGCTGGATGAGACTGGTAACAAAGAGTTGATAGAAACATCACCTGAATTTTGTACATTACACAGTTGCTTCTGGCAATTTCCCATCCTTTGAATATGTTGCTCTTGTTTTAAAATTGTATCTCCTACCCTATTTGTTACACTGTATTACCCTTCTAAGCTTAAGCATGGCTTCTTAGAAGAATTTAGTGAGCTTCATACTATCCGAAATCTCAATTGAATTTGACTGCATTGTCATCTCGGGACTTCAATATCCATACTGATAACCCCAATAATCCAGATACAAAACAGTTTACTGATCTGTTTGAGTCATTTGAATTCTCACAACATGTTACAGGACCTACTCAAAAAAAGGCCACATACTTGACCTGGTTATCTCAAAGGGTCTGAATATTACAGTTACATCCATTCTAGATGTTGCAATCTCAGGCCACTTCTGGGTATTTTTTAGTATGACCTGGCTCCCTAAGCATGCAGTCAGAACCATAAATAGGCATTTTATCCATGAAAGTGCAATAGGTATATTTATCAGTTAGTATGCTGACATGGCACCCCCATCCTGGCTTCATGCAATGCCATGGTGGATAACTTCAACTGTGTTCTTGGTCAAATTATTGACAGTATTGCACCCATAAAAACCAAAGAGGTATATGTAACACCAAAAGCTCCTTGGAGAAATGGGATAAGAATAACAATGCCAAAGAAAGTCTGCTGGAAGGCTGAGCATAAGTGGTGGAAGACCAAGTTGCTGGTTCATCTAGAAATCTTAAAACATGTACTTAACAAAGAAATTAAACTTTTTAGACAACCCTACATTTATCAGATAATACATGATAACCAAAACAATGCTCAATTTCAATTCTCCACTATTGACAAACTGCTAAACCCCAAGATTCATTCCTGCTTAGCTTCTCTTGTCAATCAAATGTCATTAATTTGCCACCTTTTTCCAAGTAAAAAAGTTTCTGATATAAAAAAATCTAACAATTTCACGTACTGATGGGTCTGGCCTGTCTCTGCCCCTACATCATCATACCACCGTGGGCACAACGCAAATTTGCTGACCTATCAACTCTAATGATCTAGAAGAGGTGATACAGCGGTTAAACTCCTCCACCTGCTCCCTTGACCCAGTTCCCACAATGTTTTTCAAACATGTATTCCACCGCCTGTCACCTGACATTGAATACTGTTAACAGTTCTTTACAAACAGAAGTCTTCTCCTCTTCCCTCAAGCATGCTATTATTACACCATTACTGAAAAAGAACATCTTAGACCCATCTGTGATAAGGAACTTCAGACCAATCTCCAATATCTCTTTTCTTAGTATGATACGTGAAAAGGCTGTCTACGAACAATTGCATATATTTAATATATCTAATAGTTACCTATCACTCCACAATCTGTATGATTCGTATCAATCTGGTTTTAGGACAGCACTTATAAAAGTAGTCAGTCATCCAAAGATCAACTGTGCTGCAAACAAACTTTCCATTTTAGTATTAAACCTGACTGCAGCCTTTGACACCATCAATCACAACATTTTACTCAGTAGATTAGAAAATTCAGTTGGCCTACCTGGCTGTGTCAATAACTGACTCTCCTCCTATCTAACAAGCAGGACATTCTCTGTGTCTCTTCGCAACTTTAAATCTGGCAATTTCAACATTTGTTGTGAGGTCCCACAAGGCTCAGTTCTAGGTCTGTTACTGTTTAATCTATATATGCTGCCACTTGGTTCTATCATACAGAAGTACAATATATCTAACCGTTCATATGCTGATGATACACAATTGTATATTTTTTGCTATGATAATCTCAGCCCTATAAATGACCTTGTTAATGGAATCAGTGACATCAAACACTGGATGACACAAAACTTTCTGCAGTTAAACAAAGACTGAAATCCTGGTGGTAGTTGTTAGACATCAGAGACAGGAGATCCACTCCAAACTGATCCTGCTGTCTCTGAAACCCAGTGAGCAGGTTAGAAATCTAAGGCCAGCAGCAACATATTACTCCTATACTTAGATCACTTCACTGGCTTCCGATGAAATATAGAATTGATTTCAAAATATTGCTATATTATGCTACTATATTATATTACAAATCACTTAATGGTCTAGCTCCTAAATACATTTCTGACCTGCTCACTTCTTACAAACCCTCCAGAACCCTCAGATCATCAGACAGACTTCAATAAATAAGGGGATAAGTAGTCCAACATTTGACAGAACTGGGTGGAACTCACATGGATAATGCTGTTACCCTGGCAAGAAGACTGGTCCAATCTGTTTGAGTATTTGGGCTGATGTTGGAGAAATTCAGGAAGGCATTATCAGACGAGGACGAGTGTTGCTAGCAGAGTGGTTTACTGGACAACTAACACCTGATGATATTGACTTTTCCCCAGGTTGTGCATTAGGCCACAATTTACAGACTGTGAAAGACTGGGTCCTCTGCTGGAAGTAGACAGTGAAGAATTTTCTGCTGGCTGAATTTTAGTGTTGAGTAGATGCCACTGGAGTGGACTGTGGGAGGGAAAACACTTTATCGGGGGTGTGTCAAGGCTTATAATAATGAAAAACTTAACAGAGCAGACACACCATGGAGAGATCATTTAAAATTCCAATCTAAAACCTGTATGGAGCACACTTTATAAACACCAATACTAAACCAAAAATACTGGTGATTTACAATGGTATATTTTACATGGAATTGTGTGAATGCATTTCTATCAATGTTAAATCTTACAGTCTCAGATGATTGTCCTTTTTGCTCAGTAAGAGAAACCACATTTCAATGTTTTGTACAATTGTTCTAGATTAATGTCCTTATTTGGAACACTTACTACTTTATTGATGTCTTTTGAAGAGCATGACAATGAACAGATGTTCATATTTGTTTTTTCTTATGATAAAAAAAAGAAGAAAAAAGGTCGACTGTTGAATTTCCTTTTTCGTTGGCAATTTATTTATGCAGGGAAGAAAAAATGGATAGAGGACAGAGGTGTGATTGTTTATTAGTCAAGAGTCTAGTTAGAGCATGACTATTGTTAGAATATAAATATTATGTTAAAATGGAGGATTTGGATGCTTTTCGAAGTGTGTGGAATTATGAAGGCATATTTCTTTCCTTAAAGGACTTGGGAATCACTTTTGTGGATGTGTTACTTTAAATTTATTTTATTTTTGATTTCACATTGTAGTCTGTGATTGTCTGTGTTGTAAACTATTGTAAATGTAGAATAATTTTTATCTGAATAAATGATTCTTTAAAAACTCAAACTCTGTCTCACTTTCTCTCTTTTGGTATGTGTGTGGGTATGTTTGTAGGTGGGTGGGCAGGGGAGGAATTATTTTAAAGAATTTTTTTTTTCATATATATGTATATAAATATGTATTCATTATTTATTTTATTTTGTTCATATTTGTTGTTTGTGAAGCACATTGACCTTACATTGTATGAAATGTGCTATATAAATAAAACTGGCTTGACTTGAACAGCTGTGCTCTGCCCTTCTGCTTCTTCATCCAAGTTCTCTTGTTGAGCTGACTTGAAAGTGTTAAGGGACATAGCTCCACCTGATTATATCCCTTTACCTCCTCTTTACCTCTTCTTCCCAACCTGTTTGTA
This sequence comes from Thunnus thynnus, assembly GCF_963924715.1. Lineage (NCBI taxonomy): Eukaryota > Metazoa > Chordata > Actinopteri > Scombriformes > Scombridae > Thunnus > Thunnus thynnus. The sequence continues at coordinate 8,947,543 of NC_089528.1, forward strand.
GTAAATAAGTATATTTCTTGGAGAAACACAAAAATCTGTTTAGGGAGAACATAGCTTTAAAATTACTTGGCAACTGGCGGGGGTTAGTAAGTCAGGAGACTATGTAGGCTGTATTGATGATACACTGCATTTGGCTATAAGAATCACTGGTCCTGCTGGCAAAAATGTCCCTTTGGATTTAAATTAGATTGTGATTTGTAGTCTTGACAAGGCTGAACCAAGGCTGGGGTGGAAATAAACTTGTCACAAAAAGTAAGGTAATTTGTGTTTGGTAGATTATTTCCTTGTTGTAACAATGCTTCTTGGCAATAAATCTTATGCTGTAGGAAAGCCTGTTTATTTCTCTTTTAAATAGAGCCACATTTGTAAGGAACATGCATTTGTGGGATGAGCAGCAGAGCTGAATATGTGGGTTGCGCCCATGAAAAATTTGCCAAATCTCTGCCAATGCCAACAGCTTATCTTGCTGTTGCTATTGACTCTTGTTTTGAGCTTCTGGTGCCCCCAGGTGCTGCCAATCAGGTGCCTGATTGGCACCTGACTGACAGCACCTGTGAGCATGGGCCCTGCTACAGTGGTCAGTAGGTGTCTGCTCCATGAATCAGCATGCCACGTTTGACTGATCTGGATAGGGGCCGTGCGATAGGGCAACTTCAAGCTGGTGTTCCGCAAAACCAAGTTGCGGCATTATTTGGAGTGAGCCTTAGTACCATCTCCAAAATGAAGGCCAAGTTCCATATAACGGGGGATGTCAGAGACAGGCCACGAAGTGGGCGTCCCAAGAAGACAACACCCCAAGAAGACCGTTTCCTCACCCTGTCAGCACTTAGGTACAGTAGGCTGTCTTCTACAGATTTGCAGTCAAGGTTTGCAGGACGATATGGCCAACCACCCTCTGCCCAGACAATCCAGAACAGACTGCATGCAGCCAATATCTGATCTCATAGGGCTGCCAGGAGGCCTGCCATGACTGCCCTTCACCGTCAGGCCCGTTTGCGCTGGTGTCAGCAACACGTGCATAGGAACCTGAACATGTGGAGGAATGTTATGTTCAGCAATGAGTCCAGATTCTGCCTACCGCAATTGGATCGTAGGGTCAAAGTGTGGAGAAGATGCGCAGAACGCTATGCTGATTGCTGCACTGATAGAGTAACATCTTTTGGTGGGGGGCTGCATCTCCCTCACTGGAACAATGAGGCTTGTCATCATTTGAGGCAATCTCAATGCAGACAGATATTGAGATGAGATTCTGCAAACAGTGGCAATCCCATATCTCCACAGTCTGGGACCGATCTCTATCCTCCAAGATGACAACGCTTGCCCCCACAGAGCAGGGTTTATCAGAGACTACCTCCAGAATTTGGGAGTGGAGAGGATGGAATGGCCTGCCAGCAGTCTTGACCTCAACCCCATTGAACACTTGTGGGATCAGCTTGAGCGTGCTGTTCGTGCCAGAGTGACCAACACAACCACGTTGGCTGACTTGCGACAAATGCTGGTTGAAGAATGGGATGCCATCCCACAGCATTGTGTGACCAGGCTGTTGACCGGCATGAGGAGGAGGTGCCAGGGTGTTGTGGCTGTGTATGGTTCTTCCACACGCTACTGAGCTCCTGTTTGTTAAATGAATAAATTGTTAAATTGCCAATATGTGTTGTTTCTTCAAACTTCGATCATCCAATCCACCAAGCGCCAAACAAGAGTCAATGGCAGAATAAGCTGTTTGACACTGGCAGAGAAGATATGGCAAATTTTTCATGGGCGCAACCCACATACTCAGCTCTGCTGCTCATCCCACAAATGCATGTTCCTTACAAATGTGCACCATTTAAAAGGGAAATAAACAGGCTTTCCAGTGGTATAAGATTTATTGCCAAGAAGAATTGTTACAACAAAGAAATAACCCACCAAACACAAATTTCCTTACTTTTTGTGCTAAGTTTAGAAAGAAAAGGCTAAATAATTGACTCCCAAGTTTTTTGTGTGTGTGCTTTCTGATCATTTGACAAAACAATGTTGAATACCATTCATAGTGATGTGTCTGTGAAGCTGCCACACCAGCAATCTTATTCAGAGTGAAATGGATTAGCATCTAGTCTTGATCCCAAATTACAGGCTTGCACGACAATAGTCTGATGAAGCCAATTTGATTGCGAGGAACACTTTAGCAGAAAAACAAAACACTTATCACAGTGTGCAGCTACTTCTGAAGCGCACCCTGACCTCTGATCCACCAACGTCAACGTGACTGGACAAAATGAAACTCTGAATGAAAGGAAAGCATAAGGCAACATTAAATAGTAGGAAGATTTACAGAGTTTACTGTTAAGTGTCTGTGACAACAGCACTTAGGAGAGATTGCATTTCTTCCCCTGCCATTCTTGTCTCTGTATGGGCATTTTATCGATAAACTGTGAGTGGTCTCCTGGTTTAAAACATTTTTACCCTTACAAAGTAAAAGTCTTGCTGAATATCTGGCTTGCTTGTACAATGCACCGAGCAGCAACACTGATGTATGATCACTTTTGCTGTCAAATTATAAAAGAATTGCTGTACCGGCCTGGATTTATGGTTTTAATTTTGCTGATGCTATGACAGCTTCAGATGCTGAAGCCACAAAATTATGAGTGTTGGACACTTGCTTGTATGTTGCATCATTTCCTCCCACTGACAGACACATCTGACCATGATTAGATACTTGTGATTCAAAAAGTATTCTCTCACTCTATTAGACACAAAGAGAGATAAAGATGGCAAAGAAACAATGAAACAAAAAATTGAGCTCAGAAACAAAAGTTTTCTCTGCTGGAGTAATTTAGGATCAAAGGAGTTATATTGCAGTAATGATGCACTGATAATCAAATGAAGTTTGTACTCTTAAAGATGGCTGAATGCTCAGCTAAATTAAGTATTGATTTCTCCTGAGCTCTGAGCCCTGCAGAACAAATGTGCACGTGTGAACAGAGGTGAAGAAACAGACGATGAGGGAGGTTGCTGCCCCCTGTGTTTAGGTTCACTTTCTTTTCCATTTTCCCCTTGTTTAGCTGATGTCTCTCTGTTGTCCACTACATCACATCCCTGATGCAAGCTGAGTGGGTGGCATAGAGGCCAGCTGTCTGGAAACAGCTGAATAGGAATTTCCTTTCCATTGTAATTTTCCCCCATAATCCATTTTGATGATGTGGAAGAAACATCAATGTCTCCGTCAGTCACAGCCATAAATCGGGCCCAGCAACCACTGACAGCCTGTTTTAATTCTGTATTCGTCTCATGTGACGAACAAAACAAATTGCACTGGGTGCTCAAGGTAAGCCCTGAATGGATGCTCTTCTAAATCTACTGTAGGTCATCGGAATGTACACACAACACATGAAAAATGGTCTGGTTGCTCAATTGAAGCACTTACTCAAGATCCCATCATCTCCTGCCTGCAGATGTTGGGTCCTTCGGCCTTGTGTTCATTTGATAAAAGTACCAATAACAACAAATGGGAATCAGGGACCAAAACAGATGCCTCCAATATATGGACACCACCAAGTGTAGAAAAAAAAAATACTGTATTGAGTATTCGCTAAGCATCTTCCCTTATAGCACTATGTAATATAGTGCCAAGCGCACTGAATTACGAATTTAGAACAACCACTGAAAATGTGTTGCTAACTGTCAGGACTTTTACAGCAGTGAAAAGACGACTGTGTTAAACAGCATCTTCATATCCCCTATCCTCCTCAAGACACATCACTCTTTACTCGGAAACCTGAGGAAAGATACAGCTCATCTCCTCGGCCTCACCACTGTGGTGCTGAATAAATAAAAAGGGCATCACAGTAAGGAATGAATTACTTTGTCCACCTCTCTAACATGTCCCTATAGGTCCTCATTATAACTATTCCTGTCAGCTGCTGCCCATGGAAGACAATCCGAGTTGAGCTTGACTTAATTGCACGGAGGCTACTTTTGTGTCTTTCTGTCAAGTGTGCATCAATACCTTTAAAATAAATACAGGTCCACATGGAAAATTCATTTGTTGAGAGCAGTATGTCTGATGGGGGAATACGAGTGTTTGAATGCAAACGCTGATTAGCTTTCTGGTTAATGTTTTAGATTTCAGCCCTATGGTAAAATATAATAATTCATTAAGGGGTGCCCACAAAATAATTATGGGGTACAGTAAAGTAGTAATGAGAAAGAGAACAAGATGCCTGAGAATAATGCTCTGAAAACGGTGTATTTTCTAAGGTACTTTTAAATTAATTATGGAGTACAATGATGTAATTAGTAGTAAAACAAGCCTAGTGGCTGAATCTAATTTATAGAATTTAGTGGTCCACCGCTGGTCACAGTATCGGTTTTTTACCCCCCTTAGTCATAATTATTCTGGACTAGGTACAATGTATGTGGAATGTGAAATTTACACAAATTCCACTGAACATCTCATTTCTGCATTTAAGGGGGTCTGGACACAGTTTAGTTGTTGTGCTATTAATTTTATTTGTGGAGCTAGAACCCATGCATATCAAAACAAAATACAGAACACTTAATTGATTTTTGGCCAGGAAGCACATCAAGCTGTAAACACAACATATCACCATGTAAAGTGTTAGAAAAATGTGACTTATTTAAAGTAGACATGGAGCAACATTACCATTTGACCTAATATAACATCACCTGATTTCCTTTTTTGCTCCTGTCATAATCAGTACAGCTGCTAAAGGGCTATGTCACTTCAGCATCAATGTATTTTGTTTTTGGGTACTTGCTTAAACTATGGATCCGATTTTTTTTTTTTTTTTTTTTTTTTTTTTTTTTTTTGGGAGGACGGTCTCATCTTTACCGCTATCCTGGAACACTAGTTGGTTTTATGCAACCTGCCCCAGTTTGCTATAACTTTCCCCACTTTGCTGGTTTAAAGGGGGCATATTGTGCACATTTCCAGGTATATTTTTATACTATAATAATAATAAATATATTATTATTATTAATAATAATATTTATATTATTTATTCTACTGGAATATCTTTGCATGATTTGCAATTTAAAATACCTTAATGCAGCCCCAAAGTTCAGCCTCTGTGTGAAACAGGCTGTTTTAGCTCTTGTATTTTCAAGGCCCCTTTCCCCCGTTCCACACTGTTCTGATTGGCCAGCTCTTGGAAGCTGACCCTTGGGAGACTTCTGTTGTTTCTGGAGGCTACAGTAGATTACTTAGTAGATTTCACTACTTTTTCTCATTCTTTACTTGAATGTCAACTTTTCAAATACATCCAAACATGTTCAAGCTGGATTTCCCATCTGAATTATGAGAGTGGACAATGCAAACAACACATGGAAAAACCTTAGCAACAATCTTAGCAACAAAGGCTACAGAATTTATTGGCATGCATGACAAGTGGATGTCAACTCATCAGCAAGGTAGAAAAAACTGTCTCAAATGAAGCATTCAGAGCAGGTTGAATCCCTGGCTTATGACTTGCAGGGAGCATTTCTACATACGTTAGCCTCAAGTTTTGGACCTTTGACCATGTTTAACATAGATATCCGACATCATAACAGAACATAAATAACAGAAAACCACAAAAAGCATAACATGTCCCCTTTAATGAGAACTTCCTGGTTAGAAATTTACCATTTTTGTGAGAGTATGAATAATTACTTGTGCTGCTTACTTGTGGTGGCGCAATGTCCCGTATCTATAAAGTAAGCTGTCAAAGACAGTAAATAATCCTTAAAAGTTTGTTTGTTTTCTAGTGTCATCAAGACAAGGCCAAAACTTTATTCTAGCTTCAGTTTGTTCCCATGTAATCATTTGACACTTTATCACTGATCAGTACTGATGTAAGCCTCTTATTTTTCTCTAAGCTCAGTTCAAAACAGACTTTGAAAGACCAGCTAGGTCTTTTGATGGTACTTGCTACCTTCTTGCAGAGATGTCCAAAATTCTCAAGGAGTCTTCATTCCTGCCGGTACAGAAGATAGTCCATTCACTGCACAATAGAGTAGCTTTTCAACCTGTTTCATACAGGTTCATACAACAAAGAGCTGACATATCCTTGGTTATCTTGTATCTTGAATGGAAATCCCTCTTGGCCACATCCTGTTTTTCTATTTGAAATCATAATAATTTTTTTCTATGCATAAATAATAAGATTAACAAAAATATCAGCTAATGCCGGATCAGTTTAGACACACATTTGCACATTTGTTCTTCATAGTAACTGCAGTGATTAAGGAGCTCGTTGAAACTGTAGACGCTAAAAGCAGACACATTCTGTGAGACTATGAGCCCTGAAAGGGTATATTACAGCAAATTATAATTACAGCAATCAGATTTTATTACAAATGTGCCACTTGTTTTATGGCCATACATAGTAGACATGCTCTCCACGCACACCAAGACACACACTTGGTAATGCATGAACGCACACAATAGTTCAACTTTATTACGATCCCAGAGGGCAATTGATTTGCAGACCAAGAGCAACAAAGCTATGCACAGCACAAAGAACAATACTCAGTTCTTTCACACAAAAAGTACACATTTCACACTTAATCTCAATTCAATTAAATCATTTGAATGATATATTAACTCTGTTACTTCCAGTGATGTACTGGGTTTTTTTTTTTACTGAAGATTGAATTTAAAGTTTATTATTCGTTAAGCAGTGCATCATGGGTAATTACTTACACTGTATGTATTACTTGTGGACAACTGGATGCACAACACACAGAGTTGCTGCTATAGAAAACCTTCTGTGGTTTTCAGATCTAGATTAACTTGATTTATGTATTTGTTTCATATGACCTCCTGCGTATGTAAATGCTACCAGGATCGCATGAGACAATGTCAGCAAATCATCTCTTAGTGTCAGAACCACTTCACTCGCCATAATTGGCTGGGTTTGTTTTAATCAGCGCAGTTACAGTTGACAGACCTCAAGATTCCTCCTGCAGCTTTGAGCAAACAGACAGGAAGATGCCAACACAAGGTTTCAGTCTCAGTGCACACAAGCACCTTTTTCCACCCAATTTACTGAAGATAATTAATTATGGGGAAAAGAGGAACAGAACTGAATGGATATCATGCGAAAAAAGAGGGTGCTGCAAGTTTCTTTGCTCCGCTTGCCTTTTGCAGGTAACACTCGGATCACCGCTCACACTGCTGAGAAGAAAAACAAGTGTAGCTTCCACCTCATTTAATGATTGCTGTAATTACACAATAACACCTTTGACCCCTCTTTATTCAAATAGCTACACTTTTTTTGATGTATTACCTCAAATCACAACAGTTAATAAAAGCCATATATCTTCATTCTTTCTATGCTGGCTTTTTCATGTCGACAGCAAAATGGATAGAAAAGTTTACTGGAAGCAAGATCTCATTTGCCTGGCTGCCTGAATGAGCTTACACGCCAAACTCCCTTTGTAGCAAACAGACAAATAAGGAACAGGTTGATTAATTGGCCCTGATTATTCTAAACTGCCTCTTAACTAATTATGTCGGATATTTAATTACACATGAATGCATGGCTCGCTCAATAATCAATTGTTTCTCCTGGCAGGTTGTAGCCAAGTGGTTTGGACAATGGTTGGGTAGCAGCGTCTGAGAAAAGGCTCAGCTTTTATTGTTATGATGACTTATGAACTACCCCTGTTTAAAACTTTGACCAGCTTGAAAGTAAACAAACAAAAAAAAAAATCATGTTACCTCTGCCCTTTTGTACCACTGTTTGCAGATTGCGTACCCTGGAGCACAGCAGTTTGACCACTGTAGTCCACTGCTTTTGTTGTTCTCAGTGGTGAGTATTGGTGTGGAAGGGCGAATGGTTTCTAACTAATGGCTTGTGGCCTACAACCTGGCAGTGATGAATGGTGCTGTAGGCTCTTGCTGTGGTTTTAGGATTATCACAGTGTAGTTGTAGGATTGGAGGAGCTAAACTGAGCTGAGCTATACTTGGGCATGTGCTCAGCCAGCAAATCCTGTGTAGTCCTTATGGCTTTTTCTCAGCCCAGCAGGACTGTGTGTGATGTGCTGGGCAAACATGGCAACAAGCCAGGTTATCTCCACATGACTGGAAGCAGGATTGCTGCGCAGCGTCTACTGAAGGCAAGTTAATTATCATCAGGGCTTAGGGATTGTTATGATGTCAGATATGACTGATCTAGGTGTTACCTCACATAACTTTAAGTGTATATGGATTGGTAAGACAAGGGGAGCACTTTACAGTTAAGAGTAGAGCAGAGTGGAGGTCGAAATGTCGACTGTGTGTCTGTGCCAAGACCCTTTCCTGCCAGTGGCAGAAACCTTTTGTCTACAGCCAAAGAGTCACGATGTGAATAACCTTGCTCCGTCTCATCTTCTTATTTCGGCTCATTATCCTGGCCTATCTGTCACAGGATTTGTAACCTTAAGCAGTTCAATTACAGAAGCCACCTTTTGTTTCATTCTCATAAACTTTTATTCTCCACAAATTCTTACACTTTGCCCTAGAGAGAAATGGAAATGTATATCATCAATTTGTGTTTGAAAAGGGGCTATAGATACCAAGAAAATCAGTATCCTTAGTAAGGATGTGCAGAGAGCACAGTATTTGTAATTGTATCTGTATTTGTTGAGGCAGCAAAATTATTTGTGTTTGTATTTGAATAAAATTCGAAAGAGGCTTAAAAATCCTGTTTTTGGTTTTATTACACTTTTAATTTTAGAAAATTAAATAATAAGTGTTCATGAATAAACTGCCATACAAAGGAGGACCCCACACTGGGTCTCGAACCGGAGTCTCCCAGATCATAGACGACTGGACTGACTATAGAGCTAAAACCTTACTCATCACCTCATTGCAGACAGACCTCTACCTATTTATACACCCATAACACAGAGACAGCACACCATGTAACATGTAGGGAAGAACTCCAAAGGTGATTATTGCTTTGCACTTTTCATTTATTGCCTATTTTTTTACAACCTAACTTTATGGAAAGAAGAAAGGGGACAACAGGTTATGGAGAGTCCCTTGGGAGCACTACATGTGTCAGTAACTCAGCTTTATCTCTGGGGAACACCCCAAACTCTGGGAATGATGTCCAAATTAGGAAATGTGTGTCATGTAGCAGGTGGATGCAACTCCTCTTGTTGAGACGTGCTGATATATGTAACAGCAGAGCAGAGGAGAGAGACTGAGATAGCAATGTAACCAACCTGTGTGCTGGTATTTGACGTGTTTTTTTTCTTCCCGAAAACAAATATTTTTTTAAATATTTATATGAAACAAACAGTCGTAAACTGCTACTATTTGTGCTACTATTTGTCCACTATTTATGCTTTGCCAAATAACGTATTTGTATTCGGGCACACCCCTAACCCTTAGAGGCATTAGCTTAAACACTAGCATACTTTTAGCTTATATGCTAAGATGTAATGGCCCTTTTCAATCACAGGACTTTTCAGGAAACCAGAAACCTTCTGACATGAACTAGGTTTCAGTTTTTGTCCCATAACTGTAGTACCTGCCTGAACAAATCTCTTCTCCAAGGGTAGTGTTTTCCAATGACCCAGGCTCAGTCTGTAGTGCTGAACATTGTCAACCCGTCAAACACAGGTGTCAAGCTTGCTACAGATTTCGTTGTCAGTAGTATCAATATTAGGGCCGGGGATGGGATTTCATTTAATGTTATTGACATGCTGCAGAGCTCACTTCCCTCCTGGGAACTGCATTCTTCCCATTGGCTCACAAAACTGGGGTCCCCAAGAAGTCTTGCAGTCTTTGGAGTTCTTAAGATGCAGTGAGTGAAAACACAAACAAATAAACCAGTGTTACTTCCTGGGCATCCTAAATTCTTAGGAATTTATAGATATTCATGATGATAATCTCCATCATATCAGGTGTGAAAGGTAAAATTTGCATTTATCTGCTTCTATAGTGGCATGTCAAAATTAGTGGTAAAACCTTTGGAGGTAACAATCTGCCCTTTTGAGCCAGAGAGAGACCAAAAGTCCATGCTGTTTGGGAAACACGTACAAATTATTATATTATATCAGATGTGTATATATGTTATTTTACTTATTTTTAATATGTTTGGGCTGATGATTTGTTCTGTGAAATGTTATGAGATCTTAAAACCAAAGTGGGGTTTGATGTCATGGTCCAATATATGTTTGTACCTTTTTGATAAAAAAGTGTCTGTTGTATATTATTGTCCATAGTGGTAAAGGAAGTCCCTCTACACAGTTGGGGATAAGTAAAGCATGAGAAAGTGAAATGGTACACTAAGCCATGGTATTGAGATTGTTTGTGGTTTTTGAGTGCCACTATCCCAGTTCATAAGTTGTTGTCACCTAAGCAAAATTCACTTAGGGGAAATGTTCCTTTCTTGCTTTAGATGAAACCTTTGGAGGCATTGGGGCCCACCTGGTTACCCAAATTGCAAATTAGGTCTCATCTACATTTCTGTTCTGAAAGGGTTTGTTACATCCTGTAAAATGTATACAATAGAGTCACTTCTATGGGAGATATGTACCTTGAATGAACATTGGTTTCTTGGATTACTTTTTTTTTTAACAGGAAATATATGAATAGAGACTTGCAGTTATGTCACAAACAAGCAGCAACCTCGGGGGCTGAAAAATGAAGCCAATGCGGAAGTACTAAAAACTGCAGTTCCTTGAATGGCCACTTGAGGCTGGCTCCAAAAGTAAGTCAATCTCCTTAGGCCCCCATGTTAAAATGCCTAACTTTACAACAGAAATAAAAATGTTTAAAGTCTGGTACAAAAAAGGGTTTGGTCTCTATAGCTAATTCCCCTTTCATGACAACTGTTGACAACTGTAGAACTTTTTTTATAACCCACTTGTTTAAATGGATTAGCTGGGAGTTAGGTGGAGTCAGGTGCTGCCAAGATGGCGATGGCTGGCGCTGCCCACTTTGAGCTTCAAAACCACTTTTTAGAAACCATTCAGTGACGGTGGCTATGTCCATTTTTTTTTTTTTTTAGTCTATGGTCACAAATCCCCACAGCAACCACATCTGACACCATTGAGGAGGTTCATTAGAAAACTGACTGCAGAAATAATGGCTAAATTATTACCACAATCTTAGAAGAAATTAAAATGATGTGTTGTAGTGTGGGTGTAGGAAGTCATTGAAGTAATTCTGACTAGATTTGATTCATAATTGCTGTGAAACTACCCTTTTCCCCCACTTAACAGTTCTGTCAACATTCCCCTGCTTTATTTTGTTTTTAACAGTATTACAGTGTATTGGTGAATTTGCTCCATAATTAGATGAATGATTTTTTTATGTCCTTAATATTATGCAATATATTCAAACACAGTACAACACTGCAGGCTTGTTCATTACACAGACAATGAGAGATTGTCTTTGCCAGACACAGTCTGCACTAAAAAAATAATCCATTTGGAGATATTTTTAATTCACAGCAATTTGTTTTCTAGGAGGTGGTGACAGCCCCATGCACATGAAGCTATTTTTGTTTAGTCAGAACATAGCAGCTGAATGCAGCGGCAGCAGAAACTGTGCTGCATTTTGTCTAACATCCAATGTGATCAGAAACTAAAATCCATCACTAGTTACTGAAGCTACATACGGTACATGCTGGTCTTGTCCACAGTGGCAGCATTAACACTTCCTCATAATGAAGTATTGACTTGAAGGAAATGATTCATAAATGTGACTCTGAGATGCTAGGGGCAATGTCTTTTAATGACCTCCTCATGTCACACAGAATTCACAGGTAGCCAAACTTAATATACTGCATCATTACCCTCTTAATTGATTCGTGTCATTGCCCTTGAATTGATTTGTGTGAAATTCTCTTTTTGTTCATGTCCATTACCTGTATTTGTTTCTAATGACTAATGCTGCACGTGCTTGCTTTATACAGTGCAAAGAATGATTTATAACCAGGTAGAAAGTGAGATTAAGTTGGCTTCACTCAGGTAGCATTTATCAGGAGGGTGGTGTGCATTACCAAGGAGGACAAAACTGTATAAACATTGCCTTATCTATGACAAAGGAATGGACAAGAAATGATGTAGCTCACCAATTTCCATTCACCTGTGAAAGTGAAATGAAGCATTAGGCTGATGGCTTAAAGTTCTGACGTCAGACACGTCAGGGGGAACCTGGAAAAAGAAGGATGATGCAGATTCCAGATTTCTGATATGAAGATGAACACTTTCTCTTTCTCCTCTACTATCTCTCTGAAAGGTGTGACACTCCCCAGGACCCCAAACTGATCAACACTGTTAAAAAAGCAGCACATTTAAGATTTTCTTTCCCCCTTTCTTTCTATCTGTGTTGTTGTCCAGCTGTCTGATGTGGTGATCCGGTTCAGTGTCCTGGATTAAAGAGAATCAGGCAGTGTGTTGAGAACCCAAGGGTTCCTCTGACATGTTGTGTAAGTAGTCAAGCCCTTTGATGGATGACTCTTATTTTCTTGTCAACCTCAGACTACTTTTATGTTTATCTTGATATCTTCTTGATGGGCGTTCATTTATCCAGTACAGAATGGACAGGACAGGAAGGAAAGGGAGGGGGAGTCAATCAAAGAGAGAGAAAGAGTGAGGGAACATTGCATCAAGAGACAAACAGAGGCAAGTGGACAGACAGTGAGAGGACTGAGAGACCAGGCAGAAAGACTAAACTGCTAAACTGAACATAAACTGTTGTAGGTCTTACTCTGATTGTCTTTTTAAATGCTGAAACGTGAATTAAGTGCCATTTTCTTCAAAAACTCAACAACTAAGCCTCTGTAAAAACCCAGCAGCTGCTGAATATGGAATTCACTCCCCTGACTTTCATTTGACTCACACAGTATCTCATTCACCTTCAGCCCTGCAGGCCAGAGATTGAATGCGGTTCACACTTTCCCTCTGTGTAGTCATTACTGGTTCACATTTGGGCAGCATACACCGTTGGAGGAGCTCTCACTTTCTACAAGTAATTCTGTGGTATTCATTTTGGCCCTGTGGTTGTTAGTTACTTGATGAGCAGCACTTCCCCACACCACCCTGGGGAAATTTAACCACCTTGCATTGATTTTCAGGGCCTTCCATCAACTAGACCTTAAAAATATCATCCTTGTGAGTGCTCCTAAAACACATAGAATGTGTCTTTTTTCACGTTCTTGGTGTCTATCGGTGTCTAACTGGCTTAAATATTCTGAGTAAGGACTACAGAACTAGTTTTACTCCTCATGTGGGCCACAAATGAGGGAAAACATGTAAGTGTGTTATGTCACTGTCCATATTTCAAATGGAGAAGTACCATATTTCAATAAAAACATTAGCACTGGATGGGCAATTTTCACACACCCATCAACTGGATGGAACAATGTCCCAGAAGAACATTTTTATTGTAAAACAGGCCACATCAGGCAACATTTAATCTGTTGTCATTAATGAAGAAATGATTATTAGTTGGGATGGAATGTAACTAAGTACATTTACTCAAGTACTGTACTTAAAGGGGACCTAATATGCTCATTTCCAGCTCTATATTTATTTATTCTGGGACTCCGCTAGGGTAACTTTGCATGATTCACATTTCAAAAAACTCCTTATACTGGCCCTTTACACAGTCTCTGTCTCTAACAGGCAGTCTTACTTCCTATCTCTTTAAGGCCCCCCTACCAATGAACCCTCTCTGTTCTGGCCAGCTTTCCAGAGGCCTGCCAAGGGGCAGCTGTATCAGAGTTGTGTTCAGTTAGCACTGATGCAAACCCAACATTTCCTGCTCTCCTGCTTCATATTGAAAGCAACTGGAGACTTTTATTGTGAAGAATTTACAGGAAATTAAACGTGTCTCTCATTTGTCATTCTGATGGCAGCGACACTACAGGGTAACCATGCTACCTTGGCTAAGCTAGCTAGCATACCCATGAGCATGCTAGTGGTGCACTGCCAAAACATTCCAGGTGGATCTGGCACTCAAGAATTATTGTTCCACATGTAAGACTAAGTGGATTGTTTAACTATTTTGACAGTAATTGTTTGGGTCATGGAGCGAATTATTCGTACGACTGCACGCACTGAACCCTAATGTCCGTACCGTGACAGTTCGAGATGAACACACACAGCGTTACATCCCTCCCTACTGGTTTCGCTATTAAAATGCTGCTTACAGATTTATTAATACACACTGATTGATCATTAGTATTAAAAATAAATAATAATATATAATATAAATAACAATTAAAAGGGCCATTTTTCTGCATAGCACATACTTTTACTTTCGATGGCTGAGAAAAATACTTATGTACCTTTCACTTAAGCTTGCAATTTCTTGGCCATTAGGGAGAAGCACAACAAGCTGTAAACATAGCACTCACATATATAGTTACCTTATAAAGGTAATATGGAGAACTTGTTAGCAAAAATTTGTCTGTTTTCACATCCAGCAGACATGAGGCCTAATTAGAATTTATTTGTAGTCGTGTTACTGGCCACCTGATGAATGTAAGTCAAATATTGACTCTCTTTTTAGTTCTGTTTGCTCTCCACCAGCTCCTGGAGGGAAATATCTGACTCTTTAGTTGCTATATCCTCCACTATGTAGTCGCTGACTTAATTTGTCTGCAGTTTGGTGCTGGCCAGGTAGCAAACCTAAGGTTTTTAGAGCTGTTAGATTTTGAATGCAGGACCTTGTCTTTTAACATAGTATTTTCACACTGTGGTATTGCTAACTTAGACTACATTTCCTCTACTTTTACCAGGGCAGGTGGTTCAGTGCAATCAAAGGATTTTGGCTATGAGGTGAAGAATGATTACTCATTTTAATGGTATATTGTGAGAATGACAACTGGTGTCATGTTAAAATTAGCACATTTGGGAGTCATTTATCACCACAAGTGTGAGTAATGTGTGAAATTACACAATGTACATACATTAAAGATTTTTATCTTGTGGTTTTCTTTTAACAGTCTTCTTTATTCTTTATTGCACAACATTTTTATGCTTTTACCTATATTGTCTCTATATCACTTTGGCATGATAATGCACTTTAAAAGCACTTGAAAAGACAAGGCAAGGGGCCAGAGCTGGTCCCTGGGATGCCAGGATCGCACAAAAATGCAGACTAGATTTTCAAATTATGACTTTATTAGCTAAATGACAACCTGACTTACACGTGTCCCTGACAACAGCTCCCCTGACTATGTTTAACAAACACAAGCCATAAAGCTGTAATCAGTAATAGGATTAATGATAAAAAAAACACGATCAGTCTTAATGAAAAGATCAGATATTTAATTCCCCAGATTAATTAACAGTAAAAATATCACTGATGATGCATTTATACGGAGCCTGAGAAAAGAACACTACAGAGAATAAGCTAAATTTAGGATCTACATCAGGGGCTTATACATTGCACTTTCTTCGTTTGTTATTCACTTGTGCAGTGCCCGTTCAAAATGTGCCTGTTCCTAAAGGACCAATTTCTTGGCCTCCGGTATTGCTGCTTCAACACATAGAAGAATTAATACTGTTGATGTGAGGTGTGAATGAGTATATACACCAACATCATGAAGAAAACTAACAATCATTATACACAGATGTTATAAATAATAAGTGTTTTAATAGTAAATAAATGTTCTTTTTCATTTCAAGTAAGAAAATGAATAAAGTGAATTGATCATATTGGGCTCTTAGATTTATTTTCTGTGCCCTCAGTTTGGATTTGAGTTTGTCTGTTCAATTTGCTAGATGTTACGTCTGCTGTTTGGTTGTGGACAAGTATCAAGGAAATAGAAGCTAAAAAGCTCCATAAATCTGCAAAGTTAGGTGTTAATTCTCTCAGAGTTTGTCACAACTCATTTCACATAACCTGTTAAGAGTATTGAATCAGTCTTAATATAAAGAAATTAGATACAGCTTGGGTGGGGGTTGGCTGGGGTGTGATAAACAGCCATATTTTATCATATTCACACCAAAGATAGGTAGTATTGGAGAAAATAAAAAGCAAAGACTGACCTTTTCCAACCATTAAATTTAATAGTGAACTGTGACTCTTAAACCATGACCCTCTGACCCCCCCTTCCCTCATCTGGGAAAAAAGCAAACTACCAGTCCAACTTACTGTGTCCTCTCCTATAGTACTGCAAAAGTTACCTATGACAATACCAGCTCTGAAACAAAAATAAGACGCTAACTTAGTCCAGCCAATGTAACGAGCAAACAGCACGGAGAGAGTGAGAGTTGCCACCAAAACAAACAGCTAATTTCTTAAGAAAAATGCAAATCCTTCTTACAAATAATCACATCATCTCACAAGCTGTGTGCACTTCAGCAGAATATGGGTGCATGACAGCCACCCCTCCAACCACACAAAACCAGCATTTAATAAGCCTATACACCACACACACACATCACAGCGTGCACAGAGCCAACATTAGCGACATGCATATTAATGACCATTTCCCCAAATAAACCATAACATACACAACAGCATCCAGAATAATATGAGTTGGCATGGTGGCCATTATTAGATTTTAAAAACTTACTTTTATCAAAGTATCCCTGAAAAACAAAACCCTGGAGCTGAAAATAGTCTTGGTTTTCTGGACCAAATTAGCTCTGGTGTAGGTCTTCCTTTGCAGATTAACCTTGAAAAAGACATGTATAATCCTCACTAGCCGTGGTTACTCCTGGCTTGTTTATCTGTTTTTTCCCTGCTAGCTTGTGATTGGGACTGTTCGATTCCAGTGCGCCAGTGTGCTGTGCACTGCTTAACATGTAATGGCAAGGGCATGGAAAACTGTTTAAATAGAGTGTAATCTGTCAGCCAGCGGCAGCAACCACATAATTGTCAGCTGATAAAAAAAAAAACTACAATGTCGGCCTACAGGCAAAAGCCATAGTAGCTTTCCTAGCTGACAAATAATTGCCAGCATGGACAGTAATGTTCACAATATGATTTTATGTAAGCCTGAATGATATTCATCAGTTCTCCCTTGACTTTTTTGTCAAGTCAAGACTCTGACTCTTCCTACTCAGCGCACCACGGGTGGTAACAGATCCATTCACAGCACACAGTGAACTGAACTTGTCATGAAGTACCAACAACAAAGCCCACCCATTTATAGGGAAGATATGGTAATGATTGGTCAATTTTACTGTCATTCGAAATTACTCGGCCCTTTGTAATATTATAGCTGGACCACCAATCACAGAGCTCAAAGCAGCATTTTCTTCCCAGCAACTGTGGAGATGCAAAATTCTGATAGGCTGACAAAAGGGGCTTCTTTTCATTTAACCCTTCACATTCCAACACAAACTGAATAGAAGGGTGAAGGGTTTATTTCATATATATATATCTTATTAATCAGGCATAAGTTTACAATAGATTAAGACAGACTCTTATCTTACACTATTATATCACATGACAAGAAATGATTGCACATGCAACTAATACAGGGTGTTGTTGACAAGTTAAGATTCTGCTCAGAATGCAGACAGATATCCGAATAAACTGCATTTTATAGCAGTTTAAGTGTAATGTAAGGTTGGAGGGTCCTTTTAAGAATAGAAGACTATGTAGAGACTTTGTAGGTGTGTCTCTCTTTGCTTGCGACCGTCAGGTCTGTCCAGGTGGAGAGACGTGTGATTCTTCAGAGGAAACAAACAGCTGTGACATCTAAAACGCTGTCATCCTCACCCAGTCTCAGCTAACCCCCGTCTGCCAGGCAGCCGGTGTATAAATCCCAGGAAACAGTCTCCTCCTGACACCCATGAGCTCATCAGCGGGATCTATGAGCTTCACACATCCAGAGGGATACTAACAGCCAAAGCCCACAGCCATTATTCCCCTGGCACTGGCTGTGTTTTGATAGTGGCAGGGAATCTGACAGGAGTTGGCGGTTAATTCAGACTGTCTCAGGTTAAGTTTAGCTGGGCTTTGAAGGACACAGTGCCAGTTTTTCAACTTCATTTTTATTTCTGACTAGCATGGGACTAAAAGATTTTAATCACAAGTTTAATTTATGAAAAAACACAAAAGATTCTGAAAAAATAGAGACAGTACCAATTATACAGTTGATTCCAGAGAATTGCATTATTCTGAATGAACAGCAATGTTTTTAGAAGATCAGTTTTAGAGGTGGGGAAGATGGTTACAAATATCAGAGCTTAATATCTTTTGATGCTTTGGTGCTGTCCACCAACAAGACAAGGACACTATCAGACTTTGACAAATTACTCAGTGACACAATGTTTAATCAAGGCATTCTCTGTCATTTCCTGCTGTGACATTGATTCCACACAAGTTGTAAAGTGTTTGCATAGAAGAGCACATTATCTATGGAGGAATATAATAGGAATATAAGTCCTGTCGCATGTCTGTTGTCATTTCACACCTACTGTCTCTCGCATGCATACATGCATGCATAAGGGCTATCTATCTATCTATAGTATATATACATATGTACAGTATATATAAAGCACTAATGTTGCTTATCATGGGAAATGAGCTGTGTCTGAGGTATTCTGCCACAGGCAGTTGAATATGTAGGCAGCCAATGGTTGGAAGTAAGCACACTGGTTAGTCAGTCATGACTCTGATGTCATCAATATACTTACTATGGTTTAACACAATGTTGGACGTATACAGGAACACACACACACAGTAAGGACCATGCACCAGAGACAATGCATGCCCTGGTGCACATGCAGTTGTTGTGTTCACTGTTGCTAGTTGACATGTACTCCAACACGACGACATTGAGTCCACTGAAGGCCACACGTCCATTGTGTTTTGGTGTTTGCTTACCACTGAATGTCGAGGGGAATAAATGAGCTTTCTTTCAGCTGTTGGGGGGTCTGATGGCATGCCTGGTCAATTAAAAATATTGAGGGAGGGAAATTTCCATATTGCATATATTGGGGGAAACATAACCCCCATCCCCTGTGCGATTACGCACTTCTGTTTGGGATGCGTAAGAATTGGCAGGAAGATGGTGTAGCCTATCTAAACACACAACAGGCAGGAAGCAAAATTAACTCCCTGGACAGACCGTGTGCCCATCACAGGGCTAATAAAGGTAGACAGACAATCAATCACACTCACATTCATACCTCTGGGCAGTTTCAAGGCTGTCTTTTCATCTTGGGAGATAAGTGAAGCAGAGCACACAGAGGAATTCTGAACAGGAGGAGAACATACAAACTCCATACAGCAAAGCAGAGGCTGAGAAGACTGTGAGGTGACCTAATCCTAATCACTGTACCAGTGTTACACTACTGCCCTCTTCGTATCTTTCACTTTGTTAATGTCAGCTAAAACAAGGACTTATATCAGTGCTGTTGAAGTTTGTTGACTTCAGACAGCTGTTTATCACTAAGAATAGCTGTACATTTACAGTATCAACAGTCTAAAAATAAATTAAAAAAACAGTGTACAGAGCTGATTTAGAATTGATTTTCACATTGTATTCCAATCTTCATCACACCTTTGACATGTAAAAGGACTCCATGACCTTGAATTTCTCTGCCAGTCACTGTGGCCTTCAGTGACTTTCTTTGAGAGTAAAAAGACACCATTAATCTCACGTCTCACCTGTCAGACTCACACAGAGGGGTGTTTATGATGCAGGTTATATGACTAACGCACTCTCCCAGTCTCCAAGGGCGCACAGTCTTACTGCTGCAGTCCTGACTTGTCCCCCCACATTAGGACACAAGCTTTCATATTGCTGCTTGACAGTCTCTGTCAATTACAGACTCTGTCAATTACACTCATGCTGTGCTCTTAGGTTCATTTAGGGGGTGACAGACACCTCTTTGTGGGTTTCCTAAATCCTCCAAAGAACATACACTCAACAAAGACAAGTCTTAGAATTAATATAAGGTTTTAAGAGCAGTATTAACTTTTTTGAAATATTACATAGTCACAGATCACATAGGTCAGCTTGGATCACATAGTGGGGAAATAAAGGCATCACCAGAAATATGGATTGAATACTTAAAGTGATGATAAAGTTGAAGACTTACCTGAACTTTTTGATCCTCTCAGAACTTACACTGGAATACCAAGCGGACAAAGTGGGCAGCTGCCCTGGCCCCAGACCCCTTGAGACTGACTCTAGTTTAATTCCAAAATATAGTTTGAATAGCTTTGTAAATCTCTATATATAACTGAAGTGAGAGCTATGTCTGCATTATCAGTGAGCGTTGGTCTTCACCAGGTTTGTGCCTTGTCACTGATTGTGTTTGTGAATCACTGGGACATTTGCGACCGAGTGTGAAATGGCAGGGGGTCACCACCTTCAAGTCTAAGGCCATGGTGTTCTGCCGGAAAATGGTTGATTACTCCCTTTGGGTTGTGAGTGAGTTACTGCCCCGAGTGAAGGAGTTTAAGTACATATAAGCCTTTCTCACACTGAGAGTAAGATTGAGCGTGAGATTGACCAGAGGATTGGTGTGGCGTCAGCAGACGCTGACTGTTGTGGTGAAGTGGGAGCTGAGTCTGCAGACAAAGCTCTCGATTTACCGGTCGATCTAAGTTCTAAACTTTACTTATGGTCAATAAGATTTGGGTAATGGCCGGAAGAATGAGATCGAGGATATAGCTGGCCAAAATGAATTTCCTTCACAGGTTGGCTGGGCTCACCCTATAAGGAGCTTATGGGGCTTTTGCATATGGATGCAAAGTAGTCTGCAGTCTCTGGCCTTTCATGAATCTCTATTCCTGTGTGTGTTGTATTGAGCACATAATTTACATACTCTGCGCTGACTGGACACTTGTTTTCTGACGTGGCAACTGAACTACAGAGCCAACAATGTCGGCAATTCGTTTCCACACCGTCTTGGCAGCTCATTTAATACAATCAGCTTTTCCTCCATTTTGTCTGAAGTTATTTCATGTACCATACTGGAGCAGTAAATAACTCTATGCATCCGTTTCCACAGGAATCAAAATAAGCGTGATTGGCTCTCGCTGGTTGTTGCTAACACTGCGTTAGCATTAGCATAAAGTTGAGCCTCTCTCAACTTTCCCCTGTAGTTTGGCTGAGGGCTTATTGAACCTCTCTGGCTCTGTGGGGGGCACTGGCCTGCAACTGGTCCCATTCACAATGAATAGCAGCCGGCACTAGCAGTCACTGTTAGACATACATGAGGAACTGCTGCAGTTCCTTTCATGTTGAATGAAGTCAGCTGAGGTGATCTGGGCATATGATTAGGATGCCTTCTGGAGGCCTCCCTGTAGAGGTGTTCCAGGCACATCCAAGCAGGAGGAGACCTTGGGAGCACGCTTAAGAGATTACATATGCCTTCTGGCGTGGGTGCACCTCAGGACTCTCCAAGAGGAGCTGGAGCATAGCTAAGGAGAAGGACATAAAGGGTGCATTGCCTGCTGCGACCCATATCCAAATGAACGGCAGAAAATAGATGTATGGATATTATACTTGACATTTTGATTACATGATGCATATTCCAAAACTAATGTGTCTTTAATTGAATTAGCACAAACTAGCTGACGCGTAGTAGAATTCCAGCACAAGAGTAGGCCTACTGGTTGCTTTCTCAGCCTTAAGGCAAAACATAATTAAGCTGCCATGTGAACAGTGTTGGGCAGTAACATGGTACTTTGTAATGCGTTACAGTAATATAATTACTTTTTTCAGTAACGAGTAGCGTAAGGGATTACAATTTGAAATTCAGTGATGATATTACAGTTATTAATCCCAGTAATGCTCAGTAACTTTTACACTTAAGTATCGGCGTGCTTGCTGTCTTACCAGGATTTGCGATCATCTGACAGACTGCTCCGGAGGAGGAGAAATACGACTTGCAGTAATTCCAAAGCTGTCTTATTGACATGGTGTCTGTTCTTAGCTGGCTTGCTAACATTAGCCACAGGTATGCCTACATTCAGGAGTCACCTGACGCTGGTTTAGTTCAGGATTGGAGGGTGTATGAATCCTGCAGCTGAGGTCAGGACTTCTGGGGTGTTGTGTGCAGTCACTGAGTCTAATGCTAGCTGTTGGATGGTCAGTAAATCCTTCAAAACTATATCCAGTCTATCTCTGGTTATACCATGAACGTCTCATTTTCTGTTTCTGCTACATGTGTTCAACACAAAAGATGAATCATGGGGCTGTGGAGGATTCTGAGTTCTTTAAAGGCTTTCAAGGAGCTGACAGCTGAGTAACGAAAGTAAAGTAACAACTAATTTAACACATTACTTTTGCTGCTGAGTAATAAGTAATTTAATTACTTTTACAGTGAGTAATGTGTAATCAGTAATTATTTACAATTTTCAAGTAACTTTAACAACACTGCAAGTAAAGTGCCCCCTATGAACTATGCATACAGTGTATACACGCAGTGCACAGAGAATTGGAGGAATGTGGGGGTCAACAAAGGCCCTGCAACTCATTTTTGCCCCAGGGTCCCTGATCCACAGTGAAAACTGAATGGAAACCATCACTCTCTCTTTTCTTTTTCTTCTTTCTGTGTCTGTGTGTGTTCTCAGCAGCAATATAAGGCCTCAGTTGTGAACAGAGTTGTGTATCTCAAAAAAAAAAAAGAAAAAAAAAAAGAAATAGACTCATAGTTCTTTAAAGGGATCCTGCAGATAATTGAGCAGATAATTGAACAGGCTCATCAAATAATGATCCCCCCCATATAACTGTGATTACCGTCTTCTGTGCTGCTGCTTACTTTAATCCACTATCAAGATTCTGTCCATCAAAACTGGCATGGGAATCCCAGCGGTTATTATTGCACACATCTCCTTTAGGCCCTAAGCCAAATCAATAATGTACTGGAGTGACCAATTCATCATTCAAATGACATGAAGAGGGATTACCCCAAAGTTTCACAATGTACTTATAAAATGTTGGGCTTTTCTCGCTAGAAACAGACTATTGCCTGTTTTCTATCAGAGGGTGAGAGCAGTCTAACACCAGGGTGAACTAAGGGCAAGGAGGGATTACTGCCAAACCTGCACATCCTGCAAACCTGCAAAAATGTTCCTCTAAGAGACGATATAGGACCGGAATGAGCAAGCTTTTTACTTAGAGCCATTACTCTATTCAAGCAGCTGCCCCAAAACTCTACTTCCATTCAATCCTTTTGTATACTGTAACATAATGATACTTTGGCCCAATGAAATATGTCTATGCTTCCCATTGTCTCTCACTATTATATCTGTACTGCAAGGTCTGTGTATTTGTACAGTGTGTTCAAATAAGTTATATACTTCTACTTCAAGATGATGTTGAGCTGCTTGGTTTATTGTATAGTTCTTGTGTTGGTACAACTCATAGAAAATTGATGTATTATTTCATGTGCTGTGGCCTTACAGTGTGTATTGTTCTCTGTCTTCATGTCTCCAAGTTTTCACTCAAACCCGATAGCATCAGTGTTCACTCATTCATTTATTTTTTATATCTGCATGGACAGTGCACAATTAAAAGTAACTGCACCAGAGTTAGCTAGTAGCTTAGTATCAGGTGGAAGAGTTTTTTTCAGGTGCTGCTGAGGCCCATCAGTTTGATTTCTGAGGTGTTTTCTGTTGGGGAATTTAGGAATTAGTTTGGAAGGCAAGTGTGGACATATTTTTGGACCACAATTTTATGTTTGAAGATAAACTCTGGAATTATTAGTTTGTCCTCTCTTGAGTTCCAAGTGGATTGGACATTTAAATTCATTTGGAGCCAGAAACGAAACAATAAGACAAACAAAACAATCACATGCTGTCAACCTGCACTAAAGGCAACTCAAAGTATAACACAAATTATGTCCATGCTAGATATTTATCGTCTACGCTCTCACCTAGACGTGAGTCATGATAATAAACCTCACCCAAGGGCGACTAAAAGTGTGTTTGGGCTGACTGCAAAATTAATTTGTCACAACTGCGCACAAAGTCGAAAGAAAATCACAGCTGAAAGTTTCACTCTAGGCCAAAGGAACTGAGGAGAAGATGCTTCTGTGCGAGTGTGAAATATTTTACTCATTTGAGCAAACAATATCTGACAGCTAACATCTGAACAATTCATGCATTGGCTGTTTGCACCCTGTATACACAGACTCCAAATATCAAATTTGCACAACACAAGCAAGATGACAATTCATTTTGTCCACTGTCTTAACACACTAATCTGGGGTGGAGGTGAGACTGATAAAGCTAATTGAATAAAGAAGCAAAGGCAGAGCAAAAGTGTGACAAATGGTTTAAAGAGGCTGTTTATTTCAAACGACACATGTAAGTGAGTAAAACACTGTATCTGTAAGTGTAGCAGCACAACACAAGTTGCTTGCAGATTTACTAGAGAAAGGAGAAATAAAGTAGCTGCAAATACAGAAGCTGCTGACAAAGACAGAAACTGAAATTAAATATAGTAGAGGTTGTACATAGGACAAGTTCTCTATTTCATTATGACTTTCATACAAATGTTTCACTTGTACTATCTTGTTAGGATGTTAAAAGTACAGTTAAAAGTATTCCCGAAATTAAAATCATTCTTCCAGAGCCAGACTAAAACAAACAACTTCCGAGTAAAAGAAGGCTGATTGTGAGAGGCAGACTTCAGTGAGGTGTGTATGAGGGTGCAACCATTTACACACAATGGGTGCATACGCTGGAACACAACCCAATGGCAAACAAATGTTCCCAGTCCTCTTTAACCAGTGTGCAGTAAGAGGACCCCGGGGGTGAGTAAAGGCCCCCCAAGCAAATTGCTCCTCTAAACAAACAAAGAAGGAGACAAACCACAGTGAAGAGAAACAATGAGAGAAGGGATATGGAATATGAAAAGAAAAACCCAGCTGGTTTGAACAGACAAACTAGAAGAATTGAAGAACACTTGTGGCCAAACAAAGGGCTACAGTAAAAGAGCCAAAACAGGAGAAAACAGGCCAAACAACAGCAGGGAGAACCACAATAGAGGAGACATTTATTAACATTATTCACCACCAACACTGCACAATAAAACTGTGTTGTCTGGCACCCAGCTATGGAATGAGAACACACAATTGATGATTACTGAAACACTTAATTTCACCTCCAGGATGAAAGGCTACAAGACAAAGTGGGAGAAAGAAAGAGGCAGCCATGTTGTGTTTTTTGTTTTTTTTGATACCCTTTAGGAGACTAATAGGAACTGTGATGGACCACATGAGAGCACTGAAGGAAAAGTGTTCGCTACAACACTTCTGTTCATATTTTACAGCAATGAAAAGCAATTTCCATGCGGATTGAATATCGCTTGAGCTACATTATTCATCTCAACATGAATGCTTAATTTAATTTTATTGGAATGATGTAAGTTTCACATTAACATCAATCAACACATTTTGCTGCCCTCTGTTTTATTGTTATTTAATTGCGCCAAAGTTGAGTGTTTCATATTAATAGTAATTATGATTCTGAGTTAGAGCACTGTGGGGGCAAAAATGAAGGAATTAAGTACTTTTACCTAACTGTTCAGCCAGTGAGAAATGCACCATTTCATTTCTTTGGATTGTCAAGTAAGAAAAAAAATGTCAAAGACATTTCTTTCCTACTGCTTGCTTTGGTTTTTAAACAGCAATGCTTTTGTCTTTGATGTGACCTATGTCACATGGACTGACAAGAAATGTGTCACACATTCATACTCCATTTCCATTTAATTGTTTTTGGCACTCTTTCTTCCTCCAGAATAGAGGCCAAAATGTCCAACATGTACTGTAATACAAATACAACTCCAGTGTGAAAAACATTTTCTCCATTTTTTTCTTACTTTCTCTGATAAGCAACTCACTCTATGGTAGGTAATAAATCTTAAAATGAAGAAGAACCTCAACCCCATGAAATTTATGCTGGTTCTGGTAGCCTTGGAACTCTTAACTAGTCGAAGGAGGAGGGCTGCACACAGACTTGTTCGTTTCATCAACTTATTTATTTAAACAGCATTGTGCTAAATCAAACCCCAGCATTTCCACTTATGGCTTCATTAGAGGCCAAACAGGAATACTGGTTTGAAAACCATTTCCAAACATCACAAGGCATCCTATAGGATATGATTATCCTGCCTTATGATGATAAAAAGTGTAATGGTAAAAAAAAATATTACCACATATACTTGTCATAACCAATCATTTTTACTCTGAACAGACAGCCACATTAGAGGATTATGCATTCAATAACTAAAAGAGGTCCTTAATTGACTTTCAAATACTTTATTGTGATTAAATATGGTGGTTGATTCTTGACCTTTGAAATTCCCTAAACCTAACCACAAGCAGGATTCAGGAAACGAACCTCAGTCTACAGTGTCACTGTCCTGCGTTTTGTCTGACCCCATCCACCCTGACAACTCACGTGTGGAACACACATATAGCACTTGCCTATTCCACTGAACATAATCCAGGCAGAAATTATGTTTCCCTCAAAACTCACTAACAAATTAGTAGTATATAACTGCAATTTCTAGGTGACAGGGTTGCTCCATGACAACTGAGCAAACGCCACCCACCAATGAAGTTCGAAAGTTCTACTAAAAGTGAAAAGTGAAAAAGTGAATCTTGGGGTCAATCAGTTGGGTCAATTAGGTTTAATTTATTGTGATTGTCTAAATTCTAATATTTATTGTCTTTTTTAGGCACAGAGAGCATAATGATGTATATTTTTCTGCTTCCCTCAGTTATGATTCATTTTGCTTATGGAGTCTCTACTGAATGACAACTCTGAGACACTTCCAGTGTCTCTCATGGGCTGGTAACATTTCCCAAATATATGAAACTCACCATATTTGATGAATGATTTGAGGGTTGGAGAAGTGCAGAGGTAGTTGATACATTTGCTGTGGGCCCCTGGGCGGTGGCTAAATATGATGTATTATGCTTTAAAAAGAGGGAGAAACTGAGAAATTAAAAAAGAAGGCTTGAAAAAGCACAGAATTGTGTCGACTACTGAACCGAAGTACCTCTCCCTTGTGACACTTGGTTGTTGCCTACAATTTGTGGGAAAGTGCTTTTGGTGGAGACTGAAAGAATGAAGAAAAGAAATCCTGCAGGAGCTTGGCAGATTAGTGTATAAGTGAAAGAGGGAGAGAAAGTTGGGAGTGAAATGTCTCTTTTGCTAAACATTGCTGTTTCTGAGATGGTTGACAAAGATGTGTGGTAGAGAAATTGACATTGTATAATAACCTGAAAAAACTGCAGGGCTCGCGCAGCTCTGCAGCCACACTGGTACTGAGGAGTCTGACAAGGGGATTGGGGGGCCATAGTGAGCTGATGCCAGACAATTTCAAGCACAACCTTCTGCGCCAACCGAGAGAGAAACATTGAGATTCACATATGGAGGACACTATATATCTCCCTTTGATTCCTGGGCCTAGTCATCACGACTTCAACAGAGAATATGCAGGAACTTGAGCTTTAGCTGTCCCTGTGCTTTTACAGTTTGCCTTACAGCCTTCTATCCAGCTCTCGCACTCCCTCGGTCCCAACCCTGCCTGTTTAATGCTGGGTAAGGGAACTCAAAATGGCTGATGGGAGATTTCAAGAGGTTTTGTGTGCATTTGTGGTGGAGTGTGTGTGCGCGCATGTGTGTGTGCGCATGTGTTACGTACATGAGGCTATTCCTCTGGAGAAAGCATCAGAGAACTGTCACCAGCTTGATGGATGGCTTGGTAATGTATGCCGATCTGGCAGAAACGACCTGCCGTTACTCATTGTTGGAGAGGGCCTGCTCTCAAGCAGAGTTGGATAAAGCTGAGATCATTGTTGTTTTAAATTATATTTTAATACTTATGTTCTTAAAAAGGACAATTAATTGTGTAGAGCTTTTAGGAACTTCTGCAAAGTATTTGACCTGCATCAACTCATCACAGAACCCACAAGAGTTTGTCAGTCCACATAGACCATCATTAATTTAATTTTGGTGTCTGATAAATTAAATATTTCTAACAGTGGGATAATTGATTACTCTCTTAGTGATCACTCTATCATCTTTTGTACAAGGAAAGTCCAGAGAGTTATTTTTAATATCCATTATACAATGCAGTCTAGATCCATGAAGAGATACAGTAAGGATGCATTTGTCTTATGTCTTAGCAAGAAGAACTGGTCTAGGGTTTTAGAGTGTAATGAAGTGGATATTGCTTGGAATACCTTCAAATCCATGTTCTTAAGACAAGCAATATCTACAAGAAATGTTCTTTTTCACAAATTCAGATTAAATAGAACAGTTGCCGCTTTTACTCAATACAAGAAATATAGGAATTTAGTAGTTAAAATGATTGGTAAAGCGAAGAGAAACTTTTTTAATGTGAAAATTGCAGAGAACAGAAATAATCCCAGAGAACTGTGGAAGTCATTAAAGCAGTTGGGCGGCACTAACAGATTAAAGACCAAGTCTTACAATTTAAGCCTGAACATAAATGGTCAAGTCTCATCAGACAGAAAGGAGGTTGCTCACAGTCTGAATAATTCTGTTACTACCATTGCCAGAACCCTGGTTATAATTTATATAATAATAATACATTTCCTATCCACTCTGGTAAATTTGAAGAGAGACGGGTGCAGTAGTTGTGTTCCCAAAAGGAGGTTAAACTAAATTCCCTTTCATTTAAGAAAGTTACTGAGTCCTCTGTCCAAAAGAAGTTATATGGGCTTGATTCTTCCAAAGCAACAGGTTCAGACAATACTCCAGCAAGATTTTTGAAGGATGCAGCTGAAATTGTAACACCCTATGTCACACATATCATCATGCTATCTCTGGTAAAAGGTACATTTCCAAATGAAATGAAGGCTGCTATGGTTATTCCATTATTCAAGAAAGGTAATAAATTAGATCATAGTAACTACAGACCAGTGTCGATTTTATGTATTTTATCTAAGATCATAGAGAAGATAGTGTTTGAAAAAATAAATTATTATATATTCTCACATAACCTTCTCTATGAGTTTCAGTCTGGATTCAGGAAATCTCACTCCACTGATTCATGTTCGCTCTATCTGACTGATTACATTAGAAAAGAAACTGATGGAGGGAAACTCTGTGGAATGGTGAAGTTAGACCTTTAAAGGACATTTGACACTGTTGATCACTCTATACTACTGAAGAAACTGAAAGCTTTGGGATTTAGTGAGTCAGCAGACAAATGGGTAGGTTCTTATCTCAAAGACAGAGTTCAAATGGTCCCAAAATACTAGAGTGCGGAGTTCCCCAGGGAAGCGTCCTAGGGCCTCTTTTTTCCTGCTGCTTTAAATTGGCATGTTTATGTGATAATGCAGATGATTCTGCCTTACTTTGGTCGCACAAAGATAAAAGGGTGATTGAAATACCTTAAGCTCAGAGCTTACATTCATTGGTAGATGGCTAAGTGACAAGCTATCTCTCCATCTTGGCAACACTGAGTCTATTTTATTCAGTTCTAGATGTAATTTAAATAAGTCTGATGGCTTTAAAATACCACAAAAGTTGAGAAATCCATTCCTCTCATTTTGAGAAAGTTAATTGGTTTAGGGTTCAGGACAGGGTGGACCAGATTAAATTGTGTACAGTATTGGAGATTTTATTGGGGGGATGTGCTCAAATATCTTATTAATTAAAAGGTTGGGTACACACATAGTTATGCCACTAGGAGGAGCTCAGCTGACTTTGTACCCTCCAGATTTAAAACACTTGCTGGCAAGACAACCTTTTTATATTCATCAGCTGTTTTATGGAATAAGCTACCTGAAATGAAAGAATGATGATGGAGTGGGCAGGTTCAAAATGGCTGTAAAAAAGTGGTGTAGGAAAAGGTTAGATTAATTTATTATCTCATATACTCCTGATATATGTTGTAAAAGGATCCACCCATTTAGAGTCTTTATTGCCTAATATATTTTTTCCTTATTGTGCTGTATATAGTGTCTCTGTTTATAGTGTTTAGTGTTTTGAATGTGCAGTATGAGTTGTCAAGTCCATCATTTGATGACAACTATCCTTGTATCCCCTTCCATCAAGGACCACAATGGAAATAAGCATACTAGCTTTCACTAGCACAGACCTCGCCATTTGAACGGTATAAAAAGTAGTTTTATTTGGATTGTCGAGAGGTTCAGGATTGGATGAGGATAGTGTATGGTGGGCTGATTGGGGATTGAGGAGAGGGATGAAGGGGGGGTTGATTGCCAGGGGATGAATGGGAGCCAAAGGTTGGTCTGGGTCATGTACGGTGGGATGATGGGATCGAGGAGAGGGATGAAAGGGGTCGATGGCATGGGGATGACTGGGGACCAAATGGAATCACGATGAGGCTGGAGGGTCTAGGAACCCAGGGGTCGAGACTCAGGGTAGGGGGCATGTCTTGATGAGCTTTCAGCTCCATCATCCCCCAAAGTTGACTTCACTGGACTAAATGAGAATGGGCTCTTTGAATGTCGCTGAAGTAGCTATGGAAGCTTGGGCAGACGGATGGTCTGGGATTTCTTATCTGGAAGCAGTTGAAGTGGCTCCGATGTGGGGGGAGTGGCCAGAGCACAGTTAAGAACATGGACTGAACATGACTTTGTCGATGTGGGGACAGGTTGCTTGTGCGGAGAGTTCGGTAGTGGGCCAGGAAGTCTGAAGTGAGGGGCGAATGTTTGGCATAGGATGTGGTTCGGACTTACGGACCTTTAGATAACATGTCGAAGTGTGAGTGGAACAAGGCTAGGTATGGTGCCCCTGAGGAGAGTTTTATGGAGACGTTAATTCAGCTGGCGTAGACGTGTATGGTGGAAGATTTAATCTTGAGAATGGAACCGGCGAACGTGGTGAAGCAGGAGAGGGTCAGGACACTGAGCGAAGGGGATGAAAGACTGTGGGAGGCATGGGAGCTGAAAACTGAGGTCAGTAGCGGGATGAAGGAGGGTCGGCGGAGGCCAGAGTGAAAGCGCTGGTATGCACGGTGTCAAAGACAGCTGGAGCAAGGGGACCAGTGACAGAGGGCGCTGAAGACCCGGAAAAAAAATTTGGGTGTTGGGGAAGGGAGGTGAACAGGGATAGAACAGGAGGAAATTGAGTGGGTCCATCAGAGGGAGTGAGGGATGAAAGGATGGGAGTTGGGGGATGAAGGGATACATGTGAAGTGGTAAAATGTGCAGCCCATAGGTGCAGGGATGAAACAAAAACACAAGGCAATGCAGACAGAGGGAGCAGGCACGTAGGGAAATATGACCTGGCCCTAGCTAGGGCTGAAGCAGTCTGTTGCTCCATCATAGTGGCGGTGGGATGGAATAATTGGTGCGCCAAGTGTGACTGGTGCTGGGTATGGAACCCACAAGCAAATGGTTGGCTGGAGCAGTGGTGGAATCTGAGGCTGTGCAGAAAAGCACAGGAAAAGCCTGGCTTTGAAGACTGTGGCGGGGAGGTTTTCCTCATTGGGGGAACATAGGAAGCAGATGACAGTCCAGTCGGAGATTCCCTCGAGTTGTAGGGCTTTAGGGATTTTTGAGCCGAGCGGATGACGTCTGGGTCAGGTAGGATGCATGTATAGTGCACGAAGTTCCATATGAAGAGTCATGAGTCATGAACTTTCATTGTGATTAGGCGCTATACGAATAAAAATTGACTTGGCTTAAGCACTTAAAAGGAAATATTGCCACTTTTAAGTGGACATCCACACAGTATTGGCAGTAAATGCAGTTAATTGAAGCAATAAATTCCTCAGTCCAAACCATAGTGAGTGAGGAAGCTCAAGGTTTTGTTTTGTTTTTTTCCTTCATTAATATACCGACTGTGTGCTTTTGAAACTGTGCCCAAGAGACACGGGGAACATTAAAAAACAACTGTTCTGTTTGCTTGTTTTATGCTATATCCAATTCGGATAGATAGATAGAATGATGAAAATGGCAAAGTGGTCCTTTAAGCACTTGTCTTAGATATGAATAAACCAGGATTTAGCCATGGGATAACCATCAGGCGTAAAAAGAAAAAAGATGTGTCAGAATCTTCCGAGCTTGAAAACGTTAACGTGGAAACATAATGACAGAAAGGGGAGTCAATGTGGGCAATAATAATTAAAAAGCACCTTTGTTGGGATGCCTAAGAAATAAACAGGAAAATCTGGGATGAAAGGTTAAGTCAGAAATACATGTGGAGTTCCCCCCTGGCCTTCAACCAGGGCTGAAGAAGTCTGGGCTCTGTTGTAGTAGGCAGCGTTGTAACGTCATCAGTGTGCGCCTTGCATTGGCCCGGCGGCGGACAATGAACCCAGAAGAGCGGGAGGATTTGAGCTGCCGGCGAGAGGATTGATGGAAGTAGAGTCTGCATCGAGTTGGAAATTTTGTCTTTATTATCGTTTCGTAGGAGTGGGACGACCGTCTCCTTGAGAGCTCGTCGGAGGTGAGCAAACATCCGGTTGAAGATGTTAATCGCATGGAAAAGAGCCGCGTCCGAGTGGGCCGATGCGTGGGTACGTGTGGAGCGTCTGGATACCAGCTGATCAGAAACGCGGCATCTGGAGAAGGGTTTCATGTGGATGTGGTGGTGAAGGAGATATCACGTTGGTACTGCTGGATCGAGTTGTGGATGGTATGTTGCTGAGGAACGTGGATCACGGAGCACGGGCGAGAGGTAAGCGTTTGCGATTCAAGCCTGTCGTAGGTCACATGAGAACTGAGACGAACGGGAGAGAAAGGGGTTAGACACGCTTATATAGGTATGCAAAGGTGATTGAATTTAGTGAGAGAGAGGGGCGTGGTCTTGTTCCTGTACCTTAGTTATAATAATAACTCCATTTCATGTGTTATCCTTGACAATTTCTTAAAAATTGTACATGGAGCTCATCTCCTGTATTTATTTATTTATTTTTTTTTTATCGTCGAATAAAATCAATCAATCAGTAAATTTCATCTGACTGGTCTGCATTCTGGTGGAGAAGGTAAGGAGATGAAGCAGTAGCAGGAGAAGGGAGGAGCAGGTAGAAAAAGAGGAGGCTGTCGGAAAAGGAGACAAAGCACGGTCCATCCATTTTTCCACTCAGTCCCCAATGAATCTATCTATCCACAGCAACAGAGACAGGCTCGGAAAAAAAATCAATGGGATGGATGTTTGACTGATGAACATGGTAGTGAAACGCTTAGGCAGTGAGTACTTGAAAGCCCAAGTTCATAATCTGGGTCCAATTGATCATATGAGGTCAGAAGTTAACACTGGACACAATTAGCCAGGTATCATCAATTACATGTAGATGCAGACAATTATGTCAGCAGAATAAGTCTGCCCGTGTAGTTTATCAAAGAGCAGTGCGGAATGCTTAAAATCTGTTATTCCTCCAGACCTTTCCCTCTGTGAAAACCTTCATCTGCACCATCAAAGTCCTCACTTTCCTCTGACTTGTTTGACAAATCTAAAGGTCATTTGTGCTGTGATGGAAATTTTTACTCTTATGTTATACTGTTTTATGATTCCTGCATTAATACTTAGATGTGCATATGAGTGGAAACTCTTTACTTGCATAAACCTTGTTTGAGAAAGTCCAGAAATGTTATTAGAAGTGAAACTGTGTGGTCCGACCTTCAACTTTTAGTTATGTTGTGCACTCTCAATCCTTCTGGCAGATTGATGGGGAGACAGAACTCCTCCAGGAAGAGACTGTGATAAGGGATGCATAAAGGAACAACTGTTGTACAATTTATTAAATGCCAAGGTTGTATATTCTAAGGGTCACGGAGTGTTCTATAACATTATGTGGCAGACGTGACTATGACTATAGAACTGTTTGACTTCACTCTTTGTCTTACTGAGACGTTGAGTCCCTTATGCATATCAAGTTGGAACAGAACTCTGAGAGACATCTCGCTTCTTATGAAATCCATTTTTATATCAGAATGTCCATGACATGTGCTGTGAAGCTAAATCACATATTTGAGACTAATGTGGATTGAATTGTGAGAGGAGGAGCATCTCCAAAGCACAACTGATACCAAGCGCTCATTTCACTCTGACGTTCTGTTAGTTATACATACATATCTTTCCACCTATTGTGTGCCATGACTTTTTCCCATCTATGTGTCTTTTTGCTTCTCTTTAAGTACTTACAGGTGTACATGCTGAATAACAATGCACTTAAAGAGGGGCAATTCTACGTTCTAGCAATTGTATATATTTTTGATTACTATTTTGAGGCAAGTCGTTTAAAGTAGTTTTAAAAAAATCTGATTTTGTTGTCATCAGTCTCTTGTATGGCTGCAAATCAGAGCAGTAGCTCATCATTGTAAAAAAAAAAAATGCATTTGTGAAGCGATGCCCAAAATGACCCATACAGGGAAAAAAACATTTTTGTACTGACAACACAGTTTTTCACAGACGTACCATAAGAGCTACATAATTGGCCCTCAAGAGAGCAAATGTGCACTTCTGATTTCCAAGTAGTTTCTGATTAGGGTTTAGGTTACACATCTCTGTAAATTCACCCTGAACTAAATAAAGGTACAGTTAAAAGTAGGTAGGGCAGGGGAGAAGTACAAATTATGAAATAATGGACCCCATGGGCAAGGATGTCTGAGGAGGTAGCAAAGACAAAGTGTGTGCGCATCCCATAATGTATTTAAGTCAGGTACAGGACAATAAATGAAATGAAGTAAAAAAGTAGAGTCCACATACTGGATTATAGTAGATTATATAAAAATAGTTGCCGCAACAATATATCCAAAGAATGTCCCAAATATTAATGAATATTTGTTGGAAAATATATACAATGATAAAGAGAAATGCAACATAGCAAAACAAGACTGTTCAGATTTTTTTTTTTAGCAAAACCTTTAAAACAACATTTAAATGACCAAATAAAATGTTTTTGTTGTATATCAATAAAGTGACAGGTCTGGGGCTCTGGAGAAGTTTACAGAAAAAGCTTTAGATCAAAATCCTCATTAAGACCACTGAGATACAAAGTATTAAGAAAATAGATCCAAAAAGTCTCCTGTTGGAGGGTTAGGATTAGGCTATAATCCAGTGTGCTGTGCGGATACTACATTTTCCCCACATCCTATCTAGTGCAGCCCTCCTCCCAAACTCATGATGATGTCATGATCTCATGATGAAGATGTTTTCCAGCAGGGATACAGTGCTTGTCACACTCATTTGAAAACATGTCTAAACTGGCTTCATCTTGGTTTTCTCACACACCATGCCACTTGAGGCTGCTACCTTGTCAACTAATGGTCAATGCTGCCTCTCTCTGTTTGCACACATCGCAGGACAAGGTTACCACAGGAGCAATTGGGCATTCCACATTAAGGAAAAGGAATTAATATATACAATTAAAGTAGCGCTCTGGTATTCATTTAGTCCCTGCACACCCACATAGGTGTTTTAAGTTATGATGGCTGATTAGACCTTGTTAGAGAAGGTCTAATCAGACAGAGTAATTAAAATCACCTGTGTGAGTTCACCATGAATGTGCAGGACATCCTCTAATGACTTTACTATTGTTTAAATGTACACTTAGGTCATTTCATTTTGAAGGACATAATTGTGCTTTTAAAGGTACAGTCTTTGTTTTTGATCAGATGAGCTCAAGTACCCCTTCATCGACACTACTTGTTATACTATAGTGTTCATTTGAACGTTTTTTCAAAACTGAATGGTATTTAACAGCTAATTATATAAAAGCGGATACTGTTACAGTAATTATTTCATATAATACATACTGAGCCTCTAATTGTTGATGATTCAGCTTGGTCTCTTTTCTGTGTGTTACCTAGTTTTGGTCACATTTGCTTTTGGAACCATTCATCCATTACTTTTAGTAACCTATTGGACCTCTCTGCTTGCTTGCTTGCTAAGTAGTTTTAATGCAACACGTGGTGTTAAGATGTTATAACTGACTCAGGATGTTTGGAGGCGTGCCCTGTGCAATCAACCAATTGTAGCTTTGTAGTATTTGTTTTTATTTTTCTCCAAAACACGATTACAGTATGTGGATAGTTGTTTTTTGTCCCCAAATCATGACTTCTATTTTTTTAAATTAGTCTTTTCACATTCCCACTGGCAACTGCAGAAGTGCCCCACTGTATAGCGTACTGCCCCAACAACAAGCAAATGTACAATTCTGTTCTACCTTTTTACTCAAGGTGCACTTGGAACTAAACTGCTGAAACTATGGGTAATTTACTGTATTTTAACTGTAAAGTTTAACTACACATTAAAATTCTGCTAGCTCCCTCCATCCCAACATATTTAAAAAAAAATGCATCAGTGGATGCCACAGGACAGTGATGATAGGCGTGGCCTCATGGCTACATAGTGTGTGACATGGGAGGTAAGGGGACACAGACCGGTGGATAATAAGACTGACCACTGCTCAGTTTAGCTGGAACAGTGATGTAGAGCTGGTGGTCAGAAGTAACCAGCCATGAGGAGCTGCTGCCAGACTCTCAGTGTCTGCACTGGGAACACAGAAAGCTTTGACAGTCACTAGAAGCACATTCACAGCCCTTTGAAAAAGTTTCTGTGTGGTAACTTTGTTGTAGCTGAGCTAGTGGCTCTACTACAAGAGACTCTTCGGTGTGTGTGTTTGTTTGTGGGAGAGTGTCAGTATGTAGCTATAGCCCTGCTGTTTATCATAGTTAACGTTTCTGTCATCAGCCCCAAATATCTTGTATAAAGCTCTGAATACAGCACAGTTAGTTATCGGCAGGCCCGTGTGTTGTGTTTACTGCCACAGAAAAGGAATAAATCTTTGTGTTTTTTTGCATAACCACGGTTCTCTGAGTAGCACGACATCCTCTCTCTGCCTCTTTTATCAGACTTTCTAACGCTACCAGCAACTCTGTGTGAGAGGCACAAACTGAGGCTACAGTTAGCCAGTGTTCTGATATTTATACTTTGCTGATATACAGAGTAGACCACAGAGTCTTGCCTATTACGTCATGATTGGGGAGAGGCAGAGAATTCAGCTGAACTGAATTTTCAAATCCAAGCAGACAGAAATGAGCTGATTTTCAGTAGAAGAAGCAGTTTTTACACACAATATGTGTCTTGTTGGAAAAATCACCTGTATTAACATCATATGCCAACACAGACCCATGTGATTATGTGTATGGCATAAAAAAATAATTTAGTATGGAGTTACCCTTTAAATACTTTCATAAATGCAGTTTTTCCATTCCAGGTAAATGCGGAAAAGTGAAGGATATTTCAGTTTAATGTGTGTTGGACTCTTATATTGGCCCTCTTTGTTTCACCTGCCTACAAGAGTGAAGATTTAGAGGTAGGTGAGACTCCCCTCTACCCCCCCAGAAACACTCCTACCATTGTCTGATTTGAGGAAGAACTGAGAGAATCAATGGTAAAACTCAGCGCTCTCCTCCCTCCTTGCCACTTACACTGTAAATCTGACTGGGTCTGTCTTTAGTAATTCATTACCGCTATACCAACTGGTGGCATCCTCACATGCTTTTTCAATAACCTCCATTCTTACACGCAGGCGACACCTAATAATGGCACTCCTGATACATGGAGACACCCTGGATTCTGCATATTCAGCAAATGCGGTGTGCTAACGAACGTAATAAATGGGATGCTGCATTGTTGCCACCTTTTCATGCTTTTGCTGAGCTGACATTCCACCGACTTAAGGTGAGAGCTCGTTATAAGCGTCTCCTCCATGCCGTTCTCCACACCGCTATTTGTTCCTTTATCTTCAGTCCAGTACCTCCGCACGGGGATGAAAAATGGGAATGAGTGCATCAGCGGCAGAGGAGACGAAGAGTGTCCTCCCTCAGTCTGTCACTAATGCTTCATTAGATACTTGGCGGGGCCATTCATCGCTGTTATCGCCTGGCCACAACATGCTCCTCTGCCAACTACTCCTCACACACACGCACATGCATTTATACATATTCACATAGCTGACACAATAAGTGTACTGTACACCTCCACCCATGCACAAATATACACAGACACACAAACACAGATTACTCCTTTGCTTCAATATTGGCCATTCAGCACTGCTGGTACATCCACCTGCTCCATAAGTCCTGCTTCCGATAGTTTGGACATCTGAATTTCAACCTCCTCTGCAATTCTTCATAAGAGTAACTCTTCAACCTGCAAACATGCATGGGCCAGTAGGCATATGGATTTTCACACTCTATCATGCAGTTAGGCAGTTTCACCACACACACACTAGTGCCATCATTGACTCATTGAACCTCAGTGTTGATTAATCCCTGTGCTGGTTGCACTGGAGAGGACTGTTACATTACCTGATTTCAGTGGTTCGATACATCGACTAAGCCATTACTCTGATTAGGAGATGAATTAAGCACACTTAAGGTGCTCTTCTCAGCATCTATCTAAATCCCTTCCAGGGTACTGGTTTGTGTTATAAACCACTGGTTCAGAGCTTGCTAAGGTTGAAAATAGGCTTCATTACGTGTGTGAGGCATGTCTTGACGGTCTCATTGAAGATAACATGGCAGTTTATTTTCAAATGAATTGTGGTAACAACCATTGGTGAAGGATTTTTTTTTCTTGTCATCACTTTAAAATGCTTGTAGACAAGCATAACCTGTACAAAACATCCTTTGTTGGGTGTTAATCACTCAGAGGTTTTGGCTGTGATTAATCTATGTTCTTTCTCTTTATGTATTAATGCTATTTTCTATATTATTTATTGTTATTGAAATAAGACTGAAGACTTCAATGGCGATTTGACATTTGTAATTTTTTTTTTCTTATCCAACCCAGATCTTTTGATGATGGTAATGCAAATGAAATGCATGAAAATCAAAACAATCTAGGCTTAAAGTACATTTATGCTTTCCCTTTCTCTTGTAATATAAATTAGTTTATCTTTAGACTTTTAAGTAGGGAGTAAATGCTGTACATATGCAAATTAAAGAAATATCTTGACATTTTGGAAAATACATTAATTTGTTTTTGAGTAAAATGAGAAGATGGAACTCTCATGTCTGTATGGTAAACATGAAGCTACAGTCAGTGTGGAGGAAATATTTGTGTTCCACAGGTCATTCTCTGGTCATTTTCTATCCTGGGAGCAGTAAGTCATGACCTGTCTGTTTCAGAGTGGTTCATCTCTGTCTGATGAGGCTGGCTGGGATAAGCAGCTGTCTTGACAAAGCTGGCTGTCTCCTATGGTAACCAAGGTCAGGTGGAGATGTGTTGTGCTTTGTGCAGACGGTCAGACGGTTAGCAACTAACATGAACAGACTACGTGACTTCAGTTAACTTTAATTAGCACAGTGTCTTGTTTATAGTTTGATACCAATAGATGCATAGATGTGTGAAGAATAACTTTATTTGGAGGTAGTAAGGGTAAGGTTTTTCGTGAAGGGTTTAAATTCTACTCTTGTGCAAAAGTAGACAGCAGAATTGAGTGGCATTGCACCGTGTTTTCACTTGTACTGCAACTCTGTTCTCCTAAATCAAACTTCAGTAAATGTTCCTGTGGAATACATCCTGATCTCCTGACAAGTTCTTAACTTTGGGTTAACCAGCTCTCTTCAATTCCTTGACAAATTGGCATCACGAACAGGATTCCAAGAGAACAACTGACTGGTAAGTGCAAAGTTTCTTTTTATCATGCCTTGCCAAGTCTGTGTTTGATGGAATTAAAAGTCCTGTGCATTTTCTATAA
Source organism: Thunnus thynnus (assembly GCF_963924715.1). Lineage (NCBI taxonomy): Eukaryota > Metazoa > Chordata > Actinopteri > Scombriformes > Scombridae > Thunnus > Thunnus thynnus. Next base: position 8,987,122 of record NC_089528.1, read on the forward strand.
TTTGGCTGTGAGCATCTAAGGCTTAGATAAGGTTAGAGCTTCAGTATCTGGGGATGATGTCCTGGCTGAACTCTGTGAGAGCGTTGCTCAGGACAAAATGTGCCATGTAAACCTTTCAGTGGATGCTCAAATCAAAAGTGATAAGTGAAAAAATTGGGGAAAAGGAATCCAGTGAGATAAATATGGTTAACTCAATGTGTTGTAATATTATATAGATTTTGTGTAAATGAATTGGAGGGCAGTGGTAACCAGCAACGCCACAACAGGGTGGTTTTTCCAGGGCAGCATTAAGGCAGAATTGAGTGGCATTGCAGTGTTTCACTTGTACTGTAACTCTGTTCTCCTCGATTGAGCTTCAATAAACGTTCCTGTGTAAGACATCCTGGTCTCCTGACAAGTTCTTTACTTTGGGTAAATCAGCTCTTTTCAATTCCTTGACAGCCAGGCAGTAGCTGGTTAGCTTAGCTTAGCATAAAGACTGAAACAGTGGGAAACAGCTAGCTTGGCTCTGTCCACAGGTAACGAAATCTTCCTACCAGCATCTTTAAAGCTTACTACTTAAGCAGTAATGTCTAATTTGTTTAATCCATTGAAAGGCTGAAGTACAAAAACGACATGTTGTGGTTTTATTGAGGGTGTTATGTGACAGACTATTTCTTGGCTGGGTGCACTAAGTCCCTGGAGTCTCTGCTGGTGGCCTTGTAACCTCAAGGTACAAGACTCCAGGAAATTGCTGTGCCTGGTCAAGAAAAAGTCTGGCACATAACCCCCTTAAAACCTCAACATTTCATTTTTTTTATTTTTGTTCCGAATAAAGATACAGATATGTGTTAGTTGGTGAGCTTTAAGGTGTGTTAACACAGAACACAAAACAAATTTTCAGCTTTGTGTTACTTGCATGAGTTTGTTTATTCGCCCGCCAAAATGCCAGTTGTACATAAGCTAGCAACAGATGCAACGAGTGTGTCTGTGGGAGTGTGTGGGCTTCTGTTCAGTTCAGCTTCTGACTGAACTTGACTCACCTCAGACTCCGGTTCTTTCTGTTATTTTCCCTCAGTCTCTCTCTTTTTTTCCCCTCTTGTCACTATACTTTTATAAAGTATACATTCTTAAAGCCAAATATTTCACTTAAGTTGAAACATTTTCAACTGACGCGGATGCATATTTGCGTCAATTCGCGCGGCCCTGGGTGAATTTGCATCCACTCACATTACCTTAGTATGTAATTGCGCCACGTCTAAAATTCACTCTGCATTCTGTCTGAACACACAATTTGAGGTAGTGGTGATGGTAAGTTAAGTTGTCCAGCTGCTGGCTTTAGCTTCATATTTACCATACAAATTGGAGAATGGTTTTGAACTTTTCATCTCATTCTTGACAAGAAAGCGAAAAAGCATATTTCCCAAAATGTTGTGCTGTTCTTTTAAAATGAATGTGAAAAACAATACCATAAAAAGTAATGCATGATGAAAATATCAAACTCAATATCACACAAAAGAAACTGCACCATTTCTCTAAATGTTTTTGCTTTCACCTTTTAGTCACCTTTTTTTTCTGTAGGGGCCACTGTATAATGATTTGGGATCCTCTTAAGGAGAACTCAACAATAGTTGTAAAAGTAGGAAAATCTCATTACCTCTCCCCAGATATTTTTATGCACTTGTCAGCTTGTGTCTGTGAGTGTCAGCACTCAGTGTGTGGGAACAGGAGAAAGTTGAATGTGAGGACATATAGTCACAGTGTATAATTGACAGGTTCATCTTAAACCTGTAGTGCGGAACTTTGACATATAAATGAATGTCTATTACATTCAAGCCCTTGAATGCCCAAGTTAATTCACACAATGCTGATTAAGCCGATGACTGCCAGATAAATCTCTCTGTATTTCATAGTATACTGAGTTTTTAAATCTGGTGTCGGTGGTGACATTCCCGTGCTGGCTGGATGAATACATGCATGCAGAGCATGCGCACCAGAGACTTCTACTGGCTGAGCAGCTAACTTCCGGTTAGCCCTCTGCTAACTTGAATTGGGATAAAATAATTGAATCATTTTGTGAGGGTTTTGTGATGCTTAAAACAATGTAACCATGGAGTAGGCTATTGCAGAGCCTATGATGTAAGCAAGTGTCAACAGTGTTTTTTAATTACTGTCAGTGCCAGAAGGAGGAGACAAATCTCCCGCACTCCAGCTTTAAACTGAGAAAGAGATGTGCGTTTTGTATCTTATTAACTATCAATGATTAATTGATTATTGATTGTTAATGAGTTTAACTATCAATTAAGGAAAATGCATGGAATTTGCAACCCTAGTGGCTGTTTATTACAGAATTTGATCAAGGCACAGTGTTTTGCAGACTGAGACAGAAGCACACACATATTAGCCATAAGGCAGCCTAAACCAATACAGCCACATCTTCACCACACTTCCTGGCTGGGTCACAGTGTCCTCTCTCTGCTGCTATGTGCCTCTTCCTGACAGCTCCATATTTCAGCTCCACAGGCATCCACCCTCCACTCTGCAGGGTTACAGTACAGAGGTATGACATGCCCACAGCTTTTATTTACTTCCAATTTCTCAGTCCATTCATAACACTGCCCATCATTCAGCCTCCCAAACAAACAAACAAATAACTGTATCCAGCAACACAGATTTAAATCTGTAAAACAAAATATCAGCATGCTTAAATTAATCATATCCCTAAACATTCATGTTAATGATGAATTATAATGAGTAGCATTTCAAAATAAGTACCCTTCAGATGAAGGTAGCAAGGGAGTGCTATATGCTAACAAGATTATTCAGCCTGGCTGTGGCAGCCTCATGATGGGTCAGTGCGGGCGGGAAATGATTTACAGCTTTGTAGAAGGCAAAAATATGGCCATGTTTATTGCTCTACATTGATCAGTATGTAGATGGCTTATTGATCCACATCCTCACAGTGTGGCTGTATTTAAGGTGTTCCCCTGTTACATACTCAATTTGCACACTTGCTTTCAATGTCTAATCAAAAAGAATTAGAGAACATGAGCTTCAATTATGTCATTATGTGAGACACAATGAGATGTGAAAGTATTGGTCTCTCTAATTAAGTCCTACTTAAATCAGGAACATACATCTAGTGAAGATGGGGGGATGTTTGTCAGACAGATGTGAGGGACAAGGTTGCCTTATGTGAACACCAGATGCTGGTTTTATAATGATCTTAATGTAGAGGAAAGAGCAGCAAAAGTTTTTTTTTTTTTTTTTTTTAACTTTGAACAAATCAATCAAATGTAGATTGATTTTTTAAAAAAAAATATTTATACCATTAAAGGGTCAGGTAACTTAAAATAAATAATTCAAACTATATTAAATTAAACTAAACATATTAAACTAAAACAAATAGTTTTAGTTAGTTTAATATGAGTAAGTTTCTAGAATGCTGTCTCTGAAAAACTCAATAAATATGTCTTTCCAGAAACAATATTTAGTTTTATAACAATAACAATTTGCATGCCTGTGGTGTGAAATTCATGCAGTAAGAAAGACAAAAAATCTAGAGACCTACAGTATGTTGAATATCAAAATGTGTGAAACAGTTTGTAACCACATTATCTGGTATACAGAAGGCCAAAAAAATTGTATCTCATATCTCTGAGATTTGAAAGAGTTCAATTATCAAGTCACAAAAGCCATGACTGTATATGTATATTACATTATTAACAATGTCCTGAGAAAAAAATGCTACTTAAAATATAATCACTACATCAATAATGTAGCCAGCTGAAGCTAATTAATGTTAATTTTGTGAGTTAGCCATGTCACAATAGGAAGCACTTTGCTGTTGTAAATAAAAATTCTGCTTGAGGTTTCTTCCCATTAAAGGGGAGTTTTTCCTCACCGCTGTCGCCAAGTGCTTGCTCATGAGGGAATTGTTGGGTCTCTCTCTCTGTAAATTAAAGAGTATGGTCTAGACCTGCTCTGTGTGGAAAGTGCCCTGAGATGACTTTTTGTTGTGATTTGGTGCTATATAAATAAAACTGAATTGAATTGAATTGTTGTGTAGTTTGTATATTCTTTGCATTCCAGTTTTATACTATTCATGGTTTAAGGCTGTCACTTTTTCAAAAAGTCAAGTTTGAACGAATTTGAACTAACAAGTAATCTGTTTGAATGAATTCAAACAACAATATGGCCAGCGATGTCCATCCGTCAGTGGTCAGAGAGGGTGTCTTTCCGTTCAGTATAGTCTTGATATTTTCCCATTTAGTGTCATACAACGGCACTATGTGTGTTGAGATTGCACTGTGTCAGGTGAGGTTGTAGAGTTTATGTTGCTCCGCTCGTTTGATGCCTCCGCTGCCTCACTTGTGTGGTAAGTTAGCTGGTGAGTCCTCAGATCAATCGTCATTGTAGAGTAAGGTAGCTGCTTATGTTTGTCGGTAATTTAGCCATCTATGGTGAAGAAACCAAAATACTTCCACACACTGCTTCTCGGATGCTTCGGTGTTGTGATTATCTGATTAGCACAGCTTTGCTCGCTACTGTCCCTCTGCATTTTTCTTTATTAGCTTAGTTCACTGATAGGTCAAAGAGCATGCAATAGGTCAAGCTGATGTGAATTTGTGAATTTGAAGACTGCCCTCTGCTGGATCACATGGCAAACTACTTCAAGCAGTCTTACAGACTATAAATTTTGAATCTGAACAGGTCATTACAGTTCAAATATTTAATTTTTCACCACGTTCAACATTATGAAAAATAGCAGCTAGTAAAACTTTTAAGTCTCTCAGAGGAACAAATGTCTCTAACTTCAAACTGTTTTGCAGTTTAGTCCAGTAGTGAGGTGCATAGTCCTGGAAACCAGTTTTCCCCAGTTCAGAGTTTGCATGAGGAGCATTTAAAGCCAACCTGCTCTGTTACCTTGTTTCATGGTTATTAGCTCTGAGCTCAACTAAGGATGTTAAATAACTCAGCAACTTAGATAGCAAGGCCTTATTAATGAAGACACAGGTATGACTCCTAGATGTCAGTGACAACCATCTGACCTTTTCATATAACTCACAGTGGTGAGTGTGATAGCTGTCTGCTGTAATGAATCGAATGGCACTGTTGTAGAATGTCCAGAGGTTTAAGGGTCGTGGCAGCAACATGCGCATACAGGGTATGTCCATAATCCAATGTGTACAGTATGGTAGATAGCATAATGGGTTTTCTGTTTTGAAAAGAGAAACTAATATTTTAAATACAACTAAAAAGAGTTAAATAGAAAATAAAAATAAGCTAAAAATAGAATAAGAGATAAAACAGGAAAAAAAAGCTGCAGTGCAGTGTAAGATATTAATCAAAAGCTTCAAATTTGATTTAATAAAAGGCAGCGGCAAACAGAAAAGTCTGCAGCCTTGCATGTAGATGTTGAACAGAAGAGGCCCAAGAATGGAGCCCTGGGGAACTCCACAAGTCATTTTTTTCATTTTTGTCTGCTCAGATGTGTAATTACCCATAGACACAAAGTAGTCCCTGTCCTTTAAGTAGGATTCAAACCAATTTAGTACTGCGCCAGAAAGTCCCACCCAGTTTTCCAGTTGGTAATATGTTGTGGTCAACTGTGTCGAATGCAGCACTGAGATCCAGTAATACCAAGACTGAAATTCTGCCACTGTCTGTGTTTAAGTGGATGTCACTGAAGACATTAACAAGAGCTGTCTCGGTGCTGTGATGTTGAAATCCTGACTGGAAGGCATCAAAACAGTTGTTTAGTGCCAAGGAGTTGTTCAGCTGTTGAAAAACAACTTTTTCAGTGATTTTACTTAAAGAAAGGAGATTTCATATGGGCCTATAATTGTTCATTAGTGAGGTGTCTAGACGGTTCTTTTTTAAGAGTGGCTTGATGACTGCAGCTTTCGGGGTCTGTGGGAAGACACCTGAAAGAAGAGACATGTTGACAATTTGTAGAAGATCTGAGGCCATGCAGTTAGTAACATTTTTGATGAACATTTGCCTGTTGGCAGAATATCAAGGCAGCAGGAGGAGGATTTCAGATGTTAAGTGTCCTCCAAATTTTTATGGTTTGAATTGATTTTAAGTGGACACAGGGACAACATATACCCTGTACCTGGTATGGAGGCACTGACTGCCAGTCTAATTTTCTGAATTTTGTCAGCAAAGAAGGAGGCAAATTCATTGCAGGCCCTGGCGGATAGAAGTTTAGAGGCTACTGATACAGGAGGGTTTGTTAGAATGTCAACAGTAGCAAGGCATGTGCATTATTATTGTTTTTAGCAATGACATCAAAGAAGAAGGACCAACTTGCATTTCTCAGTTCAAGAAGCAAACCAGTAAGACTAAAAGCCTTTTCAGTGGATGCATAGGGTGAGCGACTTTTACTGAAATGAATGAAACACTTTATGCAGCTCTTATAAAATCTCCATGGCCTGCAGAGGTTTCTGGTAGATCTAAAGTAGACATGAAGCACCATGCAAACCTCACCTGGGCACTTGTTCACCTTCCTTCATTCCATCCCTCTTTCACTACTGCCCTTCCTCCGAATCCCACAGCCTTCAGCCTTGGGGACCTGGGAAATTAATTAAAGGTTTGAAAATGACAAGCTCTCCTTCTCCTACTTCAACAGCCAAAGCCCCCTTTTTTCCCAGGACCTCAGGGACAGCGCATTGATTTTCCTGCTGTCTAATTCTCTCAAGTCATGTCTTCCTGCATTCGCGTGGAAGGTCATGGATCTGTCAGCTAACACAGGTGGGACTGTGCATCCATCTATTTACCGTATACACATGTGTCTGCTTCTACAAACAGTCTCTGTCAGTGGCGAAGGCTGTTTATCAAATTTCTGCTCAATTCCTTTGGTGTTCCCCCCCCTTCCTGCTCTGTGTTTGGTTGGATGTGTCCAGTTCAGAGAGGTCACTCAGTGGTGAGAAGCATCCTACAGAGACCCAATTAGCATGCCATCATGCTGTTTTTACTAGCTCTGCTGTTCCTCTCTAATACCAGGCCTGTATCGAAGTCTAAATGTGACAAAATTAAAAAATAAAGAAATGTATAAAGAAATACATAGATGAATATATAGATGAATATACTAATAAATAAAGACATGATAAATCAAAATCTCATCCTAAATTTAGATACAAAATGAATTATAAGCAATAACATATGTACACAAGAAATAAATTCATAAAAACTTCATCCTGCTGAGCCTCATCAACATTTCATGCAGGAAGCATGCAATACATAGTTAATGTGTCATTCTTTGTGTTTTAGTGGACTCTCATTTAAATGGATACAACTTAAACTGAATAAACATTAAAAATTACAGATTCCCACTTTGAAATCTGTGAACATTTACTGTAATTACATTATGCTATTAAGTATCACTCATCACAACCTTTCTTTTATTCTGTTCCTAAAGCCAGTGAAGATACCTGTGGTCTGGTAAAAAATCAGTTCAGTTTATTTTCAGTCAGAAATAGATTCTATGACATAGGATTTGTTGGTGTTGGTGACATTTTAAGCCATGCATGGAGCAAGAGACGGCAATATCGGTTGGTTCACCACTTTAGTCTAGGCTGAAATATCTCAACAACTATCGGACAGATTACCATGACATTTATTGTAGACATTCATGCTTTCCAGAAGATGACACCTACTCACGTTGGTGATTCCCTGACTTTCCCTTTAACACCACCAACAGGTCAGTGTTTTCACTTAAATGGATTGGCACAACACTTGTTACAGACATTCATGGATTCCAGACGATGAATCCTAATGACTTTAGTGATCCTCTGACTTTTCCTTTAGTGCCACTGTGGGGTTCACATTTGTTGTTTTCAGTTAAAGACCTTTTGCAGCAGTACAGAGATATTCCCTTCTCATGTTTTTAAGTGTGCCGCACCCTTTCAACCAATCAGAGGAGGCCAAAGTCAGACGTGGGTGCTCTCGGTTGTCAATCAATATGTGAATGCACTTCTGAGCCACTACTCATCTCATACCGAGGCTCCAATCTAGCATCAGTTGCTGGAAGACGTTGGTGTAGCTAAGTCATAGACCAGCAAGCTCCAGATAGGATGCCTTAATCCTATCATTAATCAAATCGAAGAGCTTTGTTACTTCCAGTCCCTGGGGAGAAATCGATACATCGGGTGTGCATGATCACAAACATGCAGGGTCTGGATTGCTGGGAAAGGAAGTGGAGGGGAAATGAAAAATACATTTTCCCAGTTTTAATCCTGTATCCCTGTGTTATAATTGTTCTTTTATCCCTTGTTATATGCCAAATATTTGTCCAAAAAAATGAGAAAAAGAGCTGTTTGTTTGGACATCAGTGGGCAAAAGCTTTTTCATTTCCAGAGCAATGTGGCTGAGATCTAATTCATTCATATCTCTCTTGTCCTCCTCCTGATCTAACAACAGGTGTGGGAGGTGTGTGTGGAGCCAACAGTCCTCTGTAGCTTTTTCTCTCCACAGCTCCATGTTTTGCTGAACTCTCTAAGCGCCGCACACTTTTTTAGCAGTCCAATCAAATGCAAAAGATTTGATTTAAATCCCTCTTGTAACTGTGCCCCATTCAAAAATTCAGTTTCACCGGGGAATACGTCACAGTACAGAAGCTAAAGACGCTTTAACTTCTGTTTCACTGACTTTAAGGTTATGGATTAAAGCATCAATTTCAAAATTAAAGCTGGGGTAGGTAATGTATTTTAGAAGCTTTTTTGTTGTATTGTTGAAATTATCTTTACATCTCGACTGCAATCAATAAATCAAATGCTCTGACAATAACAAAAAAAAAATCCAGTTTCTGTGGATGGCACAGGCCTGTAATAAGTCTGTCCAGTCATTTCATTTGGCCCGAATGAAATAATTGGACGGGCCACCTGCGTGTCAACCTACCTACCTGCTTATCTACCCCAGCTTTAACCTTTTGGTCTGTGATGATACATGAACCCTTGCCGCTACATGCATATACACAACCCTGAAATAAGTTTTGCATTGTTACATCTTTCTGTCTTGGCTTTCGATGAATATGGTGTGTTACAGAATCATCCAACATGAATGCAAATCCTAAAGAGACTGGGCTGAGCAGTGCAACATTTCAGAGCTGCATTACTGCTTTTCACCTCATAAAACATTTTTTTCTTGCTATTAACAATAAACAGACACAACTCACAAGTAATATAATATTGTAAATCCTGTCCTATTGTGCAATATTGTCATAAACTAACTTTCTTGTACCTATGTCAGATGAAGTTGTATCCATCCTGCTAGATTCAAAATAAATACAGCTTGGTGAATTTTATGAAGTTTGATTGTCATTCATCTTTCTACAGTTTTATACAGTAATCGATATCAGAGAGAAGGATGGAGGTGAGATACTCAATGTCTTTCTCGCTTTCATTTCTGACAGAAATCCAACTAACAGCATAGTAGGTAATCGGTTTTGATTCCAGACAGGACAAAATGGGACAAAATGCAGACTCCATAGTCATTCACAAAAGTGGACGTCTGTTTTTTTCTGTAAATGGCCTTGACTGAATGCCTGCAATCACGGCGGTGAACACTTAGCAGATCTGTCTCAATTGAAGACGATTTCAACAGTCTGTCATTGCAGCATGCAGTGAAATGGTCAGAATTCGTTGTGGCACTTTAAATAAATGCTGATTGAGTGAGTTTAGGGGCCGTGCAGTAATTTACATAGAAATGATTCCAGGCTTCAGAAATAGGTAATCATGCTATTTATTTAGAATTTTTTTTTAAATCTACCTCATTAAGTGCTTCACTGCTGAGAGTCTGCCACTTTCACTTCAAAGGGCCAAATTCTTATATAACGGTCTGACACCTGTTGATGACTGTCTGACACGTGCGTCTGAGGAGTGAAGTGAACAGACAGACAACACAATGAACAGAAACAGTGAGGTGTTGGCAGGAGCATCACAGTATTACTCTGAGTAAACACTTAAGCTCTCTCTCTATCTCTCTCTCTATCTCACACACACACAACCACACACCCTGGTCCACTGCCCAACTCAGATGCAAAAAAAGTTACATTTTTTGAGAACTTTTCCTAAGCGACAATAAGTATAAAGCCAAAATGATGAACATTTGTGCTGAAACAATTAGTTGATTAATCAATTAGTTGATTGAAATACAATAAACTGACAACAATTTTATCAAAAACAAAACAAAAGTGCCTATAAATAGCTTTTTCCAGCCTCTGTAATGTGAATATTTGCTCTTTTTCTCTGTTTTATATTACTGTAATATTTATCGTCAAAACCACCAACATACATCACATTAGGCTCATTCAACTTTTTGATGGGGATTTTTCACTATTTTTCGATATTTTATCAACTAAACCTTTTAATTGATGATAAAAAAATCAACATATTAATTGATGGTTAGTTACAGCCCTTGATGAAATTGTGTGGTAAATTAATTTGAAAATATAGAAAAATGAATGAATAAATAAATGTCCACACACACACATGCACACACTTGTCTGTTTAAATGAATTTTATTTAATAAAAAAATTGAAATACATATTAAAAATGTGCCATTTTGTGACATTTTGCTCTTTTCACATTGAAATTGAAATGGCACATTTCATCAAAAACATGTTTAAAATTTACTGCAGCTATTCATCAACACATTCCTCTGCCAGGGGTAAACAGACCATATAATTAACCATTTGTTTTTTTAATTAACTCACAGCAACCCCAAGAAGACCTTGGAATAATGGCACATCACGTGCCTCCATCATCCATTGTCAGGGTGGAGAGAACATGTCAGTGGGTAATTGATACATTATGGGATCATTACGAAATCTGTGACCCCGTGTCCTGCGCTCAACGCTTTCCTCTCTTCTGCTGTGTGGCATTTGAGTATGCGGGAAACCTGCTCTGTCTCTCTTTCTGCTCTCAGCTAACCATTCATGCACATCATTATCATGTAATGTACCACAACATGGGAAGTGACAGCAGATAATCTGAATCTCTTTGGTGATGTAAACTGAAATACATTACTAGCTTTTGGTGGAAATCTAGAACTGGCACAGCATGCAGACCAGACTGAGATTTAATTTTTATATTTTTCGTACAGTATAAAGTATGCGGGTCACTTTGCAAAGTCATCGACCAGGAATGTGTGCTTCAACAGATTTGATCGGCCAATGGAGCACCTTGCCAGATGATGTCACTGCATCTCCTTGTGGCGGGCTCCCTAAACACATGCACGTCTGCAAACCAGCACGATGACATAAATTGTGCCTGTGAGGGAACCTGGTGCTTGCCCGTGGCTATGCTCCTTTGCTCCTTGTTGATGTTTTGCTGTAGGTTAGTCCATTCTCTGGTTTCAGCTTCTCCAGTGTTAAGATTTGCTGTTTTTCTTTATTGTATACTGGGACGTTATGATGGACATTTTTCACTATTTTATGACATTTTGTAGACAAACCAACTAATTGATTAATAGAGAAAATGATTGGCAGATTAATCAATAAGGAAAATAATCGTTAGCTGCAGCCCCAAACCTGTCGGTGCTCTTAGTGTGTCAATAGAAAAACGACATAATGGTGTTTCTTGATGATCTTAAACAAATCTTTGTCATGTCTGCATTGGGATTTCTTGATCCTATAATATGCTGATACAATATTTCTGCTATTTAAGATAAAATGATTAATATTTGCCATGCTACTGTATTGGTCAAGCTCTTTCTGAAAAGCTGAACATGACATGGGCTTTCTCTGCTTACCGTCAGCAAACAGTATTGAAAGAACTTGCTAGTATCTTGACCTTAGGGACTGTCATTTTAAATGTCTTGAGAGGCAGGGCAGTTCCAAAAAGTATCATCATCAGCTGCCATCATCACCATCAACACCATCATGACCACCACTAACCACACTTTCTTCCTGGGTCTCTTTAAGAATAATGATCTCTGGATGATGAAGGAGCTCAGGTTCAAGGGTCCCCCAAAAGCCCTGACTTAATCTATCAAACGGCCGGCACTTGTCTGTGCATCTTTGTCACGGGCAAGGGTCAAAAGAGGAGATGAACGAGGGAGGAAGACAGATCAGGAAATACTGGTGTGCTCTACATATTAAAGTAAGGATAAGAAACTGGAGCAGATTGGCAGAAACAGAACTGTTGTACACTACATGTCCACAATATGTAGGTTTGCCAGTGTTCACCAGTGATCTTTTGGCATAAAAGTAAACTGTGACAGCATTTAACAGTTGATGGGTGGTATAACGTGCAGTATTAATGAACTGCAACTCACCACATGTAATTATCAAGACGTTACCAAAATATATTAGCATATATTAGTACCATTTGAGAAACATACTCCATTGGTCTGTGTGAGTTTCAGGAGTGGAGAGAGTATTGTGGTTGAATGTAATGTGGAAGACAGGCAATGACAAAGTGGGCGTGGGAGGAGACAAAGAAAATGGAGAGAAGTGGGACTGAGGTGGGGAAAGGTGCGACTGATGAAGACAGAGGTAGGGGTATAAAAGAAAAAGAAGAGAAAAAGAAGGAGGAGGGAGGCTGATGGAGACCGAATCAGGCTCCCTGCCTTTTCAATTTAGTCTAGCTGTCAGCCTGGCTAGTGATTAATGAAGTATGGAATGCCATCTGTTTTCCCTGGGAATTTCTCCTCTCCAGGCTCAGAGATTGCCCTTCCTGATACTCCCACTGAATCTGTGTTTTTCCCACTCCACTGTAGCTTGCCAGGCAGCTACAATAATTTGGGATAGCCCCATTTACCGCTGATACCGGAGTACAATTGTGGTGGTTAATGAGAAATTGGAGGCAGTTGGCAACCTAGAGGAAAAATCTGGGGGATGGAGGCATGGAGCGGGTAAAGTATTGAGAAAAAAAGAAACGGTTGATGAAGTGTTATCACACAAGGTTGAGGACCACGGGACTTGAGGGAGAGGCGGTGGAGATTACTATCTGTTGTAAACATTACTGCCATCACCGTCCACAGGGATTACTGGAGCAGTAAACTGTGATGAACAATATGAAAACAGAGTCAGTTTCTTTCATCAAAAGACCATTTGGGGAATTTATCTTGTGGTTTGGAAAACAAGATGATTTTGGTTGTTAGATTTTTTTAAAGAGAAGATAAAACAAACACAGTGGTATCCAAACCTATCAGTGGGTGCAATTTTAATTTGAACAAATATGAAGATATTTGTATAAGACAAATGTGTTATTCCTGGAACTGAATTAAAATCAAGTAGTGATGATTCTTTTAACTTTTATGAAATGTGTTGATATCATTCTGTCATCAAATGTATATAAGCATGTGGGAAAAACATATACGTACCATAAATAAATAGAAAAGGAGAAGATAACGGATCATGAGTAAAGTGGCATTTTAGCCAGAAGAGACTAATACAAGAAGAGCGCGAGGAGGATGATGATGACGGAAACTGGCACATCAGCTGTTCAAATCTATTTTTCAATCATTTTTTGTGAGTGTTTGTGTGTTAGTTTTATTTTCTAATTCACTCATCATCACTCATTTTACATCAAATGCCACCACAGAGAGCAGTGGCTTTTTTGATAAAAGTGTAGACTTAAGAGTGAACCATAACAATCAAACTTGTAGATTGTGGAGGTAAGATGCTCTTAAGGGGCCAGTATACTCTGTCAGAACTGCTTGTCAGACAGTCAAATAGCTTCGGAACCCTTTTGAAACAATTTTGATTTCCGACCTGCCCGGACAACACGTATGAACTAATTCTGACTGACCCTTAGCCTTCTGTGAGGGGTGAGGAAGCACGCTTTCATTTCTAAGAGCGTATTTAGGTTACAATGCTGTTGGAAAACATCTGTTAAACTTAAGAAGGTGTGTAATATCTATTTTACAATCAGCTCAGCCAGGATGTGTTTGGGGAAACAAGGCCATGGTCATCTACCTAGCTTTGTGAAGTCATTGCTGAAATTCCTCTGTGGACCTCTGATAACTCATACAGTCAACAACAGGTGACTGCAATGTTGTGTCACTGTCACGTGATGGTGACAGATTTATTCTTGGCAAAGTAGTTGTATACGTTGAGGGTGCTCAGGGGAAACTCAAAAGATAAGACACAACCTCTCTTTAGGATCCCCTGTTTACCTTACAAACACCTGTATATAACACATTAGCACATATAACCTTATGATGAAACATAAACCTGTCTAAAGTCTTCAATTGCATTTGTTTTTTGCTTCATAGCTTGTAAAATTAAGCTTGTACACACACACACACACACACACACACACACACCTGAATATATGCTTTAAACAGTAAATCTAAATGTGAAGACTTGAAAAATTAAGCTTCCAAGTCGAAACTTCATTTTACAAACATACCTTTTAGGCAGTTTAACAATTGTATTTTATTCCTACAATGTCAATTGCAGTTTGATGAGGGTATGGTTTAAGGTCAGAGAAAGATTATAGTCTTGGATAATGAATAAATGTTACTACCTACGAATAATACCACACAGGACACAATACTTTATCGACCTCCTGAACTTCCACAAGTTATTTTATTATTATTAGTATTATTATATTTTAATAATTTTACTTTACTACTACTCATATTTAAAATATGAGAGAGAATAGAGAGAAGACACCAGCACTGGCAGAAACATTATGCACCACCAATTAACAAGCAGCAGTGCTCCTAAATAGAAATGGTATGTGTTGATTTTCCCTCCACTTCACAGTTCACACAATCAAAAAAAGCATTTTTCTCCTGTGATGATTATGATGCACCATGTGATAAGAGACAGTGAGTCTGCTTGGATCTCGTACTTGATTTTAGACACACAGACCCGAAACCCGTGGCAATACAGAGGTGCCCTACCCGACCCACTTAGACTGAAAATACTGTAATTGGGTTTGGTCTTTGTTACTAGGAAACTGAGTTAATCCATGAATCACTATAATGTTGCCACTGACTGTAGTCACTGTTATATGCAGTACATGCCCACCCTTCCTCGCAGGCCTTACTGTTTAGTTGTACCATCAAAGCTCCAGAAAAGTGAACAGCATGTGGGCAGCCAGGCAGAGCCAGACCAACATAAATAATTTGGAACAGTGTTACTAGCCTGACACCAGTGGTGGCTGTTGACTCAAAAAACAGGAGGAAAACCAACCCATAGCATCATGTTATTTTACACTAGTGGCTGGCTACTTATCTCTACTCTATGTTCAAGTTATGTTATGATCTTATGTTATGTCAGTGCGGAATATTAAAAAGATTGAACACTAAAAACATTCACAAATCTAAAAGTTTACGTTCACATCAAAAAATATTAATGCATGTATCAATTACATGACTCACACACTCTTATCTATATACACACACAAAAAATAGCCTACAAAGCAGACATGTTAACACTGTTGTTCTTCTAGTTACTTTTAGTATTTAAAAGTCTTAATTCTAGTTTTCAAGCTTATCACTCAATATACGGCTCACCTTAAAAACAAACAAGAATGAAGAAATCATCGCAACAAACAGCCAAACCTCCTGCACACTCATTCACAACCACTCAATTAAAAACTGGATTACTTCCAAATGAATGAGTGAGCCCAGACAGCTCACTGTAACTTCAACAAGCAAACTACCTACAGCACATTATATGATCTCTGCTGCATTCTTGTTAAGGAGATAAATTAACACAACAGCCACAGAGACATTTAACCATCAGAGATGAAATTAGCGACCACAGAGACAGAAAGAGAGAAGTTGTATCTGACTCACGTTATCTGACGTCTTCTTCTTTCTTTAATGGAGATAAGGTATCTGTGTCATAATGCCCCACTGCATTTGTGGCTGTTGGTCATCTTGTTTGTTAACAGAACATTGTCGCTGCTGGTTAACCAGTCTGATATCATTAGCAACAATGACAAACAAGCTAACTCTCCCAGTTGTTTCATTCAAATTATGTTAACTTTCTATTGTTGAGAGGAGTTCACTTCAGAGCAGCAGCAGGTCAGACCAGGACAGCTGAGGCAGCGAGGCCTGAGGCTGCACCAGCAGAGTGGGGCCCTCCATCTGCTCCCCGGTGGCGTTGTGTCACGCCCCACAGTCCAAATTGATTCTCCCATTAGCTTAACAGTCCTTCAGGGCTGCTACAACAAACTAACTGTTGCGTTGGCTAACGCAAGTAGCTATCTACTGCTCAATAAAAAGGAAAAGGAAATTTGGACTTAATTTGGCCTAAATAAAATGTATTTTTTTAGTGATGTGTTTAAAAGTACTTCACAATTTGAACTTTATAATTTCTTTTCTAATATGCTACTGTATGAATCTGTTTATCGCTATCTCTTTATCAGCCTCTGCCTGACACTTCTTTCACCTCATGCAAAGCCACTGTGTATTGATTTGCACAGACAATGTGTCAGTGGTTTCTCACACCTACAGGTAGGGTAGCATGCACTCCCACCAGCTTCACTGATCTGGTTATGGAGCGCTGCGCATTTAAAATCAACGGGTGACACTTGCATCCCGGGACACAGGTTACTCCTGTGGGAAGGGACTGCTTCATAATAAACATGAGAAGATTTAGCTTTATCTGTCACGCAATCAGTATCCAAACAAAATACATGCAGATAACCAAATATCCTTCCTCTGTTTTTTTCTCCATCTTGTCTCATCACATTAGTTTGGAGAGAGGGAGCAGCTTTCCTGGATTTTGATAACCCCTCATTTACTGCAGGGATAGCTCTTAGATATAATCAAACCCCCACACCAAAGGGTCACGGACAAAATTTGTGGATCCTGTCTCCCATAAATGGAACACAGGTTCATGCAATTGACATGCAATTTGGATCTTGTATGAGAGCCATAATTGTATGAACCAGTTCCCCTAAAGGAAAATGCATTACATGCTTGGTGCTGATTGAAAGACCTTTTCAGTTCCCCACTGCAGGTATTCTTACATCCCTGCGGGTATTCATTGCTTGACCAGGGAAAGCTTATTCAACCCTCAAGGTAAATCTGTCTACTTTTCATTTTACCCAGTGGGCTAAGAAGACAACAGAGTTTGTGCTGATAATGTGGTACACCACGTCATGAATGGCCTTTCTGCCAGACTATTCCGTCCAGTTCAATCCCAGGACATGTCACTGTTGCTGGAGGCACTATGTGAAACTCCTTTATAGCCACTGCAGATAAAATCACCACTCTACCTGCTGTCATATTGGATGAGCATGTGAACTGAACTAAATGCACTATCTGTTCATCCTTCCTGTATACACTTTGCAAAAGCTGGCGCTGTTGTTTTATTGCACCCTGAGGTTTGCAGGGATGATAGCTGTTTGGCCTTCCAGCTCTCTGCCTTTTATCGTTGGTTTCTGCAGATCAGCGAAGGTTTAATGCTCCAGTGAGGACATTGCACATTACACTGAGAGAGGAGACAGGAACCCCACTGTCAAAGTGACCTGCTGTTTGTGCGCTTTGCAAGCCCAGCGAGGGGCCGGAGCAGCATCTTTCATACTTGTAGGAGCATTGCATGGCATTTGGCATTTAGGGCAGGCACCACCATCTGGTGTGCAGCCTCATCCCTCTGGAGGTGTGGCTGCATCACAAGCAAGGCAAGGCAATTAAGAAAAGACAGGGAAACTTTTATTTATATAGCACATTTCTTGCACAGGGGGAAACTCAACAGCCTTTAGTTTGATGGCAGTTAATTGGTGCAATCAGCAGATAAAGCCTCAGCACAGGGTTTTAGTCCTAGACTTTACTAGACTTTACATTGGGTCTGCTGTATTTGATGTTGGTGTAATATGAATATTCCACCAAAAATGTTCAATGATGGTTTGTGCAATCAGTGTGTACAGGTTTGGTTTTGATAGGAAACACCTGTTTTTTAAAAAATAAACACACAGCTTATATGTTGGTGAGATTTTAATCCAGAATCAAGAAAGACACAAAGATCTGCAAACCTCCTGAAGTTTTTAGAGATAAGGAATCAAGACAAACCATTTCCTGCAGTGTCACACAAAACACTGTACCGGAATATAAAATATGAACCATTGCCAACTGGGCTTCTGCTCATATTTTTGTGAACTATTTCTAACTTAAATCAGCATCTCCAAGCTGCTCCAGAGTTAAAGCAGATGAAACACCAGACCTGCTCTGATGCACCCTGGATTAAATTTTTCATAAAACTCGTGCAGAGTAGCTGAATGAAAATGCATGAAAGGCAATACAACCTTGTAACCTTGAGCTCTATCACTGTGAAACAAAGACTGTCAGCAATGATATGAAACCTCCCGAGAGGGGAGGGGGGCTTCCAAGGTGCTGGCCAATCGTCTCTGCTTAATGGGCATGCAATTCAAGGCAGTTGTGCTTGAGAATTAGCTGTGTAACACAGTGTAATGTGTGTATTATACCAACAGGCTAACATGTCTCACCCTGTAACTTTCTGTCTTTTTTTTACTTTTAGCAAGATTTAACTCAACTTTCTTAATCAGCCACTAGTTAACTTCTACTCTCTGTTTGGTATAGAGCAGGTAGCTATATGTGGCTTGTCTGAGCTCATTTGCTTTAAATAGCTGAACGGAGAAGTTGGTGAGAGCGGTGAGTCTGTATGTGGGCTGGAAAATCTGAAACAATTAGGTAAAAGTAGATAATATATGGCTATGTAGAGCTGCAGAGTTTGTGTTGATTGGAAAGTGACTGCCACGTTACATGGACTCATGTCATTTAATGTTTATGTAAAATATAGATCAGCCGAAAGCCGTCAAGTAAGAATTGCCAGGTTCATAAAGTAAAAACAATTGATAGCATGGGTGCACTGGATTTTTCCTGCCATTCAGACAGTTAAGAACCTTTTAAGTTTCCAACAAATTTTTCATTAACTTACCTGGATTACATGTCTGTTGTACTTGGAGGAATGTGATATATGACTTAAATCTGACTTCTCTAGAGCATCAATTATGAACTACAATATCAACCATTCGCTTAAAATGGCATTGAAAAAGAAATGTGCTACTGCCACCAAAGTTTGATACTTATAAAATTAGAAATAATTCAAATGAACAATCTTTAGTTCTGTGGTACAGAAAATGTAAATAGCATTATTTATAGTAGTGTTATGTGTTGTCAGTTAGCCAAACCGTAAAGTTTGAAATTGAATTTCATGGACCCTGAAATTGTTTGGGTTCTGATTGTTGAAGTTTTTATGTGTGTTTGTGTGTGTGTTTGTGTGCGCGTGTGTGTGTGTGTGTGTGTGTGTGTGTGTGTGTGTATTTAAAAAAATCAATAAAGTGAAGTGAGAGTGCATTGACTGGAGGCCTGTATTTTAACTTTCATCTGGGGTAGTTATTATTAGTAATACAGTATCAACAAACAAACCACGGACAAAGGTCAACTCCTGCACACACACACACACACACACACACACACAACCATACAATTATGTTGTTTCAGCGAGACTGAAGTCTTCAAATATAAGATGTTTTCTCCTTTGACTACCTGGTATATTATCTCTTCAGCAAATCTATGCGATTTGATGCGATTTTATACTAAAGTTCCACAGATTTCAGTGTGAATATGAGAAATGAGCATTTATAAACATGAATTCATAAATTGAAGAAATACTAGAAAATGCCACGATGAGTTTCCAATTAACCCAAGGAAAAAAAGCATCACCTTGAATTATCTTTTGTGCTGTTCCATTTTCACTCTGTCTTCACCCTCGGTTTCATTTTTTGAGGCTGCTCTTGTTACTGAGAACTCTAAACACTTTAATAGAATATCTTAATTTTTTTTATTTGTCTCCATCTATTCACACTCACCCACTTGCTAATATCTTTGCTATTTATTGGTCTGCCATTCATCCGTCCACTCACCCATGTCAGATTTTCTCTACGTTTAATCGGAGTTTAATTTCCCTCCTTAGTTTTGGATTTACTCATGGATTTCTAAAATACCAGATGGGACAATTAACATGGCCGGGCGTAATAACCTTCCATTTCTGTCACTTTTCCTCAGTTAATCCCCATCAGCCACTGTCTAAGTAATTAAATTCTATACCCAAGCTTGGCCCATGCTTGTGGATGATTACAGGACTTTGCAACCTCAACATAAATCACTGTGACACGCACATAAAGGAGACCGACTCACTTATTTTTCCTTTTACATTTTAAATTCATTTTGTTTTGAACATTCCTCTGTCCTCAAATGCCAGACCTATTCTTGTGTCAGTCAAGCTCAAAGTGTTGTTAAAAATAACACTAATGGAGAAGACGTACATTAGAATATTATCTTAATGTGAATTGTTGTACTGGTGTACATGCAGTATATTATTTTGAGTGGATAGAAACTCTTTATAGATGTATGATAGAAAGTCGTTTTATTCATTTTGATAGAGGGCATTTGTTCTTTCTATAAATACAGTGATTAACACAGATGATATGAAGGCACGAGTGGTTCAGAGACCTTCCTGTCAGAGCAGAGACCTCAGTGTGGGATCTATTTGTAGATGGTCCTTCTTGACTTCACAGGAAAGATGACCTGATACTGTCCACTTGGCCTCCTTACTGAATCCCGTGGCTCCAATTAAAGCCTTATGATTGGGCTTAAGTGTGCCGAAGGCTTGTCAGACCAACTACAGCACACAGTGGCAACTCCAATGACAGATGATTTGTCAAAAGTCAGGTATGAGCCAAGATGGTGCCACATGGTATCTCATTCATTTCAGCAGCTCACAGCAGCCTTAATCTACCGTCTTATAAAGAAGTTCGTCCACAATCGACCTGTACGGCGATGTTGCGCCAAGGTTTTCCCATTACTTTGGAGGACAGAGAAACAGTTAAGCAGGATTAATCATTGAAAACTTCACAAGGTCATTTTGCACGTTCAGAAGAGGAAAGTCATCTGAAATACTGTAGTAAACTCCACACAGCATGACCAAACTTTTATGTGATTCTTTGTACTACAAGATACCAAGGGGATGAGAGGTTTACTATCTAATGTTGAGAGGTCAGCTTTTTCTTGGTTGAGTGCCCACTTGCTCCTGTTCAGCAGAGTTTGTACTATTCCACCCCTTAGTTCATTACTCTCTGTGGGCAGAAGAGCACACACAGTGTACCCGAACCTAAAATTATTTTTTTTTATCAAGGTCTTTTTATTTTTATTTTTCTCATTATATCACAGGTCCAAAAGAGTCCAACAGAAAAGGAAACTTAACCAAATCCCCAAATACCAGACATACTCATATAAACTTTATACATAGCCAGACATCCATAAAAGGAAAATAAATAACACAAATAAAATGAAATGGCAGAAAAAATGGTTACATTGTCATACTGTCAGCTTCCATATCCTCAACAAAGGTTAAAAAAGGCTGCCAAATGGTATGAAATTTCATAGTAGACACTCTGACATTATATCTAATCTCCTCCAATTTAAGATGGTACGTGACTTCCCTGATCCAATAACTATATGTTGGTGGAATACGGTCTTTCCATTTAAACAATATCAGTCTCCTGGCCAAGAGAGAGCAGAAGGCCAACAAGCTGATTTCCCACCTACTAAGAGGGGTGTCCACCTGGGCCACACCAAACAGTACAATGAATGGAGACGGCTCTACTGCTTTTCCAAATATCCTAGAGAAGGTCTCAAAGATGGTTTACCATAACGTGTAAAGCATGACATGACCAAAACATGTGCAGCAGAGTGATAAGTATGGATCCTGCCTGCATCGATCACATCTAATTCAGCTTTGATCTTAGAAAGTCTGACTTAAGACCAGTGCAGATGGTGTACAATTTAAAATTGAGTAACAGCATGCCTAAGACATATGGAGGAGGAGAAAAATCCCTGTATTATTTCGTGCCAAATTTCTTCTGAAACTGGTTCATCTAAATCTGTTTCCATCTATTTTTAAGGAGGTCTTAAGGCTTCAAATGGTATGAGTTAAGTAGTTTGTAAATTGTGCGTATAGCCTTTTTTTGTTACAGTTAAAAATTGAGTCTAACAGAGAAGGGGGAGGACATGATGGAAAGCAATCCGATTTTGAGGCTACAAAGTTCTGGAGCTGCAAGTAGCTATAAAAGTGTGATCTGAGAATATTACATTTCTGCACTAACTGTTCGAAGGAGGCAAAATTGCAGCCAATATAGAGATCAGACAGTTAGACCATACCCCTTCTAACCAGGTACCAAAAGCCTCATCCATCACTGATGGATTCATTCTGTAGCCGAATATAAACAGATATAAACCCCCTAGCCTGCCTAGCCAGTAGCCACAGAGATGGACTGCCAGTAAACAGCTTCGGAACAGAGCAGAATCTGGTGAGTTGCGGGTGTTTTTCATCCCGAAGCTCAGGCTCTGCTCTCGGCTCTCTCCTCCAGAGCTCCCGGCACTCACCAGCTGTCTGTCCCTTCATTTATAAATATCTCACACACTCAGACTCACCACTGCAACATCGCTCGTAGTATATCTAGACAATTTTTGTGCTCTAAAATACAGTGAGCAAGTATGTTAGGAAGACACTGTCAGCTTTGGACGATAAGTAGTCATTGACATTTTATTTCATGATTAAATTGTAACACCAATGTAAATAAAAAAATATCGACAACAAAACTTATAGTGAAATCTCTGTTCATTATACCCTGACGAGTAAAGACAAGACAAAATAGTTTGCTCTGTTCAGGTGAACAACCTCAAATCATTGGTTGTTTTCCATATTAACCAATCATTTATCTGCATTTGCAAGTCGAATTCTCACAGCTCCATCTCATTGGATGATTTTTTTTTCCTGCTCAGTGCATGTCGGGTGCTCGCTCAAATGCCAGCTTCCAGTATAACTGTAAACAAGCTAACCTTGTCAGTGCCAGAACCTACTAATGAATGTAAGCTAACCTCTCAAACGATGATGATGAAAAGAGGAAAGACGACCTGTGGACACTTTTCTCTTATATTCAAACTAAAAGAAACACTAAGTGTATCGTTCCTAACGAGGATGGAGTGCCTTGTGGATTCAAGAGGGGTGGAAAAAACAACCATTTTAAAAAGATGGTTGAAGACACATAATTTCTGCCAAGGTATCAACATCTATTATATATGTTGATTGACTCGATAACATGTATACATGTTAATTCCCTTTTAGGACTAAATTTAATGTTAGAGTGGCATTATAGCTCAAAGTTGTTTGTGGATTCAAAGTGCATTAGCAATTAGCTTGCCTTGCTCTGTTAACATATTGTTAAATTTAAGGGAGCTGTGTTTTACGGTAAACATATACTCCTTCTAAAAGATAATTTATGATTTCTTAAGAGTCACAGACACTAATTCATTCGGCGAAACATTTAACATAATTCGGTTTTAATTTTAGACCCATGTAAGGTGAATGATATTTCCCAGATAATGCTCATCTGCTTTAATAACACAGTTTAATGTTACACATTTTTAAAACTTTTGTAGTTCATCTCAGTAATCTATAAAAAGTCTGTTTTGTCAGGTAATAAACATCACTGTCTGATCACCAACAATGATGCACTGCCATTATTTATGGTTGGGCTACCTCTGTTGTCTTTTGCCCTTGGGTTAAAATAGTGTATTTTCAGGGCAACAGGCCAAAAGTAGCGTGTGTGTGTGTGTGTGTGTGTGAGAGAGAGAGAGAGACTATACCTACTGCACAAAACAGACAGTGAAAAGGTGAAAAGTTGTATTTCAGAGGAGTCTTGATAAAATGACCCCACAGTCAATGAGTAGAAAAATAAGATCGACCTAATAATTTCACAGTATTTGTAACCTGTGTTTCTTCAGATTTTATGCAGATGAAGAGGACAGTATGCTATGCCTACAGGGTCTGCTTTACAGGGAGTCGTCAGATGGAGTCATCCTTTAAAAAGACCGCAAGACACTGGAAGATACAAAAATTTAGGCAGTATGTTCATCTTTACCATATTAATTCTTCCACCCAGAGAGGCAGGGGATCCCAGCACTCAATATCCTGCCTCAGAATAGATAATAGAGGCTGATACTTAGTTGCATATAGATCTTTATGGTTATGTGTAACCCATATCCCCAGTTACTTGAATTTCTTAGGGCTAATTTTAAAAGGAAATGAGCCTAAAGGCATCCGACCATGTCCCAGTGCCAACAGGCATGAGCTTGCTGTTCTGAATATTAACTTTGTAGCCAGATGTTTTGCCAAATTCTGTAAGTAAGGCCATAAATTTAGAGAGACTCAAAAGGCGTTGCGATATGTACAATAACATATTGTCTATGTAAAACGAAACTGTACGCTCCAGTCCTGCCTGCTGACTTCCCTTGATATCAGCATTTTGCCTCAGAGCAAGAGCAAGTGGTTCAATTGCAACCGCAAATAGAAGTGGGGACAAAGGACACCTGTCTTGTGCTGCATTGGAGCTGAAAGTAGGTGGACAGATTATTGTTAGCTGATTGCCAAATCCAAACCTCTCCAGTGTGCTGTAATAATAGCCCAGTCAAAGAGGGTTAGGGTGGAGAAAGGCCATAAAGAATATTCAAAAGGAATCTGATGTTAAAAAAAGAATAAAAATTTTAGTCCAGGAAATAATTATGTATACATGAATAGGTGAACTAGGGAGAAAAAAGAATATCCTCTGGAAGTAGGATTTATAGTAATTTCATCTTGCAAACACTGCATTTTATTTAAGAACATTAGGAACATTTTGTTTGTCATCATACTTTCATTGTACGTTACCAGGAGGGCTATGGCGCAACTCCTCTACCGACAAGTGGAAGTAGTTATGGTTTGGGCAGAAAAAGGCAGACTTGTTCCAGACAATGTTTATTTGGCATGCTTTTTCAGTCAAGGAGCACTCACAGAACAACGCTCCCTCTCTATGCAAGATGCAAACAGATTCAGTCCATTTCTCCTGAAAGCTTTGTTTCCATTGAGCAAAATGGGTTTGGTCATTTGCTGTTGTGCATCTCAAAGTTACTCCACAGCAGAATTAAGTTTTCTCTGCATAATGCTGGTGTACACACCAAACACGTTTATAGCACACTTCTTCCAAAGCATTACTCCACCCAGAGTAGTTTTTCACAATCAGCAGTGTCATGATGTCAAACACTGCAAAGCCAAAGCTTTGCATACAAATCTTCATGGCAGGAAACACACAATGGCTTGATTTGAAGGAATTGATGTTCATCAGGATTCCTCCAAAGCGTTACTCTTGCTGAATGTGCCTGTAATAAGCAGAGCAAGGGTGCAGAATTTTTACAGCTATACTCTCTGATAGAAATGTTAATCACAGAAAATGCATATTTACTCTGAGTTCCTAAAGCTTTTGCTACACTTTATTACTCTACAGTATTTCTCACTACTTGTAGTTTTTACCCATAATCAGCACTGTCAAACTGTTTGATGTAAACAGTCACAGCTTCTCAGTAGGATCTCTATTCCTGAGCAGATACACATGCAAATCCTACAGAGGAGGGGATATCCAACCACAAAGGGATTCGAACCCTCAATCTTCTGATCCGAAGTCAGACGCCTTGTCCTTTAGGCCACGTGGTCATGTCGACAGGGATGTGTACATTTCTACTGGGCTAAGGTAGTAGTCTACCGACAAAGAGTGAGAAGGAGTGGGACTTTGGATGTGAAGCTTTCGCCTCCATGGGAAACACATGTTAGATGATGTGCCATTATTGGTCATTCCATGGATTCTTACACATATCTTACAAAAGAGGGAATATTCAACCACGAAGGGACTCGAACCCTCAATCTTCTGATCCGAAGTCAGACGCCTTGTCCTTTAGGCCACGTGGTCATTCCTAAAGAGAGACATATGCAAATCCTACAGACGATGTGACTGTGGCGTTATTAGCACCATGCCTTAACCAGCTGAGGTAACTAGCCTGCTGCTGAAATTCTCCTTACAACCACATCCCTTATAGAATGACAGAAAATTCAAGTGCTTTCAAATATTTAGCGACCTGTTGCCACATCTCTCATAATTGTCTTTAAGATGGGAATGAACTCAAATGGTAATGCACTTGCTTAGCATGTGAGAAGTAGTGGGATTGATGCCTGCATTCTCCATTCCCTTCTTTTCTGTGGGGCCAGTTAGTATCCACCACTTTTTGTTTGCATGTTGATGTCCTACAGTCAATCCATTACAAAAGGATATTCTGTTCTGTCTCCATCATGCTTTCTTGATTAGAAACATGACTATGCTTGAGCTTCTGGAGGACATTTACCTTCTGTTCTCAAGTAGCTTTTGCCTTTTCATAAACATCTTGTTGAAAACTTTGAATACTCACAGTTGTGATTTTAACTCCATGCTTTAATCCTCTGAGCCCACAGGGCTAAGAGTTTCTCAGGAAAATACTGTATGATACATACAGTATGTAAATGAGGAAAACGAGTCAATAACTTTCATTCAAAATTTTCAGCTGCTGGTGAATACATCCCCAGGTGGTACCTCCAGAGGGGAATTAGCAGGATTGACGCCCACATTCTTCACTGCCATTTATTCTTTCGTGTAAAATGGGTCTTTTCCCTGAAAATCAGTACTCCACAGGTTTTCTGTTGTTGCAGCAGGTGCCCAATTGGCCTTCAAACCTACCAATTACTGGACTCTTTCCATTGGACATGAATATCCTTTTGCAGATTTTATATTTGTAATAATTTCATCTTTCTATGCAAGATGCAAATGGATTCAGTCCATTTCCCCTGAAAACTTTATTTCCATTGAGCAAAACGGGTTTGGTCATTTGCTGTTGTGCATCTCAAAGTTACTCCACGACAGAAGTAGGTTTTCTCTGCATAATGCTGGTGTACACACCTAACACGTTTATAGCACAATTCATTCAAAGCATTACTCCACCCATGAGTAGTTTTTAGTCACAGTCAGCAGTGTCATGATGTCAAACACTGCAAAGCCAAAGCTTTGCATACAAATCTTCATGGCAGAAAACACAATGGCTTGATTTGAAGGAACTGACGTACACCAGGATTCCTTCAAAGCATTACTGCTGCTGAATGTGCCCATAATAAGCAGAGCAAGGGTGCAGAATTTTTACAGCTATACTCTCTAATACAAATGTTAACTGCAGAAAACACATATTTCCTGAGTTCCTAAAGCTTTTCCCCCACACACTTTATTACTCTCTAGCATTTCTGTGATTACTAGTAGCTTTTACCCATAATCAGCACTGTCAAATTGCTTGACATACACAGTCACAGCTTCTCAGTAGGATCTCTATTCCTGAGCAGATACACATGCAAATCCTACAGAGGAGGGGATATCCAACCACGAAGGGATTCGAACCCTCAATCTTCTGATCCGAAGTCAGACGCCTTGTCCTTTAGGCCACGTGGTCATGTCGACAGGGACGTGTACATTTCTACTGGGCTAAGGTAGTAGTCTACCGACAAAGAGTGAGAAGGAGTGGGACTTTGGATGTGAAGCTTTCGCCTTCATGGGAAACGTATGAGATGACGTGGCACTATTGGTCATTCCATGGGTTAAAAACAAAGGGAAGTTTACATAAATATCCTCTCCATCTGTAAGTGGTCACAAGAACTTCTCCCTTTACAACAACTAAGCCTTGCCAGTAAAGGGCTCAACCCTGTGACCTTGGCATTATCAGCACCATGCTCTAACCTGCTAAGCTAACTGGCCTGCTGCTGAAAGTGTCCTTACAACCACATCCCTTATAAAATTACAGAAAATCAATTGCTCTCAAATATTTAAAAGAATATCCTCTAGAAGTAGAATTAGGAAACTGCCACAAATCAGCAATACCGTATGATTTAAGAAAAAACTGGACTGAACATGCTGATTTAGACTGGGAAGCCTTTTTGGGCAAACTGTGGTCTAAGACAAGGGAGATTCTTGTCGCCACCAAGAATAAGGTGGTGTAATGTCATGTTTGGCAAATAAGAGAAAAGACTGGAGAGGAGCAGAGTTATCCCAGTTTGGTGCATAAATATTGGCCAAGATGACCGGAAATGCATAAAGTTTCCCCACCACAAAGTATTGCCCTGCGAGGCCAGACTCTAGACTTGTCATCATAAACAGTGTATATATATATATATATATATATATATATATATACACACTGGCTGCCCCTCAAACCTTTGAGTGGAAATTGGAGTGATATTTCTGTCCTGCCCATCCCCCTCTCAGTCGAGAATGGTCTGTTGTACATAAATGGGTCTCCTGAAGGAATGCAATATCTATACTAAGCTGTTTTAAATGTGTAAATACCTTCTTATGCTTCACTGGAGGGTTAAGTGATTTAACATTCCGACTCACTGGTGTCGATCATGCTGAGTAAGAAAAGTTGTATATCTGAAACCTATAAAAGCCACAACATATCAGCAAGTGAAAAGCAAAACAAATATCTGGCAGATTGAGTCCAGTAACTGAACAAGTCTGGTATCAAGTCAGAAGATATCTCAGGGCACTTTTCACATAGAGCAGGTCTAGACAGCACTCTTTATTTTACAGTGACCCAACATTTCCCCATGAGCAAACACTTGGCAACAGCGGCAAGGAAAAGCTCCCCTCTAATGGAAAGAATCCTCTAGCAGAACCTGGCTCTAGGTGGGTGGCCATCTGCTTTGACCGGGTTGAGAGAGAAAGCAGGAGGGAGAGGGAGAGGGGGGAGAAAGACACAGAGAAGCATAATAACAACAATAATAACAATTACAACGATAATAATAATAGAAATATGACTAATAATGACAATGGCAGGCGTGGGCGTCTTGAAATGTAACAGAGCATCATGAGCCCATGACTGAGGATGACCAATACTGTATATCAAGAAATAAAAGTAAATAAAAGGAGAGGAGAGGAAGCTTTAACAGCATTAGAAAACAGTCCTCTGGTCGAGCCAATTTCAGATCCCCAACCCTTGTGAATACAAACAGATGAGTTATTGCCCCATTGGGATAGGCTTTAAATTTGAATACTGTATAAACACATAAAGCTCAGTCTCACAATCACATTCCAGCCTTTGTTGTCAAGCAGACGTCTCCTCACAGCTACATATAAACTATGCTGTATAATATAACAAAAGTGGCAACATTAACAAAAACAGTGATGATATCTTTAAACAAACATCGCCCTGTCAAAGTTGACCTTAAAGTAGAACAGAACATTATAAGCCCTTGATTGAGGGTGACCAACACTGTATGTCAAGAGACAGAAATAAATAAAAGAGGAGGAGAGAAGCATTCATGTAATCAGAAAACTGTCTCCTGGTCAAGCCATTTTTACCTCCCCACCCCTTATGAACACAAACAGATAAATAAATTTCCTCCTTGGGACAGACTTTAAATTGGAATAATGTATTAGCACATAAAGCTCAGTCTCATATTCACACTCAAGTCTCCGTTGTTGGGATGATGTCTTTTAACATGTGCATATAAACTATGCTGCATAATAAAATAGAATCAGTAGCATTGACAAAAGTAGTGATAATATGTTTAAAGATCTTGAGACATGTTTTAAGATATAAATAAAATACTCTACTTTGAATAATAATTTGTGTCTGATATGGTTTTTCCACCCAAAATTCAGTTATCTTGTTAAAATCCTTAAAATTACATCTTCTTCTCCCTCATTAAAAAATTCCAGATTCTATGAATATATAAATATATTTAATCTCAGAAGTTCAACTGCTGGACAAAAGATGTCTCTTTGTTCACTGTAAAGTCTATTCTCAGTGTTTGTGCACTACAGGCTTCAAGTTTCCACATCACACTTGTGTAAGTTGAATATTGGACCAGGACTGGCTTCCATAACTATTTGTGATGCCACAAATCCTGCTCGTAGGCCCACCACTTAAAATCGGATTTTCAATGAGCACAAAGAAACTTTCCACTTTCAGCAGATGAATGTAAAAACAGCCTTCCAGTGTCAAACTCTGCACATGCATCATTCTGCATAGTGAAGCTCAAACATTTAACTGTAGGAACAAGAAGAAAAAAACATTTTTGTGTGGAGGGGGACTTAAAACAAATATTGTCCTGTCAAAGTTGGCCTTGAAATGAGACAGAGCATCACTGGCCAATGACTTACGGTGACCTACCACATATGTCAAGAAATAAAAATGAATAAAAAGGGAGGAGAGGAAGCATTAAAAGCAGCAGAAAACAGCTGGTTAGGCCAGTTTCACCTCCCCACCCCATATAAATGCAAACAGATTAATTATTGCCCTGTTGGGGTAGGCTTTAAATTGGAATAACATATAAGCACATAATGTTCAGTCTCTCAATCAGGGACAATATTCTTCTTAATGTAGCCCATCGCTTTGTCTTCATCTATGAATTCCTTTTCTTCTCCATTGTGTGTGAGTTGGGCTGGGAACAGTATGCCATACCGGACGCCCTGATGGTTGCGGAGCAGCTTCCTAACGTCTGTGAACGCAATCTGTCTCCCTGTTGACCTGAAGTGGAGCTCAAGTGTGCACATGGCTCAGTACCTCGACACAATCTTGATAGTAGTGGAGTTTAGCTATAATGGTGCCTGGTTTCCCACCTAGTCTTCTTGGAGCCAGGCTTTTATGTGAGCAGTCTACAAGCACGCCTTTATCCAGCTGTAGCACTTCTCTCAGCAGCTTCTAGACTGATGCAGTAGAGCTTGATCCATTCATGTCAGCTACCCTCAGTATCCTAAAGTTGCATCTCCTCGTTCTTCCCTCCATGTCCTCACATTTCTCTCTAAGCCCTGTCACTTCTACTTTTAAATCAATTATCGCAGTCTGAAAAGC
This sequence comes from Thunnus thynnus, assembly GCF_963924715.1. Taxonomy (NCBI): domain Eukaryota; kingdom Metazoa; phylum Chordata; class Actinopteri; order Scombriformes; family Scombridae; genus Thunnus; species Thunnus thynnus. The sequence continues at coordinate 9,017,827 of NC_089528.1, forward strand.
TGCCACCTTATCTGACCATGTTGATAGCCCACCTTCCAACTTTTTGATTGTAGCCTTCATTTGGTTAATCTCAGAATGGATCGCCACCGTACAATTTATTATTTCCACTTTTCCTGCTTGTAGCTCAATTTTAAGGGAGCTGAAGTCCCCTGGCGGGGTGGGGTTCTGCAACCCTGGTTGCCAGTGGAACTTGATTTTGAGGTGGCATTGGGCCTATTGCTGGATGATCCACTGTATTTATATTTGCCATCAACCCACATACACACTATCATCTGACTTCAGAAATACGTTCGGAGTAGATTTTCCAACGTTTTGTAATGCAAAGTGCTTACCAACTTTAAATAAAACCGAAGTTCGGCAAGAGCTCAAACTAAACGTGTCCTACTACATTGCCAGCTCAGCAGCAGTCCCCTAAAATTAAATTTTGGCAAATAGTGCCTCTTTGGCATGTCTTGAACATTTGGCCTATACTGTAGCCCGATTTATGATTCAGTCTGGTAAAATGGGTACATCTTTTCCTAAAAACACAACTTAATGTTGGTTTGACAAGCAGAATTCAATTAATACTAAAAGATGACAGTTGCTTAAGGCTTCCAGACAGGTGCCTTGAGAGCTAAACTGAATGTTCACTGAATAAATCTAGAAACAAAGGAAAGTTCATGTGACAGTTTGAAAAGGCATTTCTGGAGAGGGAGTCAGCCCTTATCAATGGTGGCAGTAACCAAAACTGGCTCAGATTACACCCACCAGCTATGAAAACACATAAAAGGAAAACAATTTCTTGAGTGTGCGAGGGATGTGGTGCAAAATGTCTCAAAGATGGATAACACAGCAACAGACTTTGGAATTGCCATGAGAACATATTAGAAGATGGAACTGAAGTGGAGGGAAACCAGATCTGCTTGTTTGGCCAGCAGAATAAGGTATTCGCCGTGAATAACCATAAAGACATTTTGTGTGGGCTACTTTTCATTTTGGTGGCACCTTTAGTGTTTTGCAATTTTTACAGACGTGTTTTTTCTTGCACATTGCAACAGTGATGCCAGTATATCCTCACTGCAGCTCCCAATCCCCAAATCTTAAATTGCCTCTTCTATCACATCTAGCAAACCAGTTCCTACCAACATTTCCTGCAGCAATTCATCGCGAGTTGGGCTGCAGTTATGGGCCGCCTTGGCAGAGAAATTCCCACACAGTTAATATTTCATTGTATTAATGAATCTCATTTGGACCAAACTGTCACCTGAGTTTTGAAGTCGGATAAAGTAATGAACCTTGACAAAGCCAGGTCAAAAAGTGATACCAAGTAGAGTACAGTACTTGGGGACCAGCTGAACACTGTATCACTTTGCATCCATCATCTTTTTAAATGGAATGTCAGTTCAGACTGTGTTGGTGTATCAGACCACATGAGTTATAGTTTCACGTTTTACAATATTTTTACATATTTCCATGTTTTTATATACATATACATATTGTTGATTATAATGTCACTGCACACTTTTATTTACTGTGTAACACAAAATTCATACTGTAGGCTATTTGTTGTTTAATTGTTGATACAGCAATGAAAAGGTTTAAGGGGTTTGTAAGCTAACAAATATAAAACCAATATGACAGAGTCCAAAGGCAACAGCAAATGTTTCATGTAGTCTTTTAAAGGTTCCATCAGTGCTTTGTATGTCAATATCAGTATCATTAATGTAGAGTATCAGTAATAGTATCTATGATTAAGAGTAGAAAAATACATGTGAAAATAAGGTATTGTTTTGAAATGTATCAAGGAAAGACAAGGTGCCTGAATAGCTCATAATGCAAAATTAGTCATTAAATGAAAAGGCATTAGCAATTAAAACCTTGAATCTGGAGGGTAGAGAAATCAGAGAGAAGAGGCAAAGATCAGCAGACTAAAAATAAACTGGCCTAGGGCTAGTGACAAAATTTAATTGGGAACCTTTTAGAAATATCTGAGGAGCTTCAGAGTGGCACTCGGCTGTAAAAGAAACGTAGGAGTAGGAGGTGTGAGGCAATTATTTATAGAAACAGTCAGATTGTGTTTTTTTTTTGCTTTCATCTCACAACCTCACTTGTTGAACACTCAACCCTTCCAGTGTCCAAAAGCAGCAGCGTTTGAACATATCCCCTTACAATACAAAGTTGGTCTATCCCAAGGACGTCTTCATTTTTATGAAGACAACTCTGTGTAAACTGCTGTTGTATGTGAAGTTGAACAATTCAAGTCAAGGACAGACGTTCAAGCAGCTAAGTGAGGTTAAACACCTCCAATGTAAGATGATAGTAGAATTTTTCCTTTGTTGTGCTGACTGTACCATTAGAAGACCTGACAGACAAGGAAGTATGAAAGGAAGAACTAAACAGCAAAACATGGAAATGCATCGTTGTACTAATAAAAGTACATGTACCCCTGATGGCAGAGTTACAATCAGTTGTTTCTTTTATTGTTATTGTTGAGAGTTACAGTGAAAATGGAAATTATAGCTCGTATAGCTGTAGTGTAGAATTAAGGTCACATCATTTTTGAGAGGAGCTCTTTTTTACTTTTAATTTTTTGCCTTTTATAAACACACACATGTTGAGTTTGAATGTTCTTTTACAGCATCGCCCTGCCTCAGACACTCTTCAGAGACAGAGAAGAGACTTCCTCAAAATTTGTTGATCAAACTGATGCAAAAGGTGATTTGCTTCTGCATTTGCTTTCTACTTATTACTTCATTACAGGCATCCCAGAGGAACATGAGGAGTTGTAGATCAGCCAGACTGATAGGACTTACAATAAGATGTCCCCCAACACCCTCCTGTTTTCCCTACAGTCTATTCTCAGTTAAACAGCATACTTACAGGATAGCTGACTGATAAAATTAAAACTTGAGCATAATTGAAGCAGTGGCAGGGCCCAATGATGGTGACTGGTCAGATGGTCTCTCAGTCAAACACTTTGATCCAGATTTGCAACTACTAGCTGGAGTGATCTCCCGTCTTTTTGTATTACACACTTTGGCTCTTATAGGCTAGCATAAATACAACAGCCAGGTTTGATCACAGTTACTGTAGATAATAACCCAGTTTGTCTAGACCAACATAAGGACGTTTTTCACTAATAAAAAAGAAACATCAAAATATAATTGCCAGCTTTCCAAAAAATGAACAAAGAACATTCATGATTCCCAGTGGATGATCTCTTTTTAGTTTTAATGAGATTCTAAAATGTTCTATTACCCCCCTATTGCTACTCTTGGGATGAGGTCTGCACATGTCCTGCCTTACACTAAAAGAGGTCTAAGGTATAAGCCCGTGAGAAAATTCATGGTGGGCAGTTTCAGGTGGCAGTGGACTTAATCAATTAACTGTGGAATCCCCTATGCTGTCTGCACTCATTTACAATGTGTTTTATCATCAGAGTGCTGGCTTGCCCCACTGGTCACAGGGCAGCCTGCCAGATATTACAATCGCTTTAGTCTGCCTTGCTTGGTAGGAGTCACAGACAAACAGTCTACCACCTGTGCTGCAGGAAACAGGTGGTAGTAAAGAAACAGATTTCTTCAGTGCTTCACTGTCAAGAATAAACTTTATGAATGGACATCCCCACCTTTTGGACTACGCTACATACCATAATGCCATTGTTGTGGCTGTGAAGTCCAGTCTTCCATGAGCAGCTGATATCACTTACCTTTCATTATCTTAATGGAATTGTTGTCTAGAGCTGATATGATTGGTCAATCAACAGAAAATTAATTGGCAACAATTTTGATAATTAATTCAAGCAATGTTCCAAATTTTCACTGGTTCCAGTTTCTCAAATGTGAGAATTTGCTGCTTTTCTCTGTTTTATATAATTGTAAACTGAATATCTTTGGGTTTAGACTGATATTGATTTGACAACATCATGACAACATCATTTGACACATCACTTCAAGAAATCTGATTGTAATAAACTGTGATTTTTCACTATTTCCTGACATTTTATAGACCAAACGATAAATTGATAAATCAAGAGAAGGAAAGAGGGAACGATCATGGTTTGGTTTAAAATGATCACTTTGTTAGGGTTAGAGAAACATGTGGTGTGGGTTAAAGTTACTACTTCCTCATAGTTAGGTGACCTTCATCACTTCATTGTCATGGCTACAAAAATAACCATGAGGTTAGGGGATGATCGTCGTTACGTTTTTTAAAAACTGTCTCAACTAGCAGTTGGAAATGTGACACTCATGGCTGGAAACATATATAGACTTCATCTGTCTTTGTTGTGATGGGTTTGGATAAAATGAAATTGAATTGTTCAAAGGTTTTAAATTTACAGATGAATGAATGTAATGAGACCTATTTTTGAAGAATCTGTTAAATGGGGTTGAGTTATCAAAACTCCTTTTTATCCTTCTAATCTCTCATGGTGAAAATTATTTTATGTAGAAAAGGGCAAATACGATGTATTTGTAATTTGTGAAAGTAAATCAATGTAGTTTTCATGACATTTGAAATGTTGTAAATCTTTTGTTTGGCCAGATCTCAATTTTTCATTTCTTCCATCTGGTTTTGCTCTGCTGACTGAATAAAGGAGCCCTTGACATTATCCACGGCTAAAAGTCAGAGAGAGAGAGACACAGAGAGGTGTTGAAAGTGTGTGAGAGAGAGGGAAATCAATTTTGAAGCAGGCCTTTAGTGGGGCAACTGTTTATCAAGACAACTGACTGGCTTTTATTCTTGAGAAAAGCTGAAAGGGTTGGCTACAAAAAGGTCATTTGGATTCTACTCATCCCAGTTCCCTTCCAGTCTAGAGGCTATTCAACTGGTTAATCGGACATTACGCCTAGAGCTTCTGGTTAATGGAGTCCATTGCCATAATGCCGTCTTACAGCCATGTTGATTATTGGGGTGTCTCTTATCTGTGCTCACCAGGGGCTTTATAGTAAACAGCGGAGACCAAGGACCAAGCATTGTACAAAAACAATTAGCAGAATATTCCTAAAGGCGTACCAAAGCCTGAAATAGATTTAAAATCAGTGCTGAGAACAGATTTGTTCAACCTGAAGTCCCACTACCAATTCCAGTTCAGTCTCCAGTGGATAAGCTTATGGGTTAGTTTGTGCAGTTTTTGTAAATCTTTTGGTTGTTATCCATTGATAAGACAAAGGTTATATGAGGGCAAAGTCTCTCATAGTCCATAGAGTAATATCTACTGCCCATAATAGAACAGCAAATTATGTTACAGATAAGACTGATAGTGTATCCATTAATGAATGATATAACTTGCCAGTCACACTAATTTGGAAAACCCCAGTTCATATCATGACTGTTGTAGTCATATTAAGGACCTCAGTCAATTGAAAATACATCAAGTTTAGTTAGCACAAGTAAGTGCTTATAGTAAGAGTCTTTATTTCAAACAATTTCCATTTTCAGTGATTCTAATACACATGAATACATATTCAAGATGTCCATCATGCATGAATATATAACTGCTGCTTGTCAGGTTGCCCTTTAGGTATTTCTTCTCCAACTATTCTAGAGGAGATACAGTGCAGAACAAAAGCATCACACTGCATTTATGTTCAGCTGTCAAGAGGTAACCTTATCTCACCCTGAGTTCTCTAGGCTGTATCCAGATGAAAATGTGTTTTTATAACTGAATGGGTTTAGGCAAACTAGGATTAAGAGATTTAAGATTTAAGACGAGAGACTCAGGATGAAAACAGTCTCCTTGACTTAAAAAGACTGCCAAGATTGTATTGGACAATTTCGGAAATTAGGTAGTCATAGGACTCCTTTGATTCTGTGTGTGAATTAAAAACGTGGGATGGATAAACTACTTGGAAGTAGTTCAAACTTGATAGAAACTCTCTGGTGAAGGAAAAAAAAATCTGGGACCAGGTTGGACATAGGCTGATTTTCCCCTTGGAAAATCTGGTTCTTACATTACAGACGATAACTGAATTAGCAGCTTGCTAGGTTCAACCCAGGTAGCCTTTATATGAAGTCTCTTTAGATATCATCTTGCCTGTAAAATTGTGAAGTATTTGCATTTTTTTAACGTTCACTGCATTCTGAATGGTGATGTTTGCACAACTGCTAAGCTTCGTACCCTTGATTACTCTTGTTACACCTGTCATGCTCTCTGTTCTGGCGCAGCACGTATGCAGCTTATAATAATAACAGTGGTAGATTTACCACTCAAAATTATCAGTAATCTTTGGGTCCTTATTTCAGAAAAAGGCAGACAAACAAAGGCTTCTCATCTCTAGCCAGTGACTGTTGATTTTGCCATCTTAACTGTTGCTAGCAAATTTTATCAACTGCAGCTAGCTAATTAATTAACTACACAGTGGATAAGCATAACAGGCTTTTTATAATGTAACCTGAAACACATAAAATACTTCTTGGTCTTGGAGGTAACACTGGATTACATTCTCTGCAATACATCCATGGTTAGGTTACTGAAGGTAGCAAGCTAATTAGCCAGATATGCTAATGTTAGCAGTTTACTTTATATCAGACTAACACACTATCTAATTAAATGTTTTGTTTTAAAAAGGCTCCAAAAAAAGACACTACCCTCCAAACTCTTTAGCTATATACATAATCACATACACCCCCATGCAAATCACCTCAGCATGTGGCAAGATGGCTTTACAAGCCTGCTGTGCCTGGTTAGAGTTGCTAAGCTATGACTGGAGAATCACTGTTCAGGGGAGGGTTAGCAAGTGGTCAATTACATATTAATATATACAATGTTACTTGACATATACCTAGCGGTGTAACGGTTTGTGTATTCGTCTTGACCCATCGGCACAGGATGTTCGGTATGCAACTTTCCTTGGTTTGGTATGCTCCCTGACCCAAACAATTACTGTCAAAGTAGTCTAATAATCCACTTACTCCGATGTGTGGAACAATAATTCTAGTACTTGAGTTCCACCCATAACATTTTGGCAGTGCACCACTTACCTGTAGCATGCGGGTAGCATGCTCAGGGATGTGTGCTCACCGGCTTAGCCAAGTTATCCTGGTTACCCCGGTTACCCATGCTCATGTTATGTCGCTGCAATCATTATTATTAAAATATGCACCATTATCTTCATATTTAAACAATATTGCATCTCCTCGTCCCCCTCCCTTCTCTTTGACGGTCGCCTTGGAGTGAAGCCGTTCTGAACAATTATAAACACATTTGATTTCCAACGTGGTCAGATAGCATGTTGTAAGAACCACTTCTGAGCGACTATAAATCAGCATAAAACAGCTGCCAGCAGGTGTCCTGACTCCTTGCAGAAAACAGAAGGGTTGTTTTCCTTTTCCACCATAGCACAATTTAACTATTTCAGTAATAGTTTCCACTATAGAAAAACTAAACTGTTTCAGTAATAGTTTTGGCCAGTGAGCCAATGTTGGATGTTTACATTCTTCAGTATAAAGGACCAAAATATTATTTTCTTCCTTTCTTTTTTTCTGCTGTACCAAAATCATACCGAAACATGACCCCAAAACCGTGATACATACTGTGAATTTTGTGTACCATTACACCCCTAACATACACTGTATATTACACTTTAAACTTCCTTAATTTTGATCACTCCAATCTCCAAACAAAGAAATCGTCCACCAAAGAAAACACTACATTGTTTTAAATACAAACTTTTATTGGACAGCACCCCTCAAAAAATATTTAAATTTCTTCAGCTTTGGTATCAACTCACATACTGTACATTGATGTATACAAGATCTTGATGGCACATACAAAAACAGATAGTGTGCTAGAAGTGAATTACAAAAAATTGCACACACTGTAATCGTATGCAGTAGTGAAAGTACCACACCACTGATAGCTTCAACATTCACTGACAACACAGTCTTGATGCACTGCTCTCAGAAACCCCGGCTGTCATTGTATTATGAGAAGGAAAAAGAATCAAATCAATTATCAAAAAATTGAACAAGATGCAGACAAGCACATGGCAAACAATATATACAGAACTTATCCCACTTATAAGATATTTGTTGCCTTAGGTAACGTCCTTTGTCATACTCTGGGAAATACTGTAGAAGCAGAAGTTTATTGTCAGGATTTTTACATTTTCTGTGATTAAACCAATTGCTCAAAGACTGCTAAACACAGTAAACAGAGTTTTGAGGAAGCAAATAGTTTGAATATCGTGTAAATTATGAGTAGATGCTGATATCTGTCCACATGCACTGCAGACTATGTGCCCATGAGCGAGGACACTGAACTGGTAATAGTTTCATGGATGTTTGAAGATGACTGTTACATCAGGGGGCTTGTGACCCCAACTGTGCTTTAGTTATGCAGGGTACCATGAAGTTTGGGTTTGACCAAACCCAGCACAGCCAAAAAGTTTGATCTCACAGGAGCATAAATTTTCTAGGACTTTTTTGGGCTACACCAAGTATCTGCATCAGTGCTATCCACTGAACATTACCAAATACCACTGAGAAATTCAACAATTTCTCATTACTGCATTTCTCTGACCTAATTTGCATATCATACTCAAACAGTGTACATGCACAGTCCTTATTGAAGAAACTATACCGTGACTCTCCAACATGCACCTATCTGTGACCCTGAAGTCACTATTTCTTACAAAAAACATGAATGCAGCTAGCATGCTAGCAATGCTACATGTACAACAAACCACTTATTAAACCACTTAATTGAAAACCACTTATGCATTATAAAGTGTCAAGTGATGAATTAAATAAAAATTACTGACAGGGAATAAAAGATCAAAAGACTGATTCTTCATTAAAAATCATTACCAGTACATTCTTATAACTCTGACTATTTTCTTGTATATTTTTTTTATCTTGTCTACTTTAGGAAAGACTTGTGGTCTTCAACTTCATGTAACCACAGTCACTAACTAATCAATACAAAAATACATCTTATCCCTCTTTCTGCACTCACAAAATAAATGATCCCTTCAATTTCTCTTCTGTTACCATAACAATCTGATAGTGCTTTCTCATCCTTAAAATGCTCATTCTTAGCTAGACAGATATATACTTTTTGTCTGCAGAGAAATACAGACTGCCTGCTTCCGCAGGTTTACTGCCTCTGATTTCTGCTCATAGTGTCCAAAGGCAGTCCAAGATTTCCCTTTTGTTACTGGTCCATCATGTCTAATAGCCGGGGCAGAGCTGAGGCAGAACAGCTGCGTTAAATACACCTGGACTGACAGGCTGCAGCTCTCCTAGCCTTGGTAACACCACCTGTCTCACAATTAATGCCTTCCTGGCTGGGGGCTTTGGGATTTCATGGTTAAAGCCAATCATCACCCATCAAAGTGGGCCACTAGTGATACTACAACAGGTTTGTTGTCTGAAGATGGAGCTTTGGTGATATCAATGGTGGGTTCAAAGGCTGGACCCAGCTGGGGCACTGTGGCAGCTGGTTGACCCAAGGAGGCTACCATGAATAGGAAGTCGTTGGTACGGCGGGGGCCAGTGACTGGCCCACCCCTTATGGCCTTGGTGGCGACCTTGGAGGAGCTCTTTAAGCTGGAGCCTCGTCGAGGAGCCTCGCAATGCAGCAGTGCTTGGAAACATCTGTAAAACTGGGGCAAGCATACAACACAGGCATGTGATCAGAAACATACTATACTGCAAAATTAGACAAGAGGATGAAATAGAAAAGACTACACAAGAAGAGTAATGCTGTAATTGGTTGCTTGACCTTGTCTGAATACAGTGAATATGACTGCTACATCCAGACAGACAGATATCACCTAATTTTTCCCATTCAAGTTTCTGCCTTTTGAAATAAGAAATTAATTTGCCTCATAATTTTTCCCATCTCTCTTAAACTCTCTCTCAAGTGAATCTTTGGGGTAATTACAAATAATTATGACTGATTGGACTCGGCTTCTCTCTCCTGGTCCTCCTCCTGCTTCCCATGACACTTCTCTTGTCATTTGGGTCATTGTGTCGCCAGCCTTTTCATGTGTAACAATATGCCAAGGGACACAAATTATTTGTAAATTTTCAAAATTATATTAAATTATATTAAATCTGCCTCATTACATTTTCAGTCATGAGTGGGAAGAATAACTGCATTTTCAATTGGATAAATGATTTTTGTCTTACAGAGAGTGGCAAGTTGAGGGTGAGAGAGGAAGAGAACAAGAGACTGCCAATCCCATTTTTTTGCCTAATCTGTTATTTTTCCTTGGGTAAACTAACCACTGAACTTTCCCACTATGTGCTTAATAATTTTCATAGTTCAACTTTATGAATTATGAGAAGAAGGAGAGAGAATATTGGTTTAATAAGCATTTGAAAGGCGGACCAAGTGTATGCACATCCAGGTAAATTATTAGGTGCAAGACAAAAAAATTTCATTGCAGGGTACAAAAGAGTGAGGACTACGCACTGTTAAGCACCCAAAAAATAATTTTATTCTCTTTTGGGAGGCTTAATTTGCATTTTGCTCATCATTTCCCCAGATAGTTTTTTTTTTTTTGCCTTGCACAATTCACATAAGACAAACCAGGTGTGTGAATCAAAACGGGAAACAGGCTGCATGCCAGAGTCGAAGTTACCAAGTGGCAGATGGTGGACCCACTGAATCACTTCCAAAAGTTGTACAACTTTAGTAAAATGCAAAAAGACGCTTTCAGTAGAGGAAGCAAAAAGGGTGAAAGACAATGAATTACCTATGGGGAAAAACAAAGATCATCCTTAGGCCTACTGTTTTATCGCACTCAATGGAGAAATTCCCTTCACACTCGCACAGTTTCACAGCCGGAAGCTGCCCAGTATAACCACAGATTGCTGTGTTGGCCCCTCAGCAGCTCCACTGTGAGCAGTTTGGGTGTTAAGGGTCTTGCTCAAGATGGTAATAAGGGAGAGGAAGGTGCTGCTCTTTCAGATGTGTAAAGCAGCTTTTTTGACCAGTTTCTGTGTGCAAACTGTTTCTGTGATCAGTTTCTGTGTGTCCTCTCCAGACTAAACAAACCAGCGACCTTCCAGTCACAAGCCTTTCTAACCTTTATACTAACACTTCCCCAGCACTGGACTACCGTCAATACTGTGTGACACAGGCTACGCCATATAACCTTCTCTACAGTGTTGACTAATAGTTTGTGTGGAAGACTGCACTGAAAAGCTCTCATGTTCTCTCTGAAGAACTTCCCTGTGGTCAGTCTGAAAGTGGCAGTGGCAACAACTATTGGTGTCACTGCCACCAACAACAGTGGTGTCTTCTTCCTCCTGTTCCGAGGTGGCTGTGGCTACATATAACCTCTTCTGAAAAAGGAAGCAAAGATCAGGGTCCTGCTGCACTTCATCAGCCAAATAAAAATGGGCCACTGCACCTCAGCTTCTGGCGAGAAATGCTTAGAATGGTACTGTATATCAACAAGCAGAATGCGGAAAAACAGGTATTTTAGGCCAAGGAGCTAGAGTTAGCACACAATCACGCCTGAGGTCTTCTGATTTATGGCCATTCTAGTAGTTCCATGATCCAGCTGAGGATAGCACCACCTTGACCAGTCCACTAGTTGTGCGAACCACTGTAATAGGAGAATGCAATTATTGATGAGGATGCCTTGACTTGCGTGACTGGCTGGTGAACATAGGGTTGTGATCTGTAGTGTGTACCATTCAGAGCATGTGTGCTCTGTCCAGAAGTGGTGTGAGGTTTAACCCCATTGACCTGCTCATTAGAGCCACTGCTCTCTTACCACAAACCTATTTTGGCCTGTCACATTCTACTTGGAACTTGTATGTATCAGCAATTTCTTTCCCCATAAGTGGGTTTTCAGTGGGAGAAATGTGGTCAGCCACAGCCATCCCTTGGTAAATCGTTTTTTACAAGGTGGGAGGTAATGGCAATCGGCACTATGCCAGCTGTTTCTCAGTGCTCTTGACCGGACTTGATTTCTCTGAAGCTGTTGTCTATCACTAATGCACTGGTACTTGCTCATACTTCAGTAAGAGGGCCAACATGCAGAGAGAGTGGTGAAGCCCACAATGCCTGCAGGGCTCCACCTGTACTCATAGAACAAGGTTCCAAGTAACCTTCAGTTTGTACCCTTGTTCTTCCCATTGACTTCATATAAATACGGATGATGCATCTCCACTTCCTGCTGCTATGCAAAAGTGAAGCCAAAATATCAGCTTTCATTGCTTGTGTGATGTCATTTGGACCCAGAGTCTGCACAGTAGAGTGGGGGGGGGGTGATGGCCAGTGGGAGCGCCCCCTCAACCATCCCGCTGCCTATCGGAGGTTTAAATAAGTAATTCAAATAAAAGAAAAGGGAGAACTTGGACAAACATCAGCATGATAAGAACTACCCAAAATGACAGGAACCATCTTTGGGAAAAATTTATTTGACGTGTACTTTGATTTTTTAAGTTTAGCTTATGTCCCATTCGCCAACATGGAGGGGGTGTGATTTATGATCTATACTGCAGCCAGCCAACAGGGGGTGATCGAAATGTTTTGGCTTCACTTTTGGGGAGCTGTCATGACGTCCATATTTATATACAGTCAACGGTTCTTCCTCACAAATTTAGTTTGAAGTATGATAAAAGACACTGTGTGTGACAGGATGGAGATCAAAATAAATGGCTGAAGAGAGAGTCACAAGTTAAAGACCAACAATGAACTAGATTTCTTTCTAATCAAGTTAAAAACCTGCAGCCTTTAAAAATCAATTACTAAAGCTGATTTTGAGTCTCTCACATAGTTTACTGATTTAGGACCCCTTTTAAACCAGGTCACTTGTGTCGAGATTGTGTTTGATCAGGATGCATTCACACCTGGCATCAACATACATTTCAAACTCTGTTTCCATCGACCACTTGTCACTTTTCCTCAGGTTTAAAGGTTCTTTATCTCGGAATCAGAAATTCCTTCTCATTAGTGACATCTATGGCTGTTAAATGAGGTGCAGTCAACGTCCTGGTGTGTTTTCTCGCAGCGTGGAACTATTACAGGTGATGTCTTTTTCCTCAATTACGCTTCTCATAATTACATAATCTCTAATTGTTGTGTTTTGCACCGTGTTGCAACCGTGTTTACTTAACACCGGTAGTTGTGGCCGGGGAGTGACGCGCTGCAGCTGGGGAACAATGTGCTGTGGTTTTGTTGTGAAATGTGTGCTTATTACGAATTTTGGATTACCAAGAGGAACAACAAAAGGGGTAAGCTATGTTCTGCTATTGCTCTGGAGCTTGTTTTTCTGCTCCTTTGTTGAGGAAATAATGTTCTAGCTGTGTGTGCTTGGGAGTAGGTGACTTGTCATTGCAGGGGTGTTTTGCTGTGAAATGTGTAGTGGTTGACGGAGGCAGTTAGCTGTCTCATTAGCTGGAGAGCTAATATCTGCAGGGTGTTTCTAGCGATATTTTTGTTGTGTTGTTGTGTCGTTATGCCGGTCGTTTGTTGACGTTAGTGGGAGAGAGGCAAGGCACTCGGGAGCGCACAAAAAACGTCACTTTCATTGGATTTTTGCGGAAAATCCAGCCCGGGTTCTTCACATAGAAATCAGTCCACAGGATGTTACAGACAACTGAGAAAGTCAGGGAGGTTCTCATTTTTTACATTCCATTACTACTTGTTCACTCATTGGCAATAAAAAAAAAACATTAATATATGTAAATTGCTTCACAACTCTACATATAAAACCTTTAAACGTTGTGCAGAATTAAATGAATACACTCTGTGGATCATTGAGTTGCACTTTTGTGTAAGTTATTTAGCCTCTCTAGCAAACAAGACTAGTTCTTCTGCACATCACAGCCAGAAAATGAGTTACTTCTCTTTCGCCTTGAATAGGTCTAGTAGCAAGCTAGAATAACTTGTTAGCTTGCTAATGCTAAGATTAGTACTTGAGCAAAAATGATGGAAGGAAAATGAAGGGAGATCAGTGTCAACTTGGTTTGTTGGTTTTAAATGCGATCTATAAATGAATTGACTTGACTAGTAAGCTGAGTAGTAAAATTTTATTTTTCAGTTAGCTTTGACCTTGCCATCCACAGTAACATTTAACAAGCAGCAGTTCAGCATATATTTTACATCATTTACTAACACATGATGATAAACAACCACAAAGTGAGTTTTTTAGTTTAACATTCTACTGTGCAAGCTTGCAATCTGCATAAGATTTTAAGGAAGACCAAACAACAACAGATATTTCCATAAACACATCATCTCAAACTGATAATATAGTTTCAGTGATATAACATAAACCACTACAGGTCTCCACAAACACTGTATTCTAACCAGCACCAAGAGTCGGAACACATGAAATATTTTTTTGGAAAGGAAGGACAAGCTGTCTCTAAGGTACAGAGGTAAGGCATTGAAATGTATACACCATCTGTCAGAATATAATAAATAGTGAATGGACCCTTGAATACATTTTTCAATCCGTGAAACAGATCTGGATGTCTCAGGATTGTGATTTCATGCAGATCTTCCTATTTTATACCAACCTCCACAGAACACAGAGCTCCTGTGTTACCCAGCTCAAAGTCCAGGTATCTAGTCTGGCTGATGGACAGACGGGAAGGTTCTGAATAATTGAGCACCCCAGCAGCAAGTTGAAAGCATAACAATTCATTCAGGGTATTTGGCTATACTTGAAATTCTAGGCATTTCCAACCATGTCTGTGCACAGAGAGACATACTGACAACACACAGATCACAATTTAGCCTATTTTCAGGTTCTCTTCGCAAGCTCCTGTTAATGTGGGCTCTGAAGACGCCACTCTTGAGTAAACGTAGTATACTTAGTATACTTCCTGAGTTTCATGTATACTTATAGTCTACTACATTTTCTCATGAGAGCAAAATATGACGAAACTCTTTCACAGCTTGTTAAAGTGGGGATACCATACAAATCAAATGCACACACAGCATAGCATTTCAACTGTGAACAATATTATATATATTAACATAATAAGAGAACACAAAATAAAGAGTTGATCAAAAGACATTAAAAAATGAGATTAATAAAAGTAATAGGATGATGAACAGCATACACTGTAGATATGTGATGTTGATGCAGGCCTGCACAAGTGTGGAAAAGCAGTGCCAAAATGAGTTGAGACAACTTCCATAATTCTTTATGCAACAGCCCCTACCCATATCCTACATGTATCAGGTGATATTCTGTACTGTTCTTATTGTCAACAAAACCCATGAAAAGACCAAAACCAACAACTAATTGATCCTACTAACAAGTATTGCCTGTGTAGACAAAGCCTGATATACTGTATCTTGTTCCTCTATGCCATAGATCTCCATTGTTTTATAGAAACTATTAAAACCACATTAATGAGCCATATCGTTGCTCTGGTTAATATGGACACAGTAGTTTATTTTGAGTTGGCTGCACAAAATAAAAACAAATGAAATATTTCCATTTTCATATATTCACAGTAAACTTTAGGAAAAGTCATACAATTTCAGGCAATGGGTCAAATTCAACTTGAACAATATGTAAGGGTTGAGAGTTAAGTTTAAAATACAAATTAAAAAAGTATACCAAGTATAAAAATATACCATGTTTTAAAGATTTACATCTTCACTTGGAAGAAACAGGCTTGAGGCTGAGAGTCACAGACAGGATGAGTCGGAAAAAATATTGAGAGACTAAAGCGCAAACTAAAGCAATGTTGGTTTTGGTCATTTCGTGGAATTTGCTAACAGTAACATGAATATAGAATATCACCAGCTTCATCCTTTAAATGACAACCTAAGTCATTTTAAGTCTAAAGCATTACTCAAAACTGTTCAGACATGTTTTTTTTTCCACACCATGAACTCATCTCGAGAGAATTTCGTAGTCATTTGACTTGACATTGAACTTCTCCTGCACATCACAGCCTGTCAAATGTTTGCTGAGTGTGAGGAGGTGGACAGAGAGAGAGAGAGAGAGAGAGAGAAATGCCTCAGGACATAACCAGATATTCTCCTCACAATGTATCTATAAGCAATACATTCGTCCCCTTTGTCAGTCTGTCTGTAACCCGTAGGTCATCCAAGAGTGAAGGCTAGCAAGAAGATGTAAAAAAAACGAGACGATCAACACCTCTCAGTGGTGCTGATGCACGCTCCCTGCTCCCCTCAGCTGTCCAAACAACACACTGAGGAGGGCTAGAAAGATGGTAGAGAGGGAGATGAAGACAACAGATAAATGGTAGAGGATGACATTGGTTAAGACACAGAGGCATCAGGGTTAAGGTCAAGAGAAAGGTGAAGGCAATGACAGATAAATAGATAAAGCATGACAGGGAGATGGAAGGAGCGAGATGCACTGACAGTATTTTGGAGAGCGAGGTTGGAGGTGACTCTAGAAGGGCCATCTCGGAGTGGTCACATCAGGTTTGGGTGATGCTTTCTATGATCTGGTCTGATGCTCTATGGTCAAATGTCAGGCATCATCTCAGACTATAAGGTGTTCATCAATTTTTTAAAGCAGAGAAGGTCTGCTCAGATCTAGTATTTTTCAACACCAACGTGACTGTGCACAAAGAGTTTCATTAGCATTTTGCACACGTTGGCTTTGTAAGGTGAGACATCACTTTTGTTTGTTGTGTGAGAGTCCAGCTCACTTTAATATCATCCAAAACAAAGTGTTTCATATTCAGTGAGTGGTTGCATTTCCAGACTGCAGAGCTAGATGCTAAAATGAACTGATCCTACTCCTTTAATTGAGTTTTTTGTCACACTAATATCAAAAACCTTTCAGTGTTCTCATCACTGTTTGAAAAGAGTTTAATTGCTGACAGTCAGTCACCTCAGTACATTATACTTAATGCAGTTTAAGGAATCTAAATGAAGTGAGTCAATGACAGGAAGCATTAAGTTTCTTTTAAGGGCATCACCAGATAACTCACTTCTTCATTTGACAATTGCGTGGCTTAATTTGATCCAATAACCTCCCTGATGTTGTGAAGTATCCCGCAGACCACAGAATGTAATATAAAAATTAATAGATCTGAGAGCTCTCGCCAGAAAAATAATGACTGTCACACAGGAACATGTGAACAGAATGACAATCATCTTATTTCCTCTCGGGATTTCCTGGCACATTATCAATTCAGCAAAGGCTGCACTGTGTTTATATTGTGTGTATCAATCATTTCCTCACACTGCAATCAGTAGCTTGAACTTCTAAGTCTCACATTTTAGATATCCTGCAACATCTTATTTCCATGATGTGGAGGGCCATTGACTTAATGTTTCCTAATAGGTCTGTTGCTTGCCTTTAACACTATGTCCTATCGTCATCATGTTTGAAGTGGCTGGCTTGTGGAGTGACATGATGCTGATATGGTTAAATGAGCAGTTCACTGGAAACCAAACAAGAACCAAATCTTTGACAAAACTTAAGTCCTAGGCAATGCAGCAATGTTTTACCAACACTGATGGTTACTCTTTCCTACCACATCTTTTTCAGATGCACCATGCTTACATGTAACTACAAGAGTAAGCATACACTGAGTGCAGTGTATGCACTGTAAATATTACTTGGCTCTACTTTGGCTTCCATTGGGAAATGAAGCAGTAAGGCTAGTTCATTTTGCATAATATTATTGCTATGCCTTGTTAACACAGCCATTCATGCTAACCATCTGCAGTGATAGGTTTCAGATCTTTATGGTGTATTATCATGGGTTTAAGAGGTTTGTACAGTTGATGCTACACTTGCTCAAACAATAGAGGGGAATGCAAAAAATGTACTCTCATTCATTAAACTCATTACCTCTTTGAAGTTTATTGAACAATGCATATCCAAGAGTCACTACAAGTAGAACATGAAAGTAGTGTAACTATGCAGACAAAGGTTCATACACAGTATTATGTGTAATGCCAAAGGGGTAGATTAAAGTTTGGTGCTATTTAAATTTTCCAATTAAAAAGATGATCACATGAAGATAATATAGTACATAACAAGTATGAGGTAAGTCAGCCTTAAGGCTCCCAAAATCATATTACAAATGCATTTCCGATGTAGGTCAAATGCTGATTGATTTTCTGAAAACTAGTTTATAAACTGTCATTAAATACATCACAACTGCCCTGTCATGAGTCTAGCATGAAAAAACAAACACAATTATTACCATAAAGTAAAAAAAAAAAAACCTCTTCCTTGACCAGTTGTTGAATATACCTGCATCACAATCTGTAAGACTTTTGGCAAATTGTTTCCCATCTCGTCTAATTTTGAAATCACAATCACTTAATTTGTCATCATCAGAGTATAAAAAAATGATACAACACTTCGAAAAAAATGTTGATGGATTTTTATAATAACATGAGCCATTGTCCTAACAAGCAACTTGTCTCATCACAGCCCAATGCAATAATATACCGGTGTTCCTCTTCCAAAGAGTATAAGATTAAATTTGATTATTTTTACATCCGTGAAACCTGCGCAAATTGGGGCCACAGTTGCCAAGAGTGTCCACTGTTCAACTGCCATGCTGTAGATTCCTCAAATTGCTGTTTAAATTATTTTGGTTGGGTAATTGTCGGTGGCTGGAAACTTTCTCTGGGCACAGAAAGTCAATTAAAATTTAAAAGCAAAACACAAAACTGGCTCTTGAATAACAGTGATTAAGTGCCCCATTGAGGGAAAGCTCACTCATGTAAAGAGGCCAAGCAAAACACAACAAACTTCTACTGTGCCTGTTCAACAGACTGCAGCTGACTAACTGTATGTGTATTATGACATATGAGTGTGGCAGTCTGGATGCGTCTTGATAAAGACAGATCCAGTGTCAACCGCTGATTGAGTTTGATGAACTAGGAGAAAGACCTTAATTTAAAAGACAGGGTCACAATTTTTCAAGTCTGTCTTAAAAAAATAGTCAGGTGCCCAAATGAACATTGAAACAGATTTTTCTTGGTGTAAGCATTCCTCATATTTAGTGCCAAAGTCCCTCTTTTTGTTACTATACTTCCACCGCAGCTCAA
This sequence comes from Thunnus thynnus, assembly GCF_963924715.1. Lineage (NCBI taxonomy): Eukaryota > Metazoa > Chordata > Actinopteri > Scombriformes > Scombridae > Thunnus > Thunnus thynnus. Next base: position 9,036,788 of record NC_089528.1, read on the forward strand.
CAGGGAAACACAAAGAGGGAATTTGATGCTAAAAAAGACTGTAAATGTGTCAGATATCCACTTGATATGACTAACTCAGACTGCTGAAGCCTCATATAAGCTTCACATCAACTTTTAAATGCATTTTTGCACAAAACAACTGTGGATTTTGGCCCCCATTTTAACATCCATTTTGCCCCCTATCACTTATATTTTGCATTTTGAAGGAAATCTTTTAATAGCCAGTATGAACAGAGGGAATGGTTACAGTTGAGGTTGATGTAGGCCTGCACAACTGACTGTTGTTTTAAGACAGACTTGAAAAATTGTGAACCTGTCTTTAAAATATGGCTCCAGTGAAAATAGGAGACCCTTCCTAGATGTTTATCAGGTGGTCCATAAGCCCTTGTTTTTGAGGCTTCTACCTATCATAAATATTGGTTTACAAAATATGGAATAAAACTGAATGATGAGAAAATATGTCAATATAAAATAATAATCTGGCCCTGATTTCTCTTTACAACTCAATTATTCAACAACTGATGAAGGAGATCACGTAGAAAATCGCAAGGCCTGTCAAACTGTCAGCCATGATGAAGCAGTTCTCAGCAGTAAAACTGTAAGATGTTGGAATCATTCCACCCGTCAGTTTGTTTGACATATGGTTTCATTATTTATGAGACTGTTCCTCCTGCCTATAAGTAGTCATGGAGTCGTTTTTAATAATACACCTGCAAATAAATTGTGCACAGGTAATTTGGCATTTTTAGAGCTCTGCTAGTTGGCTGATGTAGCCTTGAAAAGTCTTGTAGCTTAACAACTGATGTTTGCTAAACAGCTCCCCCAAAGAGCATTGGTCCAGTCATATCTTAGCAGCTGTAACTTGGAACGACAGTCCTGCCAAGCTTTAGATATCTCCATGCTGAAGCAGCGTGCATGTAGTTCTAATAAGAGAGATATTCAGCATTTGAAGTCTTCGGAGGATGGTTACATTTTTTAGCCTTTCCAAGAGCACAAGAGCAAAGGTGTCAGGAATTGATTAAACAAGGTGCGTTTATCTGCTCTAACATAAGCTGCTAACATTGGTACGTCTGGTTAACTTTACTGCAGTAACTTAAAGTAGTGTTACTGCCAAAGTCAAGGAACATAAGATAAGCTTATTACATTTTGTGGGTTTACAGGTTATGTCAAAAAAGCCCTTTTCACAATAACACATCCAATGTGTAGCATTTCCCCACTGTGGAAGCTGGTCCAGTTTGCCACTATATCAGAGTGCAGGGTAACGTTAGCAGCTCTGTGCTGCTTTTTATTGGATTCATAGGTTTACACTCCAGCAACCCCAGAGAATATTAATGGTGATAGTGTTATATTTGCCAAAACACATTGCTTTATCCTACAAGCCTTTTCTCTTGTTAAATTAAAATTGAAACACAGTTTGAAAATGTTAAGAATAAAGCATAAATCTAACCTCTGTCTTGCGTGTCCAGGTATATAAGCTAATCATCTAACCAGTGAAATAAGAGTCTGATCTGACTTTATATTTTCCTTATCATACAAATAAGGACTGAATAGCAATATAAGAACAATGCTGTTTCCTCATTTCTTTAATTGTCTTCTAGCTACATGAATCATCAACTGATGTGAGGATGCTTACTCATGACCTGGAACATGTAGCCTCAGTCTTTTAGCTATTATATTTAAAACCCCTTTAACAGGGAAGGTTTCTTGTTAGCTGCCAGTCGGTGTAACTGACAGTCGTGCTAGAAATGAGAGGGCTGCTTTTGTCTACCTCCTTCTGAAATCAATGACCCATTATATTTTAAAAATGACTAAGAATTCCCAACAATAAATCTGTCCCTGTTATCATTGTAAACTGCATACGTGCCATATGTAATGGAAAGCTTGACAGGCATAGCAACAGTAACTAAGGGGGGAGGGGCTTGGCAAACCAATCAATTACTGCTGACAGGTATTTGCCTAAATATGACCTTTGCTGTATTATTTGCAATTGTTATAAGATAACTTTAATGTTCAAGCCTGCAGGGGCCCAACAAACTCTGCTCCATTAACTTCATGATTCATCCAAAATGTTGATGTTGATGCTGTAATAATCCATAAGTTGTAAATGAACACAAAGTTGAACAATAACATTTAATGAGAGAGAAAAAAAGCAGATTCAGTGCAAACTTACCCACAATTTCAGGGTTTTTCCATGAACGTTCCTGACGTCTACGTCAGGTCTCTTGGCTGTGAGCGGCTCTGATCGATGATGGGACAAACACACACCAGCTGCTACTTGTATCTGTACAGCATTTTTAGTCTTCAACTCGCCTCAACTCACAGTTTCCATAGTAACGGGCTGGGAGGAATTGAAGACTGAAAATGACATACAGGACATTTGGTGTCCCTCTCTCCCACTTTCTCTCCCTCGCAGGCTGTCATGAGGTCGATGATGTGTGGGCGTAAATGTCCCTGTAAGGTTAGGTAGCTGTGGCGGCTGTGGGGCTTGAATAGGAAGGGTGTGTGAGATAGAAGAAGGAGGCTCCTGTATCTCCACATGACAGCAACATCTGGAACAGGGTGTTATTTTATATTGAAAACTTCACAATAAAATAACTCTTGACAGTAACTTTGTGAGGAAAGTTTAAACTTCAGTTCAAGATATTACATCTGAGTGACTTTGGAAACTGATAAGATTTGCTCTACAATAAACAGCACTATATAATTCTCTGTATAGAACTTGAAATCCAACTGCCTGAATCTGTGGGGAATATTTTTTAAAACCTTACATAGCATTTTGTGCTTCATTTAATAGAGTGGAATGAGATGATGAAGATTACATTGAGGTAAAACGTTTTATCAGTCTGCCCCAGTGGGGAAGACAATCTTAAATCTTAAAACTCAAGTCGGAATGTAATGTTTGGTAAGAGCTTTACTTGAGAGAGCAACTTTATAAGAAAGTATAAAAAACATGGACTTTATGTAGACTGGAACTTTCATACCACCTTACAGTACAGTACATCCATTGGGGAAAAAATAAATCCTAAATCAAAGCAGGGTTTTCCCTGGATTTTTTTGAGACAGAGATGGCAAAGACTAGAGAACTTGCGGGGTGCGGTGTATTCAGCTTGTCCGCACACGTTTCGAATGTCATGCACTTACATGAAAAAAAATCATGATTTGACAGACAAAAGTGCTTATCTCCCGATTTGATACTATCATGATACTTGGGTGCCGATTTGATATAGAATTTATTCTCAAAACTGATTTTTGATTGATTGAATATAAAAGCTTGCACTATTTTCAGTCTCTTGCTCCAGTATACTGTGTGCCAAACCATTCATTGGTGTCCTTAATACAATATGAAACATAACTAACAGATAAGATAAATAGTCTGCAGCCTTTTTATTTCAAAAAGTTAACTGCATTAATTAATGAATTAATTTGAAAGCATCTTTATCAGTCTCCTGCCTGTATGAGAATAACAAAATGAGGGAGGTGGAGTGCTCCGCTGTGTTGTTATAAACGTCATGCCACCATCAGTGGAAGCCATCGTTGTCCAAGACGCTGAGCGGGTGCATTGATTTTGAGGTGAAACAGACTGAGCACCAAGTTATTTTCTTCACCTCAGAGTTTGTTTACATTGTTTAATTCTGCAGTGTGAATTGGTCAGCTGGTCTCGTTTGTTACTGCTGATGGCTGCTCCGCTCTGCTAACATTAGTCTCTGAGTGACAGTGTAGAAAGTTCACAGCGTACTTCACGTTCTTCTCACAAAGGTAATTATTTAGTCACTAAATCAAAAATTGCTTGCAACAGCTGTCTTTTTTGAAGATGAACTGCTGCACTGCCCTCACAGTTGAGTTCCGCCTTTTTCATTCTGTCAAAATCGTATGTTGGAATTTTCAACAAAGGTGGCGGCCAATAATACAAAGGCAGCCCGCCATTGAGTTAGATAGACAGGGAAAACCTTGCAAAGTAATAGGCGTTAGATGTCGTAAACAAAAAAGCATTCACTCTTTGAAATTGATATTATCGTTAGTCAACTGTGGAAAAAAGTTACCTGCAGTACTTTGCTTTCAATTTGTGTTCATTTTATAAAAGGTCTAAAGTTCCTCAAATCTCATTTAGGAAGCTCATACATTTTGTCCAACATCTATGGTCTCCTATTCTGAGAGGGAATACAGAAAAACAGCAAATAATTAATGTCTGAATAAATGCAGCAATAGATTTACTTTAATAATTTAGATGGTAAAAAATCCTGCAATAACCATGCTATATACGAAGGCCTTTGAAGGAAAACACCAAGAAAGGTTTAGCTATATTTCTCAACCAGGCCCTTATTTTCCTTATTTTCTGTTTAAATGTCAGTCGCTTTCTTTACTGTTTTTCACCATTCACCATTTGTACTGCTCTCCAAAACACAGAGAGAAAAATCCAAAATATACTCACATCAGCAGGACCTGCCTTAATCTATTTTCTGATTACCCTTTGCTTAAAACTTGTGTATGTTGCCGCATGAGGTAGCCGGAAAGTACGCTGATGCTGCGTTCATGTCATATGGGATGTTCTGTAAATACAACCTGTCGTATGTTCGTGTCAACTTTCCTGTGGGAATTACAAGTAAGATCTGGACATTTTTGCAGAGGCTGTAATCACACACCTGGTAATGTGGCTGTAGAAACACAGGCAGAAAACATCAGAAAAATCAGCTGTGTAATAATATAAAGGCCTTAAAACTAGATGTCAAAACAAGGCCTCAAAATTAGGTAATGATGCAAGAGTCGCCTTAAAGTTGCAGTGCAAGACTTTTGTATTCTCCTCCTGGAATTGTGAGTAATTACACATACACTGTCGACGTCTGCATACAGTGATCCCTCCCCACCCCATCTCCCCCATCCCCAGGAGTGCTCTGTTAAGGGCAAAGGGGGAAAAAACATCATGGAGTTGTCATATGAGGTAATTATCTATTTGTAGCCTATTTTCTGCTACAGAAATGTGTACTTCCAGCACTTCAGGTGCGCTAGGAAAAGTTGCCACACACATCAGATTTAAAAACTGTGTACTGTGAAATACAGAGAGATTTATGGAGGTGATAGGCTAAATCAGCATTGTGTGAACTTGTTTGGCAAGGGCTTGAATGTAACGGACATTCATTAATATGTAATGAACACTGCAGGTTTAAGGCCCTTATCATTGCAGTTTATTGGTTGTTGTGCTTTATATTTATGGTTAATCAGGTTATCACAAACAAATTGCCAGACAATAAACCTGGAGGTTTTTGGTCCTCCAAGGCAGTGGTTCCCAACCCCGTTGGCTTGTGACCTCTTTAAATTAAGAAAAGTTTAAACATGTAACAACTTACAGCCTTAGAAAGGACTTGAGTTGACGACAATGAAACAAGGAATGAGTTCATTTCTTTTCATATTGTTCTATTTGAAGGATTTTAGAGGCCTGAAGAGGTAAATACATCCAATATTTCACCAGGAAACAAAAACAAACTTTAATTTATGTACCAGAAATACTTTTTTTAAACCTCAGTTCTAAAAACAATGTTAACAAAACATTGTAAGTTTATGTGCTGTATTTTTTCTAACACTATTATTTAATGATGTATTATTGTTGACAATGTATATTTATGATTGATGATTAAGAGTAATGATGATGATTATTGTATTATTATTGTTAATGATGTATTTTATTGAATGTCCTTTTTACTTTTATGTATGTAAATGTTCCCTGTGCAAAAAATTTAATAAAGTATATTTAAAAGTAAACAATGTTTACAAATATGAAATGAGCAATTAAAATGTGGATGTTATGATAATTAATCAAAGTTATTAATAGATGTGTAACTGTTGTAGATTGCTCTGGCAGTGAACTGTAGCTACAGTATCCAAAGCTCTAGAGTGAAGCAAGTAACACAATCAATCATTGTGATAGAAAACATCAGGAAATTAAGACCTAGTTAAAGCAACTGGAATTCCCCATTAAACAATACCTGCACTCTAAGCATATCCTTTTGGGGCAAAACAGCATCACTACTCCCACTAGTTAGGCAATGTGTCTCATTAAATCTGATTTGAATTCACCACAGACCTTTGCTGGAAATAGCCTAATCTAATTTTCAGGAAAGAGGATCTTGGATCCATTTCAAACATTGTTCTAGACTTTAAGTGCTGTCTTGGCTAAATCTGAAATTGCTAAATAAAAAGGCTCCAACTGAATGATTCAACAAAAATATGCTTGTTTGCATCAGCCTGTGGACTGAATTAAACAACACAAACAAGCGAGAGTTGCATGATAAATGTGACACTACTTTTAAGGTCTGCTGTGATTAATTATTTGGATACAAAGGCTTTGTGTGTCCCCTAGTCCTTAATCAATAATTTATATATATATGTATATATATATATAAGTATACAGCTAGTTTATAATCAGATGTGGTTCATATGTTGGCCACTGGAGGTAGAACACGAAGAATGACTGATGAAGCATTTCTGATGTTGGAGTTCACTTTCCAACCCTTGCTGCATTTTGGCTTTCATCCTGTCTCTCTGGCCCTCATTCCAAAAGAGCATGAGCGGGGCCCGCGTTGGTCATGTCTTTGCAGAATTTCTTCCACTGGCTGTGTTGAACTTATGTAAACACAAATTTAAAAAGGTCCTGAAAACATATTTTCTCAATAAGTTTCTCACTAAAACTAAGATCCCACATAAACACACTGTAATCCTGCCAGAGTTCTAACAGTTTTGATTATTTAACATTTGAGGATTTGGTGACATTTGAATCTCAATCTGATGACAGTTGGTAACTGTTAAAACCTTATGATATCAGTCCTGGTTGATTTGGCAGCACCAATTGTTATGGTGGAAATAGCAAGCGTGGTTTAGTACAACATGTCCGAGAATTCTGGGGGCAAACACTTAACGAGCAGCTACTTTGTCAGAAATACAACAGATGAGCAACTGGTGTAGCTGTTTACAGTGCAGCAAACAAACTCACTTTGTTCTGATAAAGAAGTCAGTCAATAATTGGCCATTTTTTCCATTAAATTAATCAAGAAATAATAATTTTCCATCATGCATGCATTGTTTCCTGTGAATCCCCTGTGTGTGTGTGTGTGTGTGTGTGTGTGAGTGTGTGTTAGAAGGCAATCTAAATTTCACACGGGAATGGCAGACTCCACCAATAAAAATGAAAACTACTATCAAAAGGCAATTACAGAATGTAAATACAATGAATGGCTATTGCTGAAAAAAATGCAGATTATAACAGTATTCCTAACGAGGTTTGACTTAATGAACACCTGAAGGAATATAATTTTCACTTGTAATAGGGTCGGGCGATGTCCACCAAATTGGCATATGATGATGTCCAAAGTGACACATTGCAATGGAATATTGTTGCTCTACTCACCCAGTCTTTCGTTACTTTTCCTCCCTATAGGCTGTACTTAAGCTACCTCATTAAGCAGATCATCTGATTATATTTTTTCTTTTAAATACTAGTCATAGTGATGTAACTGCAGAATATACCAGTGAATTAAAAAAAAAAAAATATATATATTGATCAGTGATGGTGGCAAATCACCATGCATTATGGTGGTGACACACTTGGTTCCTAAAAAGGTACCACTTCACCCATCTGGCAGTACTTTGGGTTTTGGCCTAACGAAAGAGGAGAACAAGAAACAGGTGTGTTCAGGATTTGTGCTAATGTAATCTTTGCAAAAGATGGACAGACGATGAATCTTCATGACCATTTGCATACACACCATCCCGTCGATAATTCAACATTTAGTAAGTAACCAAATAATAAAATAATATATAAGAAATAAGTAATAAATACATTTTTCTATGTTACAGCAGAGACATTGGAATGATAACATTTTTCTCCTTTTGTAATTCCAGTGTCTGTGGCTATTGTCAATCTCTGCTTGGTGTAGTTTACTGTGTGGCATGCAGATTTGATCCGGGCTGGCCAAACCAAATTGGTGTGTCTCTTTGTGTGGTAGTGTGGCAGGGTGCAGTGTTGGTGTGGACTGGTGGGGGAGTGTGGCTTTTAAGTCACTGTTATGATGGTAGGAGGCCCAACCCTAACTCGTAATAAATAATACCCTAGACACACACACATATATATTACTTTCACTGTTGCTTTTTTAATAATTAATTTTTCATGTTATCAAGAAATACATTTTTTTGACTAAAATGTGAAGTCAAGTTTACATGGGCCTTAAAGAGCGACTTACCACCCCATTGTAATGTTGTACAGGTGTACTCCAGTACATCATGACATCACTGTTGGGTGTGGTTACCAGTGATCAGTGATACAAAGGTGGTTAGAGGGGTAATGGTCTTGAAACTTTCAACCATAGAAGTTTTTTTTAGGTTGATGTTACTACTTATTACTTTTTAAAGAATATGTATTAAGCATCACTTTTTTTTCAGTAGCTACAGTGACAGTAGTAGTGATAAGCCTAATGTGAAATGAGGATAGCTAAGAGGGGCATTTGACATGGACTCATTATGTCAGTTTTAATTTATGTCCTCATGGGCATCTTAAAATTAAATAGAATATAGGAATAGAGCAAATACAACATAATAGTCCCAGGCCTCCCATAACAACAATTAAAGATAATAAGTTAAGGCTACATAATAAGGATTATGTGGCCTGAGGTGCTCAGAAATGCCAACTCGGACAAGGTAGAAGATTAGGTACATTCGCTGTAAAATTATATTACACAAGCTTTAACGTATTTCCTCAAATCTGCAAATAGCTAATTTTAAATGTGAAAAAACACCTTATTCATCATTCACACAGAAGTACATAATTTAGATTATTCAGTGTCAAGAAGGCACCAGTGTAACATCTGATAGGAATATAAAACATGGACTCATTTCCATTATATCAAACTACCCTGAAAACAGTGGAGATGACTGGTCTCAGTAGGTGAGATGTCCTCAGCCTGTCACTTTGTGACAGTGAAAGATAAAAGGCACTGACCCCAGCGCCAGCCCTTCCTCACCTGTTTATTCATGAAGACATAGATGACTGGGTTGATGACCGTGCTCGTCTTGGCCAGGACTGAGGGAATGATGCTCGCCTCGGGTGTGACCAGACCCGGTGGCCCAAAGGTGGCTACCAGGGCCATGATGCCATATGGCAGCCAGCACAATAGGTAGCAGATCACCATAACCACCACCATGAATAACACGCGCTGCTCTCGTTTCCTGCTCATCGATGGATTGATCCCACTCACCTGGAGACAGCAAGGGAGAAGGAGGAGGAGAGGAGGATTAGAAATAAGATATTAATGAGCTAGCAATATTCTGTGATAACACGATGTTTTCAGATGTGTAGGTTTTTGATTTTTGCTGTCACAAGGCATCTGGATTTTCTTCATTGGGAGAGAGCTGTTAGAAAAGGAGGAGTGGAGTATAGGAAGTAAAATGCAGAAGTGACAGAAAAGAATACAGGTCAGATGGGTTGAAGTGAGAGATTGAAAAGTGTAGGGAGAGGTGGAGAGAGAGCAGGAAACACACAGAGGTTAGGGAAACTCATCTGAACATCCACAGAAGGACCCTTGTCAGTGAGGAGTGAGACAGAGGCAGTAGAAGAAGAAACTCACTGACAGTACAGAGAGTACTTTGTTACCTGATCATTTGATTGCCTGGATGTCTTGACCTCAGAAACACAATCATTTTTAACATCAACACAGGGACACACAGGATCTCACAAATTAAAGGGTAATTCTGGTTAATTACATCTTGGGTCTTTTTTTGTTTGGTTTTGGCCACCATTCCTAGCGGTAATGAAAACATCGCTCTCACCAAGTTAATTACTGAGATCTCGAAACACTGCAACAATGCTAAAAAGGAGTCAGCCGGAGCAGGAACACAATTAGTCAGACAATTAAAACAGTTTTTAAATAAATCTCTGAGTTAAACAAATGTATTTGGATTCAAGGATTCAAGGCAATTTATTGTCATTCCAGATGTTGGTACATGAAGGGAATGAAATTAGGTGTGCAGGTCCTGGTTGGAGCTAGAGAAGCCTCTGCATTGCTGCACGCCACCATGAATTGCAGAGAAAACGTTAAATGGTACAGTGATTACTCAGACTACCCATAGTTTGACCCACTTTCAGACTGAAATATCTCAGCAACTACTAGATGGATTGAAATAACATTTTGTCCAGGCATTCATGGTCCCCAGAGAATGATCCCTAATAACTCTGGTGATCCTCTGACTTTTCCTTTAGTGCTACCATTTACGGTTTTCAGTGAAATGTATTAGATGCATTGCCATGTAATTTGGTACAGATATTCACTGTCCCCACTGGATGATTTGTAATATGGTTGGTGAAACCTTCACTTTTCATCTAGTGCCATCATCAGGTCTAATTTTTAATTTGTCCAATAATTATTGTTATTTGACTAATGACCAAACATAGTACCTGCAAAACTGTTATCTCAGCTGCACTTTGTGTTTAGTAATCTGTTGCTGTTGATGACTTGTTGTGAAGTCATCCTTGGAAACTGTTTGGATAAGGGCAGGCACTTTCAAAAATTACCTGGCAGGTGATTGCATGAACCATCTGCCTATCACCGTCTATCACCGTCTTACCTTGTGAGGCGGCTGGATTCGCAACACTGATTGGTCCGAACCACCGGTGGTTTGGGCACAAGCACATAATGTGTTTAGTACTAATTAACAAATGTTAGTAATGGTAAATATCACCTACTAAACGTTTGCCTGTTAGCATTGTTGCTAGCATGTTGTTTGCATGTTAGCATGAGCCACTAGCAAGGCTGCACACTCTTACAAAGAATCCACATAGAAAGCAAGATGTGAGTGATGCGTAAGCACTATTGAAGCATTTTATCCGTTCAGTCCTCACCAACTCTGACCTGCATTCCCAGGGTGACGCATCTGACGTCAGTGTAGATTGATACGCTTCTTTTAAATCAAATGTATCTGTTCCATGAGACGTGCTTCAAAAACGCTTCTAAGAACGCTTTTTAAAAACGCTTCTAATCCAAATCCAAATAAATTGCTTCAAATAATCTGGCTAAACTGCTTGTTTACAATGTGTCTGATTGTCGGACTGTTTGTATTTACAGACCATGTTGTAGCAATGTTGCTGTTTGCTCAGACCTCAGCCATTACTTTGGTGAGTATGATGTAATAATTTTAACAAACACATACATAAATAGTGGCAAATGAATGAATGATGCATAAGATCATGCTCTGACCATTTTAGACATAATGAAGGTGTGTGTGTGTGTGTGTGTGCGTGTGTGTGCGTGTGTGCATGTGTGTATTCTTTAGTGAGTGTTCTTTACCCACTAAACACATACACACTCACCTTCACATGGACACACTTGCACACTGACGAACACCTTCACTCTCCACAAACTTGAGCTGTCTCCATTTGTATCTTTGATTCATGGCCATATGTCGGCTGCTGTCACTCAATTTCATCGCCATGGAGACACACTGACAGGTAACCACTTTTAAAAAAGCTCAAGCAGTGGCAGAGTTTCTGGGTGAGGTGGTGGTATTCTGAGATACACTTAATGAAAGTAGATATGCTGCACACATAGTTACACACACACACTCACATATAAGAAGAACACCCAAAGCAGGAAAACAAAAAGATTAAGAAAAAAAAAATCTGTCCAGTGCTCAGTCATCATCATCACTCTCTTGACAGCTAATCATTAAGAAAACTATTCCTCTCTTTGTAGCTCTCTGCTAACACCTAAGACATAAATCTACTCTTATAGATATTTTCATGTTAGCACATGCCACACACAACAGTGAACATGTGTTTGCATGATGTGAGGGTCTATAAAATATGATACAGTATATTTAGGAGCTCTTCTCCTTAATAATTCAGCTCACACCACACCTACCATGCTATAAACTTACGCATTCCTGTAGACAACCATGCTGTCGCTCATACTGTGACATTTTCATGAATATACACATTAAAAGAGCACTCAGCTATCACCAGACAGGCAGAGTGTTGTATTACTGTCACAATATGACAGAAAGAAAATAAATGCTTTCCCATTGTGACAGACTAATCAAGCCATGCCAGTGATTGGCAGCCTCTTTACATTTAGCTCATTTACCCCCAAGAAGCTCCCACAACTCTGCAAATGGGGATTTAGTGTGTTCATACTAAACATGTTTAGACCATTTTACTCACTTGGAGTGTTCACTCCCTTAGTTTAATAACTTTCAAGCAAACTGTGTCATGGTGTTTTTAGGAGCTACTATCTTAGTAATGTTTTAAAACAGGTCCTGGAATTCAGACAGAAGCAGACGAAAGCTGGCATCTTATTTCTAACTGCCAATTTTGCTGACTGAATCTGTTGCTAGGTCATTTTATTACCTGTAGCTAGCTTGCCAGTTAAGCGTTAGCTCCATAAATTGTTTGAAAACGCTGTCTCCAGCCGATTTTTTTAGTGTTACAAGCTGACTCATTTTAAAACAAGAATCCTGTAAAGGGGGTCTTCAATATGCAATTAATGGCTATATAGAGTGCATGATATAGTGCTAAAACACAGTGGCTAAAGCTGCAAGTCAGCATCCTCACCAGTTGTTGATTGATGTAGAAGTGTAGAGCTAGCCCGAAAAGGAAAGATGTATACATAACCCACTTTAGCCCCTTAGCTTTCTTGGACAAGCAAGAGGTGTGGGGGTTATATTTGTGTTATCCATATTTTCAAACATTATGTCCGTTTTTTTAACATTACAAGATTTCCCTGTTTAAAATGAGGACTAACCAACGTGTCTGGGAAATGTAATTCTGTCTGTGGTAACGAGTTTGACCGAGTTTAAACTTCCCCAAATCCAATAAAAGAATGACAGAGCTGCTAATGTTAGCCTAAACTCTGATATACAGTAGTAGCATTCAGTAATAGCCTCCACATGGTGGGGAAATACTACACAGTGGACAAAATAATGTAGTATAATGCTCCTTGGTTGGATGCGGATAATTTATGCAGCCATTAGAGCAGGAAAAAAAGTCCTCTAAACAAAATCCTCAGGAAAACAATTAGATTTGTGTCTAGTTTGCTTGAAAGAGGCCACTAAACCCAAACAAACCAAATACAAATATAACTTTTGATTCACCATAACAGCCAGTACGTCTATAAATCACTACATATGCTTCCAAGAGCTGAGTGACAGCTTAGTGCGATCTCTATATAGCTCTCCTGACACAGTGGTTAAACTGTCTTTTTACTGCCTTCTCATGTAAAGCTGAAAGTTTTTATAATTTGTTCTTCTTCAATTGAAACGGTCACCCATCATATTGGCTCAGAAAGTTTCATTTTTAGTTCCAGTTTGACTCTGTTCCCACCCTATAGACTTTCCCACTTTGTCAGCTCTGGAGAATAGGTGGCCAATAGCTTCAATCCTGGCTCTGATTAAATAAATGAAGTGGCAGGGATCACAGACAAATTGAGGAAATGGAGAGTAAGTGCTGAATGATTGCAATCAAAGGCTTGGTGGCTGGTGAAAGGAACTGGCTTGCTAATTGACTTTCCTTACAGAGAAACCGTTTCATATGCTAAACAGCAATCCCCAAAGCCGTGCAATTAATATTTATGTGTTGCGTCTGTGTGACGGCACAAATCTGTTGCAGCCTTTTGTCAAAATGTTGAAGACTACAAGCTCGGTAATGAGCATCAAAATATCAGCAGGTTTTTGATGATGGACAACAATGTTGCAGTAAGCAAGAAGTTAGTGAACTGATAACAGCCGACCCTTTCTTTTTAGTTCAGCATTATGACAGTTTGAGAGTTGTAGATTATGGGCAAGTGGTTCAATGCGGCTTTGACGCTAACAGAGTGTGGATAAACAAGTGGGAAAAAATTAGTCAAGAACTGTTTGACAAGGAAATGTTTGTAAAGAGAAAATATCTTCACAGCCTTCAATGACTTTATTAAATATCAGATGGCTAATTTTCCTCTACAACGACAGGAGCATTGTCTCCTCTTGAGTCCCTGGCAGGCTGTCAGTTATTCAGACAGATTATCTGTCCAAAGTGCTGCGATTTTAAAATTAGTTTTATGGTAAACTAAAATGCCTGGAAATGGAATAAAGTTTAGAGTGTTGGTACATGGAATATCTGTATGGTTTCATCGTGTGTGGTTGTGTGTGCTCTAACTGTCACTTTCTGTCCATATTTCTGGTTTTCAGGTCCTGTCAGCACACATAAGTACATGTGCGACTGTCCTTATCATGAAAACACTGTTTGTTCCAACAGTTAAAACATCATATTTCCTGACAGATGACCTCTTGTGGCTGTGCAGATAATGATAGATAATGAAGGGATCACTGTGAATAGTGTCATGTTGGTGTGGCACCACGGTACCTCTTCAGCTTTGTTTGCATCAGTCTCCTGTCAACAGTCAATGTTGCTTTTAACCATAACAATAGTCATTCTCTTATTTTAACGGTTTAAGGTGTTTTTATATCTGACATATTTGGTTTGCTTCAAACAAACTCTGGTATGTTTTCCCATTGAGTTTGGTTTGTTTGGGTCAGTATAATAGCATAATAGTATAATAGGACTCTGGTGAGGATTGTTTTTGGTGTGAAAGCAAAGCGGACCAACCACAGAATATGTTTTTGTGATAGTAGATGTGATTTTAGCATGAAAGCTCAAAAAGCTATGTCTGTATAAGTGATGAGCAATATGGCCAATATTTATGTATGATTGTTTGGTAACTACACTAACACGTATGTGCATCAGCACGTGAGTACAGGCATTTTACCAAAGGTGTGTTTAGCTTGTATCCACCTCCAACTACACAGTAATTATCCTCATGTAATATTACTTAAATATTACCTCTTTTGTTTTGTCCTGTCAGGGTTAGGGTTGCTTCCTTTCCTCCTTCCTTCCATAACAAATGAGCTGAACTGCTGTACAGGGATGAAAGTGTCTTTAGATGACTAAACTTAACCATAACAATACAAGTTGCAGATCAGAAAATGCTAATATGAATAATTTTTGTAGTGGTAATATGAGTTTTGGGAGGCATGACAAACCATATTGTCTGGACAATAGGGGCAGGAATCAGAAAACACTGATATTGGTTATTTTGCTACGCAATGACAAACAACGGTTAGGTTGAAGGACTTGGTGAGGATTGGTGTGTGTGTGTGTGTGTGTGTGTGTGTGTGTGTGTGTGTGTGTGTCTGTGTGTGTGTCTGTGTGTGTGTCTGTGTCGCAGACTTGTAATTTAGAGTATTTGGCTGCAAAATTCACCTTTGATGGGCAAATATACCTAAAAAATATTTTTTTTGCAGTGGATGCACTATAGATGATTTATGTAAGCCAGTACTACATGTATTAAACACTGGATGAGGTATCCAAACACAACTGTCCATTCTTTCAAAATAAAGGGTGTAAAATTTCTATCACTTCTAACTTGTGTTCTCTGGCTCACATAATTGTCATGAACATAGCCCCTTCTACTGGACTTAGTTTCAAATTGTAGTGATTTAAAGAGGCTAGACTGCTGTTTCTCTTGTACTGATGCCCAGTGTGTCATGTGACCTGCAATTTGTACTTTGGTGACAGCAGCAAAATCAGACCTATCCATGTGTGATTATTTCTTATGCATTCTGGGTGTCAAGGGACAGTTTTTTTTAAAACAGAAAAAACACCTAAGTCAATAGAAAATCCAGCACAGCACAGCCAGCAGTTGAAGAAAGTGCTGAGCCCACGCAAACCACTGTCACCAAAAAAATTTACCAACGAACCGATGCAATGATGATTATTTCATGGTTCAATAATGTTCCTACCGAAAAACACAGACTTTTCTTTGTATTTTTCAGTAGGAACACACATAAAACACAAAAATCTGTACAAGCTTAAATGCTTGCATGTCTGTGTATTTTCCGCTACACAGACATTTCGCTCTTCCAGATGATACTGATGTTGACATTAAGAACCTGCTTTCACTATGTGTCAAGTCTGTTGCTCCTCTCTGGAGAAAGACAGTAACTCTGTGCTTTTCTGCTGTCACACTGAAATCTTCTGTAGATATTTCCTGTCTGTAGGCATAGCCATCTATTCTAATCACAGCATGTCAAATGTAAGAGGATGAATAATGGTGTGTGAAGCAAGGGAGACAGATAAACTGGATTGTATGCTATGTCACTTGAGAAATATGACAGATACATATTACTATGGGCATTTAGCTGTTCATATTTCATGTTCAGAGGAGGATCTTGCAGTGAATGTGCGAGTTCCTATAGAAGCTCTTAATGGTAAAGTACTTGAAAGATGTGAAGTGAACACTCACCAAGGTACATGATGTGCTTTCTGAAGAGATAGAAAAAAAGGAGTTATTCAGGTGTTCTGACTGATGTGAGAAGGTCATTTCACCACCGGAGAGACGGACAGAAATGGAACCAAAAGAAGTGATGACCAGGTTGCCTCATGGAGGGGAATGTAGTGGTGGAATTTAGTATACAATGGGCTGGTTGTTTTTCAGGCTGCAGCTCCATTATTATTATCTTTGTTCAAGGAGAAAGTAGTCGAAGGACATGCAAGAATTGAGGGAATATTGAATGAGCTTCAGTTTAAAAGAATACTTTAGCAGCCTGGCTGAGTTGATGTTGCAGTGGTCAAGGTGGGGGATGATTAAAGCTTGAGCAAAGAGCTGGTCAGAATCCTAGGTGAGGAAAGATCTGATTTAATGGATTTTTTCAAGAGGCAAATCCCCATACTCAGGTTATGGCTGCATTGTGGGTTTTGTATGACAGTTCCTTGTCTAGAATCAAGTCAGGACTCCTGCAGGTTTCAGGCAGGAGTCGTTATAGTTTTGTCAGTGATGATGGAAAGGGCTAGTGGAGGGAAAAAGTGCAGTACTCTCTTACCACCCATCCTATCTATTTTTTAGTATTGTTAGTTTTCAAGGAGAATGGCTCACAACCCATTGTTGGCATATTCTGTGGCCTATATATATGTATTGACTTATACATTGGGTAAAGTTGAAATAGATAAATTAAATGCTTTTCAGCCAGAAATTAAACCATTACTCTTGCTTCATTCAGCAGTCTGTGAATGGCAAATATCTTAATTTAAAAAATATTTTCATTTCTTGAGCTGAAGCGGAGGGACGAAGAGGAATGTACTGAGGTGAACATTTATATTGGTTCTAATTTGCCAGACAAACTAAATCAATAATAGAAAAGTAGCAGTGAACATGTTAACTCAATTTGGTTTCTTTGCCTACGGTTGTCTCCGCTGCCCTGTGGAGTCAGCCATAAAATTTTATTTATTAGAACTGGGCACGCAGACAGGCTGTGACACCAGAAAAGTTATTTTAATTGGGAAATATTTCCTCTAAAGCTGTCTATTATTGTCTTCTCTAGATATAATAACACGTCTACAATAACTGACACAAAAGCTTACTTTCACATCTTTAATGACCCTGGAAGGGTCATCCATTTTTATACGCATTTATACTTTCACTAAGAAACTTCAATCAAACTTTAAACTTGTCTCCACACTCTATAGTGTTAGTTCAACTTCAATTGCTTTTATCTTTTACTCTTTAACTGACAATTGAACCACTATTAGAGCTTACATGTCAACTGACAGTTTAATTGCTTTCATTTCTTATTCTTTAAACTGAGAGTTCATCTGCTTTCAGTGGTTACTTCCACTTCAGCTGACACTTCAAACCCTTTCAAGTCTCCGATCTTTAACTTTGAAAAAAACAAAAAAATCAGCTTTCACCAACTGCTTTCATTGTTTTCACCTCAGGTGACACTTCAGCTGACACTTTCAGTTTATGCACTTGAACAGGCATAAGTTTCAGGACTTTCATTTCAACTAACATTTCCAGCTCCCGTTAATCAATTACACTTCAGCTAACATTTTAACACCTTTCAGTGCTTGAACTTGAACTTAATCTTCAGTTCTTTCAGCACTTTCAGTTCGCATGACTTAAACTTCACTGAGGTTTACTTTTAAAATGACACACACTATATTATCTTTGTAATGTCAGTATTTACAGAATAATAAATCCTGTTTTTGATGTAGTTGTCATATGAGCATGAGATACATTAAATAAAATAAAAATACTGTGAAAAGTTATATCTAAAAATTGGTGAACAGTCCTATATGTGAGGGGTTAATTGATATCAACAAGATTGTTTATGTTTATTATCATGGGCATTCCCTACTGTTAACTCAGAGACCCACCAATTTATTATCTTGTGTAATTTAGTTTAGTTTAACGGGTTAATTTGCATAATTTAATTCATCTAATGGGTTAGATTGCAACTGCATAAATATTCATGTCTATGCAGGTAATGTCTTTGATCCAAAATGTTTTTCCAGGATACAGTGTTTGTGAGTTTATATTTTATGCAGTATTGTTTGTGGATGTGCTGTATGGCTCCCACCACCAGGTTATGATGTGAGTCAGAAAAAGTGAGTTGTGAAGGAGAAGAAAACTCTGTTCGCTGTGGTTGTACATTGCAGTAGAGAGAAGAAGAAGGTATTAGTTTTTTTTGCAGCAGATAAAGTGTGCTGGTAGACTGTGGGAATTAATATATACTGCTTCATTTTCATTGTCAAGTGTGAAAATAAAGACATTTCTAGTCGCACAACAGTCCTGCATCTGCCTGAGTCTTTGGCTGCAACATATGTTACACCAAATTAAATTCCAAATCTGTATTTCCATCACGATATCCTGTTACGGTTCAAAAATTACATTTTCAGGTTTGAACACCAGATAATTCTTAGTTGAAGGCATGTGGTGAAGGGAAAACAACAGCAGTTTCTGTCAAAGCATGCGTGAAAAACTCAAATTATGGGGTGAGGATGTAATAAGCAGTGTGGAATTTCAGGCCTGGTATGGTATGCATTTGTTATCCTGAGCTTGTCCTGTCTTAAGCCTTATGACGCACTGACAGGATCAGCTTCTTCTTATATCAGTGTAATCAAATAGTCTCCTCAGTTTAATACTGGAGAACAGAGCTGAAAGCAGCTTTTTGAGGTTAAATAGACGTCCAGCGTTTTTGTCTTCTAGTCAAACAGTCTGAGATCTGCCAAGAAGGATTTTGAAATTGCTATTGCAGTGATATCATTTTTTAATGATACAGGTTATCATTTTGAAGTTACCAAAAAAGAAAAAACCCATCTCTATCCCATGTGTTACTAACAATGAAAACATGATAATCTATTAATACCTTACCCTTGAGGGTATCTTTTAAACTTTCCTCGCTAAAGTTTAGTGTTTTGGTTTTGGTTGTTTTTCGGAGGAGGATCAGAGCAGAGAGTAAATCTGTGTTTGATACCAGGCCAGCAGGCTTGTGTGAAGTCTCTTGTGTTGAGGATAAGTCACCTCCAGCATGTTCCAAACACATAAAACTGGTTTGCAGGTGGATGGAGGAGACTGACTGACAACCATGTTGTCGCAGCACTCATGCAAGACTTTTTTAAAAATGTATTTTTATTTATTTACATTTTATAACTACAAAAAATATCAACTACAGATAGCACAAATAAACAACACAAGGACAATATGCCTTGAGGCACTATTACCGTAGACAGAAAAAACTTGGTCCATCCACCTCTGCTTTAATTTTAAAGAGTTAAGTTTCTTGTGTCACGTTTAACTTTGTTTGATATTCCAATAACATTCCATGATATAATCTTAATAATAGGCAGTTCTATCTTTCACATACTGGTGATTCATTTTACAAATGACTCCCAAACTCATGTCAGTCAGTTTACTCTGTTCCTCTGATGTTACCATAACTCAACATAAACATAACACAGACAGATGACATAAAATATCACCATAAGGGAATATAAAACACATAATATAGGGACCCATTCTCTGTCCCTTGTCCGTGATCCAAGAGTAGGCATGTCACTCTAGCACTGCCAGACCTTGCATCAATTATAATTTCAACATTTACCTGTTATTCTTGCTGGAATTTGAGTAAATAAGATACAACAGAAATAGTTCATATTTGTCCAGCGTTCATAATGAGGAAAAAGAAAAGATTAACACCAAAGTATAAACTTTACGTTCCCATTGTAGATCAAATCAATTCACTGACCTGTAGTCCATGTTGTTATTGACCATAGCCGATGGGACATGTTTTACCAGGTCTTGACGCACCTCTTCAGGAGTTTTATAGATATGTAGAAAGGTTTTCCATGCCACTTTAATCCTGTCTTGGCCCTTGCTGTTTTAGGGATGTGTTGTTGATCACTCCACTTCAGCATGCGGACAATGTATGGCTTGAGTGGTTCCGATGGGCCCAGTCACAGACGCAAGGTTGTATGCTACCACTCCACCTCTGGTACCTGGTCTGACTCATCTGGATCCAATATGTATCTGAGGATCGTTGCCATTTCTTTACCAGGATTTGAAGACTCCAACAGGCCCTCCTTTAAACCCACAAACAGCAGGATATTCCTTCTGCCCTGGGATTCCAGGTAAGTGACTTTAGTTTTAAAATGTTGCACTTCTTTGGAGAGGTCCTGGATCGTTTTAGTGTGAGTGTCTTTGAAGTCCTCTCAATTGCCAATTTGCTGTTCCCCATTTGCCACTCTATTAATCAGGGCTTGAGAGTTTTTTCAGACTCTTCATATTGTCATTCAAGGCACTGAACCTTTGTTCAAATGATTCTTTAACATCAGCAAACTGCTTTAGAAATTCTTGTGCCCAGACTGGAGGATTCTCACCAGCCATGCTTCCTTTCATTTGGCATTATTTGCTCTTTTTATGTTCTGCTGTTTGTCTTGTCTTCTGACGATGCCACTTCCTCTCATTCATTTGTGCATTTATTGTTAACAATGCTTCTTCTCAGCTTTGTGTTATATTATTTATCGGGTAATTTATACAAGCAAAATCTTGAGGTCTGTGTTGTGAACCCCAAGACCTTCAGCACGCCATCTTGTCACGTGACCAATTCTGTCTGTCAATCAGGCAAGACTGAAACAAATAAACACACAAGTCCACTGACAAGGAGTGCTCAGAAAACTTCAGTGTTACACATCCTAAATTACGCTCTTTGTTATCAACCCTCCATTCATTCAGTTTCATCCTCACAGTTTCATCTGTCCAAGTCTAGTTTCTTGTCTCACTTGTTTCCTTCTGTAAAAAGATCTTTTTTTTTCTTCGTCTCTCCCTCCTTATCAGATTTTCAGGCTGTCTCCACTTCTGTTCTCTCAGCACAAATGTAGCTGTTTTCACACACCAATATCTATAATTGTACCATTAAAAGCAGACTGAAGCAAAGCAATAATGACATTCAACACAAAAATGCCTGTGAGTTACACACAGATAACAGAAAAACTCTTGTTCATAATAACTGGCAGTGACCCAGAATTACACCAAAATCACACCAGACGACCACCAACTCCTCCACACCCCCACACCCACAACCATATTAGCTCACTCTAAGTGTTCTTAATTAATCCACATAATCAGTTAATTTGGAGTCTTCAGGCTGGCTAACTGGATTACACGGATGGAGTGTGCCAGTCTGGCTGATTTTCAGCAGGCAGACTGGCTGCTGAAAATCACCTTAGCCCTAGGAGGCTGGAGGCAGTGTGTACCTCCTGTGCTCTACCCCCAGCTGCTGCCTGCCCTCCTCCCAGCCTGCAGCAGCACCAGACACTGGCTATTAGACTGGGAGATTGGTGGTGGCAATGCGAATGAAAGCAGGCGGTATGAGCCAGACATAGGCGTGAGAACAGATCGAGGAAGATAGACAGGGAGTGGAGAGAGAGAGTGAGATATAGCGTAGAGAGCTTATTTGAGAGGTAAAAGCGTACGAGCTGAAGGAATGAGATTGGTGCAGCAGAGAGAAACAAGAGATGAGAAGTAGGAGAGTAAATTTCCCAGAGGGGGAGAAACGGCGGTATATAGGAGGAGCTGCATGCAGGTAAATTTATAACTGATTTCATTTGATGGAGACTCCTGTGAGTCTAATTGTGAATGGTAAATCAGCAGAGCTAAAGTGCTGTTGTGATGAATTTGCTCAGTCTGTCTATCCTCATTTTGGGCTTTTGTTGTTGGAGTTTGCTCCATGTTGTAATCAGCAGGTGAAGCTTCCAGCTTAACCAGCATTTTCCTGGCTAGAGAGAAAAGTGTGGCAGCTGCAGCCATGTTTGCCTTGCCAGTTACACAAACACATGTGCCCAAATTTAAGATAGAAGTCTGTCATGTAAGTACACGTCACCACGTATAACCTCCAACTGTCTCAAGTGCACACACCCTTAGAGACTCCTGCAAAATGAAGACGTAAGCCATTTGAAACAATCACTATCCACTGCGCCACGAGAATTTTTTGCGGGAATGCACTGTCAACACTCGTGAAAACTCATGGGAGAGGTGAGCTGGAACAGCTTTGCAACACTACACCACTTCACCCAGGAAAGAAAGATTAAAAGCAATTGTCTGAGTGACTTTACTGTACATTCTGATTCCGTACCTCCTATCTTTTACAGAAACCCTTTTTTTGCCATTCTTTTGCCATTTTCAAGTCTGCGAGTCAGCTACATCTAACTTAGAAATGCTGAGAGCCAAAACTTATCTTGTGACTGCTGAATGTCAATCAATCAATCAATCAAGTTTATTTGTCACATGTAATCATATAAGGTACAATCACAGTGAAAGGTAATCCCACCAGTTCCTTCAATTTATGCATTAAAAAGAGTTTTCAGAATAGGAGTAGTAATAAATATGTGTGTATGATAAGACAGTGTCGGTTGAATATCACTGTGAACACCGGCACTAGTTGGTAAGCACACAGTTTGAGGACCTGCCCACTGATACTGTCTACACGATTGAAAGCCCTCCTGACATCATGCTCAGAAAGGGTGATAGGTGTGAAAGGTGCACCCATCCATCCATTAACCTCTGCTTCAGCTGTTTGTGACTAAAGTTATGTGGCGAGGAACATAGTAGGAGATATATGACAGTTGTGGGCAACTAACTTCGTTTGTGAGGAGGAAATGTATGAACTTCTAATGCCACAGCTCTTGACTCTCATGATTCACCCTCATAAAAACTGTGATCCCACATAACTGACAGATAGTTTTTTATCTGATCATTTATTAAACACGAGCATATCATGTGTCGCTGTCAAAACACCCTGGCTTCTGATGGAAAGCTAGGGATTTACAAGACCTACAGTACAGACCGTGTAAATGTAATTTAAGTGACATATTTTGTTTCAGGCATCACCATAATCACTGAAGATTCAGAAGCTTAAAAGTACAACCTTGTTGGTGTTCGTTTGGAAAATTCTGTGTATGATTTTTCCCCCGTTGGCGGGGCTTTGACAGCAGAAACTGCACCACGATATCAAAGCGTAGTTGAATCCTGGCACCAGAACATGAGCACTTCAGAAAGCTACATCCTCACCAATCTGATCGCACTTTTCGCCCTTCCATCATCTTTCCCATATTCCCCACCCGCTCTGCCAGGGGGGAGGGAAAGTCACCGAGACAAGACGTTCAACTAATGCTGAGAGTCACATGAAAACATGTCAGCCATTGTAAGAGTGACATCTCTCCTCTGAAATTGCTTCCTTAAAGTGGCTGAGAGAGGGAGGAAGTGGCTCTTGAAGCCAATCAGCTGTACACAGCTCCAGTCGTATGCTGATAGTACTTTGGGGCTTGCACACAAACACACAGATGCACACACACATACCGTGCAGAAATATATGCTCAAATTTATACATGCAGCCTACATGCAAATACAGACTTAAGAACATCCTTATATTAAAATAGACACCCAGATAAACATAAGGCTCAACTCCAACATAATTTTTACATTCAAACACACACCTGGGCACCCAGACAAGTAGCACACACACACACAAACACACAACATACAGAAGAGGAAAGACACAGACATAGCACTTTTGACTATCCTGTTTTGCCTCAGCATTCCAGCTACTGTGTCAGCCTGGGTGTTCTGCCAGTGCAGTTGTTGGCTGCTGAACATGATTGATCGCAGGATTTGTGTCTACTGCATTAGTCCTGTACACCATCAGCCTCTTGTGGCCTGCCAAACACTACACCTGCCTATCGCCCATCAAAGGGCCTCTCTCAGCAAGAATCCTCAATGCTCTGCTGGGTTGCTTTATAAACACTCGTTGTCCTCGTCCTCCTCTCTGCCTTTCCATATCCCCGTGTCCCTCCCTCTCCCCCTTGCCTTCATGTCGAGGTGCCTGGAGGGTGTACAAAAAAGGAGCATGATTGTAACTTTTATTGAATGAGGGAGAATCAAGTAAATCTGTTGAGTGCTACGGAATAAGCATCACCAGCTGCTTTCCACAGACGAACAACTTGTAAGGGAAAAAAATCAGGAATCACATTGAGGGTGAGGTGCTGTCGGGCTGCTGGGGTAATTCAGGGGTGGATGTAGTGAATGTAAGGTTGGTGTGGGTGAATGTGTGTGTGTCCTCAGATGGAGTGCTGGGACATTCATTTTCATTTGGAATAACAACACTCCGAGGACCCAAGGGAGAGAGGAGCACTGTACAAGCTGTGTGGAATTGACTTGTTGAATTGTAGACCTAAAGGTTTTTTTTTTTTTCATGGCTAGATTGCTTTTCGTAATGTCTGGAGATCCTGCCTCTTGTCCTGCCTCCTGGAACAAAGAAAAGGAAAAAAAAAAAAAAACGTTCCGAACCGATGTTGTCATCCGATGTCAGAATCATATCCGCTGGTAGCGAGCGAGGTGGCAAAGGGGAGTTCATAGCAGATCTTATGCATGCCTGCTTTCGGTAAACACAAGTGACATCTTTGACATCAAGAATGCCTCACATGCTAAAACTAAAATATACTCTGCACAAAGTCTGCATCAACATGAACCTCTACCCAATAGGGAAGGTAGGTGAGCAAAACTCGGGAAAAACTCAGCAGCTAGAAATTTCTCCGTTCTCTGTTTAGGAGCTGCTGAGATTGACAATGAGAATATACAACAATATACAATGAAAATAGCTGGTCCACCTTAAAGGTTAGTCCACCTTAAGTGAGCCTGGTCAGATTAGGCTAACCACTAACTTCGGGGCTAGTCCGCTTCACTTTAATCAGCAGGTGGCAAGTAAGACATGGGAACTTTGCTTGGGTCTTGAGGAGTTGTAGCATTTATTCACTGACAAATAGCCTAAACTGTACATACACTGCACTGCTACGTTCACAACTAAACTGCTAACTTCTTAATGGAACCCTTGGAGGCTTTTTTTGTGTGTGACAGGCTTTATTGAAAGAGTTAGCATTTAATTCTAACTCATTTGATGGGTTTGTCTGTAGCTGGGTGGCTCAATCATACTCACTGACACAAGAAGTGACTCAGACACATGAACTCACACAAAGAAAAAGACTTAAAATCATGCATATGGTCATGCACACACACACTTGATTTTACTACTGAATCTACTTTAGTGCCTTTAATTGTGCTGAGCCTCCATCCTCCTTGCATGCTGACATTTGTGCTACTATAATAGTGTAGAAATAGTGTGAAATGTGCAAATAAAAAAGCTGGTGTCAGTAAGGAATAAATGAGACCTACGTCGGATTTCTGAAAAGTTCAAGCTTTTTCTGGCACTGCAGAGGTGTCTCTTTATAATTTGATGTATCTATATTCAGACACATACTGTCAGAGACTCATAGACTATATAGAGAAGTTTGGTGGTACCTTGCAAACAGAGGAGACTTAATGGTCTCAGTGATTTTTAAAGAAGTCCAGTTCACTGGTCACACCCATTAGCACCCAATTAACAAAGTGTTTCCAGTGTCATGACAGCAAAACCAAAATAGCAGAAGAGCACTCTTATCATTAGGATTCTACTTGAACATGCAAAATATACTTTGAGTGTGGTTGTTAAATACTTCATGATGTTAAAAGGGCACTTTAGCAATTTAGCATTTGCATTATTGTTAAGTCAGCGGACTCTCAAGAGACAAAAAAAGAAAGAAAGGATACAGAAAAAAAGAAAGCAAGAGAAGCCAAGATAGCCTGACTTCAAGCCTGTAGTATGAATCAAGCTCCAAAAATACTGAATTCCTACATTTCCCATGATGCAACTCAACAACGTCTTTTGCTAGATCCCGATGATGTCATCAGGGTTATTTTCTTAAACTATAGAAAGCTGCCCTCAGAGCCACAGAGGACATTATACAACATGTAGGTATTATATATATAGGTAGTACACCTCATGATAAAATCAGTGAAGTGCCCCTTTAACTAAACTGCACATCTGCAACTTTTACCGATTTCCATGTACAATATGCTGTAAAATTTCACACATGATCACCCATGTGTATACAAGTACTCACACACAAACACAATCACAGGGTAAGACTGTTTGTTATGTCCTTGTGTTTCATCTGTTAGCGGCAGGGGGCTAACAGCCCATCGCTCAGCATGTCCTGGAACTGCCTGAAACACCAATGCATACACACACAAATTCACACACACCTTACCAGGAGGATTTCCCACTTTATGGTTTTAAACACATTCAGTATGAATATTATTGATTGTCCCAGTATGACTCCGGTTTAATACATCAGAGGGACATTAAATCCGAACAGCAAATTCATTATCTACATGAATATTTAATTAGAAATAGCTGCGGAAAGCAATTAGACAAGGTGCAAGAGTACAGATGTGAGGATTTACATTTTCTCCAACATCAGTGTCACAAGATGTTCAAAGTTTGATCATTTTCAGCAGTGTGTGTATGCCCCCTTTACTGCGGGTGCATTTCAAGTATCCATTCTTACACTAGGAGTCTTAAAAAATGGAGCGAAAAGTTCCTACTGTAGCTGAGAGATTCCTCTGAAGACGGACTCACAAAGCTGCTGACCACAACTTGAACTGAGAGAACTCTAAAGCAAAGAGAAGGGGCAGGGTTGAGCCTGCTGATATGGCTGACATCATGTTTCATGAATGAATGAACTTAAAGTGAGTGGTGGAAAGGTGACCTGGCTTGTCAGTGAACATGAAATGTAATATTCATCCAAAGACAGGCGCCTGATGAGAAACATTATCGTTGGATTTTTCCAAAAAGCTGTTAGCAGCTGACTGATTGTGAGTAGGTCTTAGTGACAAATTCACTGTCTTCACAGGCTGCGTAGTGAAACCAGCACATTGCCAAAGCTCTAAAATGTAAAAAAAAAAAACACACTATACAGGCCCTCCAGGACATGTAACTGCACAAAATGTACTATTAAAACCTCATTGATTGAATAATTGTTATTGATCTATCAATCAATAAGTCACACAGATTACATTCTGGTTACTTAAACAAGACATAAATGAAAATGTTCGATGAAAGAGAGAGAAGCCAACGGAAATCAACTAAAAGTAATCATGATGCAAGTCACTGTGCAACAATCTCTCTCTGAGGCTGAAGGCAGTTTATTGTCAGTCTCCCTTCTGTCACATGTGGGACTTTTCTCCTGCACAGCATTCAAATGTGAAACTTTAAAGGTAACCAGCTACACTAAATCTCAAGGATGTAATCCAAATCTCCTGTGACCAACTTGGAAGGAAGTTTGAAGATTTGGGTATGTCACTAGTGAAACGAACTACAAAAGACAGGTTACAGATCTTTGGTTTACAAGCTTTGTGTTTCCAAAAAGAAATATAATCAGTTGGGAATGGGAAGTCAAGTTCAGCTAGTTAAGCTTATATTTCCATAAGCACACAGCATTTATTATGAGGGCCAGGAAATGAGTGAGCACATGAAAATAGGTCAGAAAGAACACAATCAAAGGGATAATATATCTGTGTAGCCGCTGCTCCATTTCCAATACAGAATTCTCAAGAGGTATGTTAGATTTATATCCTTAGGAGAAAAACAGACGGGGTGTAGCTAGGGCACACATACACTATCATAACAGCAGACAGCCATCCTCAATAAACCTGTGGCCTGTAAAATATGGCAAAGAATGACTGCTATAATTTCAAGGAACGCATCATGTTCATCACTGCTTTGCTGTATGAATGTGTGAGAGCGTCTGTCTGTGCTGCTACATACTACAGACAGACATACGCAGAGGCAGACAGTGGTAGACGAGAGGCTGCCTTACATTCAAATACTTCAATTAGGCCATGGCTTCCTGGGTCAGTACAGGAGGAGAGCCCAGGATGTGTGCAAAGAGAGAAAACAATGGCCACCATATTTTTTAAACACATACACAAAATAAGAAAACCGTTTTTTTGTGATTTGACAACCATCACTGTTGTGTTTACTTAATAAGTTCCAAGATTTAGTCAAATTAAACTTTTGGTCATTGCATGTAAATTTGTCCTGCGTGTCAATGTCTGTACCATTTAGGGTAAGGCCATAGAAAGTTCCCTAGAGAGATACAGCGCGGGACTGAGTTTTCCATTTTCAAACAAAGTCTGTGGAGTCTTAGCTAGCTTTGGGAGCTACGCATGATAATTACATTATGTTTTGATTTAATCAGATCACATCACGTCATTTTCAGGCGTAGCTATAATAATATAGCCTTGAGCTGTGTCCCATTTTGGGCTGCCTCATTTTAGATTGGGCAATCTCAAATATCCTTCTAAATGTCTTTTTTTTTTTTTTTTTTTTTTGCCCACAATCAGTGAATTGAATGGCGTATGACACACGCCATCCTGCACTGGCTCTAAATGCAGAATCACCCACTAACATTTTACCAACAAAAGTATTGGCTGACACAAGCTGTTGTAGGACTGTTGAGATTAACACGAGTGCAGATAAAATTATGTAGAGCCCCAAAATATTCTATTTAGACCACAGTTATATGATGCAGCCAACATTTTACACTGAATCTCTTTCGACTAGCTTTTTCACAGAATTTTTTATGAAAACAAAATCACCGTAATTGATGCTGCGTATTGCAACAGGACGAGTCTATATTTTTTGTGGTAACTTTGATGGCTCCATTTTGATTTTCTCTTTGGGACACCAACATGAAAGCTTTAGTAAGTGAAAAATTGAGGTTGATATTTTTAGATCTTTCTGTCCCAGTTTGCTTTGGAGGCAAATGCGATGGGAATCACAGGATGTACATTTACTGTATATGGCATTTTGATGACATCCGTCAAAACTTGATGTCTCTGAACAGAGAGCTTGGGCTCAAGCATCAATAATTAATGTAGTTATAATGAATAATTAAATAATTTTGGCCATATGGTAGATGTGGTTTGAGTTACTGGGTCAATAATACACACAGGAGACCCTTTGTTTTAGTAGAAATAATATGAACATTTGAGATTTGTGGGTCAATAAACTGATTCTCTCTCTGTCAAAACTTTGATGGGAAAGTTTTGTGGGAATACACAGTGATACAGTGTACTTCTATCCCAGCTCATGTAAGGCTAGTAAATTTTGTTACACTTAAAATGCAGATGAAAATCAGGTTAAATTGTACACAACCTTTTAAACACTATTAAGTTTCATAATGCAGTATCATTAAATATTACCAGTATGAGTGATAACCTTGCATAGAGCCAGCTTTAGTAGAAGGTCAATTAAAATTAATAAGGGACATTCACATGGGAGTTTGGAGGATTACGGTATATTGCTTCTATACTCTAATATCACCCACCTCAACTTACTCTCTGTTTCACTATCTAACTCTTCTAATATATATTATTATTCTGGCAGCCATAAAAAAGCTCTTTCAAATCTATTATAATCCATTTTAATAACTGAAGTAAAAATAAATGGCTTTAGGGTTGCCATCATATGAGTACATCTCAATTATGAATTAAACTAATGATACATGCTACTGTTTTGCTTTAAAGAGGGTGTCGCAACTCTGAAGGCATTTCATAGTATCCTCACTTTTAAATGCTTGCCCACAAAAAGGCAGCTCATGGTTTTAGTCTAAATTACCAGAGCACACTGTCCCTTGTAGTTTGCCATACTGAGCAAAAATTGTGTAAGTGTAATTAATTGTAAGTGTGCAGTATCGTTTACACATAGAAACCCCAAATTTCATATGCAGTATGCAATTTTTTGTAAGAACAGGAAGTTTTTTTAGACAAAGTCTAAAGATTTGAAAACACTGTGAATTTGAACACCAGCTATATTTATGGCCAATAACACAAATGTGCAAGAAGATCTAAAATGTGAGCAAGGAAATAAGTTTAAAAACATGCTGTTATGTTTCGTTGCATATTGATGAGTTTCCTTTATAAAACTGTATAAAATATAAAAAGCAATTAGATTTATACAAATGTTAAGCTCTTGTGTGGGACCATCTCACACAATTATGTTGTGGTTGTAATACATAGGTCACAGAAATAAGATATCTCATATCTGTACAGTATGAAGCTACAGCTAGTAACAGTTAGCTTAGCTTAGCCCAAAGATTTTAAACAGTGGAAAACAGCGAGCATGGCTCTGTCCAATGATATCAAAATCTGAGTGTAAAAATGACAAGTTGTGTTTTTACAGGAGGTAATGTGGCCGACTATTTCTTGGCCAGGCGTTTCCCTGTTGTGCTAAGCTAAGCTAACCGGTTACTGGTGGTAGCTTCATATTTACTGTACAGACATGAGAGGGGTATCTTAGCCAGCTCTCAGCAATGGAGTGTAGGTGTTTTCCATCCATCACTCAGGTACAAGGTGATACAGATAGTGTAAAGATAGCATATCAGGAGGAGTGTAATTAAGAACATGCTCTCTTGAACTGACTCCTTTTCCTGAATGGTCAGGTTTGGAGGTAAAATACTGCATGCCCTTTGATGAAAGATGCAGTAGTGATCATTGGTACCTGTCTAGATTAGATAAAAGTCCTAGGTATACCATTAATTATTCATGTGCATTGGACATATTCTTATCTGGGACATTAATCTAACATGGTGGATAATTGAAAACAGCAAGTTAATTACATAATTTTCACTTTCATGCTGAACCTGATTTAAGGGTCACATTTACCCTTACTGATGAAATTAGAGGCTGTACGGTTGGTTGTCCTGTTTAAGATTCAACACTATTTCCCCACTGTCCATTGTTCTGAGTGAGCTAAATAAAAATGTGCTTTAAGTGGTACATACTGTGTGTTTTAAACAAAAGATGTCATCTTCTGTACCAAATAGGAAGTGGGCTAGAGAAAGATAATTCCTGGATATGAAATGAAACAACATCCCTCTGGCCAAAAAAAGAGGGCAAACCAGCTTTCCCAGGCTTCCTAAGATAAAGATAGACATACTCTCTGGTGGCTTTTGGTCAGAGTGTCCTGAACTCTGTGATCTCTGAAGTGACTGTGGACTGATTGAGGTTTGACTCTGAAACTGTTATTTTCTCTGAGGACATCACTGTCTCTCGCTGTGTCACTGAACATCAATTAACATCTGCTGATCCATGGAGGCTCCTGGTGGATTTTCTGCCATGCAAACAATAGCCGCACTGGACTGATTTAAACATACAGCGAAAACTGGACTGTAGCTGCTGATGAGCACATGATCAATTTTACAGCTCAAACCTGATTACACCCTCTCCCCACCAGATTTAATCTTTCTCTCAGGACTCCTAATGGATTTTGGGATGTTGGCTACACTCTTGACCGTAATTTGTAGGAAGTTTTCCTCACTAGGTTATCAATCAGCATGGTTTAGTTAATGGCATCTCACAGCTTGGTTGTCAGTGCAGGCAGCGCGTGCACTCCATATGTCCACAGATCGGTAGTGAGGGGTTGGCAGATGTCTTGGACCCTCAAAAAATGCTGAAGTGCTTGCAATGTTACATAGGGCTAATTGGTCTTATTGGGTCAAGAGTTTGGTATCATCTGGTATTTATGTTCTGTTGGTTGTTTTAAAAATGCAAACATACTGTAACATACTGAAAGTGTTGGCATATGTGCTGAAAGCTGATGTGAATGAGCCATAGTGGTCTTTGGATGCTAGATCAAAAAATATACAGTATAAAACTATATTTAAATCTTGAAAGTGTGCAGTTCAACAACAAGTTGTAGCTACCTCTTGCATTATCAGGAAGTATACTGCATTAATTATATATTTTCTCCTTCACTGTTTGATTGAGGACAATCAGAGCAAGAAGTTTTGCACTGGAACTGGCTTTGCTAAATTGCAAAATACAACTTCTTCTACCATCAGTGAAATGGGGAGTTATTTTGGCTTTCTTGAACCTGTTCCATATATCCTCACAATCAATAAACACTTGTGTTGTGCCTGAATGAAAATATCCGACGCAGCACTTGCTGTGGGTACTGCAACATCTTAACACAGAAGGATAATTAAGCCTTAACAGAGCAGTCAAGTATAAATAGGAGTGTTTACTGTGTGGTGAATATGTGCTCATTATTAAAGAATGAATGTACTTTAATGTAACCATCAAGGCCATTAAAATTAGATATCAGCTTAGAAGGCAATAATTTGTTATATGCACTAATATAAATGATAATAAACAACAATATATTTGCTCCATGTTCAAGTGTCAGTTGAATTTCGACAAAGTCAACAATAGTCCATGCAAATATGAAAAAAAAACAAGGAAAGATTCTGATTTACACGTGGAAGACAGAGAGACATCAAAGAGACCCCTTTTCCCTTTGCAAAAATTTAGCCTGACTTAGGAGTGTTATTTAGCCCCTTCCTAACAAACTAGCATGACATGGTTGGTACCAATGGATGCCTGATGTTATGTAGTTTCATATGATACTAGTATCTTCACTCTGGCTTTAAAACTGAGCTGCATATTTTAATGCATTAAATATTTCAAATTAAATAAAAAATTAACATGTTGATTTTGACAGCACCAATTAATTTCTAATTATTTAATTAGATTTTTTTGTTACATTTGAATTATCCTTTTTTTTCACTTAAAGGTATAATATGTAATTATTCCACATTAACATGTCTAAAAACAACTAGACCTATGTTATATATTTTGTTGAGTTGTGTACTTAAATTATCCCAAATGTTTCCAACAATTTTCAAACCCAGAGAAATCTGTAACTTAATCAAAGTAACGGACCGTTTCATTTGCTTGCCAGTCAATGACGTCATACCTCCTCTACCAAAGAGTAAACACGCACAAGATGCATACAGCGGCACTGTGTTTGTCCGCTACAATGGCGTCTACCAAAGAGTAACTTACACACATACAAGATAATACATCGGTGTTGTGGTTTTTCCACAGAAACTGTTATAAATTGACTTTTATTCAGTTTTAAGCCACATTTTCATGATAAATTTAGGTCGCTTTTAACTATATCTTTTAGATTTCGTCATTGGACGTCTGGATCTTAAGTTATCAGATAAATAAACTGGGAAAACGTTAGCAGCAGCTCAGCTAACAGCCCCTCCAGGAAGTCCGGTGGTCACCAAACACCGTCGGAGAAATATTGATTTTTTAGGTAAAACAGCTTTAATTAGTATTTTTAACGATTTTAATCTGCGTGTACGTTTGTTTTTGGAGAGGAGGGACCTCTGTGGATAATTCGGCTCCTGGGAGAAACTGACCGAATGTCTGGATCTAAAGTTATAAGAGAAATAAATTGAACAAGTGTTAGCAGCAGCTCGGCTAACAGCCTGTACCAGACGTCCGGTCATCGCCGCACATCGTCGGAGAAACACTGATTTTTTAGGTGAAAAAGCTTTATTCAGTGTTTTTACCTGTAATCTCCGGGTCCGTTTGTTCTGGAGAGGAGGAGACCTCTGCGGGTAATTCGGCTTCCGATAAAAACATCCCGAATGATTAACACTGGAGTAATCCTATCCTGGTGAAGCTGGTTATTTAACAACTCCCATGATCCCTTGCTACTTCACACCGTCATCACACTCTGTCTTTTGTTATTGTTTTGATTGAGAGACCCCTAGCGGCTGAAATTACATATTGTGTGTTTAATGGTCTAATCCGGTTGACCTCTTGACATGTACGCCACAAACTCAATAGCTTGCCAAATGTCACATTAAAAGCAATTTTCACATTTAGTTTCAATTTCCTTCTAATTTCCTCCTTTACATGTTTAATGAAATGATCTTCTAAAAAGAGGAAGGTATAAAATACTACACCTTTGTCTGTGATCCTGCTTCTCTGTGACTGTGACTGTCTACTTTACCTCTTACAAAATTTCTTGTCAGACTTTGACATATGATATGATATTTATCTAATCATCAGAATTGGTCTTTTCTTTGGCCGCTCTATCACTGCATCAGCTTTCCATCCATCCAACCATAAAAACTTGGCATAAAGGCTTAGAAACTTTTCTGCTTTCTTTCCTCTGTTTTTTCAGCAATTGCTAACAGGACAAACTGCAACAGTGTCAATGTCGTAAATGATACATGTAAGATTTCTTGACAGCAGGTTACTGAATCACTGTGCAGGAACAACAAGCTGACTCTCCAAAGGATCCACCATTTACTTACAGTTTGTTGTCTTTACTCCAAAGAAGAAAAGTTATTTTTAAAAAGTTATTTATAATGAACTTTTTTGACAAAAGTTCTCATATTCGATGTCTGTATCAGATTGTTTTGCTTGTATTGTATACATAAGTAACTACTGGCTGCTGTTGACATCTGTCTCATTGTCTCACAAAAATAGCATATTTCAGGTTGGTTTCTAGAGAGGTTATGAGGGGTGCAGATGGAACGGGAGTGATAACAACGACCGAGGCAGCCAAGGTGAAGAAGATGGATGATAATGGCACAGTGAAAGAGAAAGAATATGCGGAGAGGGCACCCAGAGAGCTCGGATAAAGAACAAGAGAAAGTGAGAAAGCAAGGATTGAAGCAGCCACTGCAGAAAATGAAATGAGCCATTGTAATGGGTGTGTGTGTGTGTGCACACAAATCCAGCAAAGTAAGCCACTGACAGTCAGAGTGTGAATGTGTGGAGATGGGAGTAACAATGAAGAACACATAAATAAGATAAGCATAACAGTCTAAAGTCATGTAAAACAATGGAAACAGAGTTGGAGATGGATGCTCAGAGGACAAAGGCAATACAGAGGAGAAAAAAAACAAGTATAAAAGACAATGAGCAAAGATGAGGCACTTGTAGCACACATACAAAGAGAGGAAGATATTTATCCTGGAGCCTTTTGACAGAGAACTAATTTGTGTTTTAGGCATGCAGCCTACGCTGCAGAGCAGCAGTCATGCCCTCCGGTATCTCACCATTCTGCCACCAAGCGCATATCAAGCAGAAGTGCTGGCAACTTTCATTCCATTCAAGAGTTGCCAAGATGTGTTTTCACAGCTGTGTCTCCTGGTCTCTCTGATTCTGTCATGTGTGTGTGTGTGTGTGTGTGTGTGTGTGTGTGTGTGTGTGTGGTGAGGGACATCAAGGATAATGCAAATAAAGACATAAACACAGACACAAGTTTGTAGCAGCAGCAGCACACATGGACATCAGCAGATTTTTGGTATTACATGTTGACAGACATAGAGCTAGTAGTTGACTGAACTATTATACTGATACTGGACTAAGCCTATCATTGGGTTGATATCCTGTATGAATCCTATACAGGTTGTAGAACAGGGCTGTCAGTTTTTCAAAAGGTCAAGTTCAAACGAATTTGAAATAACAAGTAATTTGTTGGAATTAATTTGAACACAACCCATATACCGTAATGTGTTGGAGATAGACGATTTGCTGTCATAAGCATATATACGGCCAGTGGTGTCCATCAATCGGCAGTCAGAGTGAGCCATTCAGTACAGTCTTTTTATTTTTTCCTTGGGTGGTGTCGTACAACTGCACTGAGTGCGTTGAGATTGCACTGTGTCTTATAGGCACTCAGACACTACGGTTAAGTCAAGTTTTAGTTGACTAAAAGTCTGAGCATTTTAGTTTTATCTTAGTCAAAGAAAACTGTTGACATTTAGTCTTTTTTAACAATCAGATTAGAGTGAATATTTCAGTCAATCTAGTCTAACCAAAACCAATCATTTTTTGTCATTTTAATCAAAATTATTTCACATAAGATTGTATCTTATCATTATCTGATGAAAAAAACAGGTTGAATGATTACACTTTGTGATTTTGTATCTGTGAAAGATGCTATAGAAATAAACATTACTTACTTACACACTAGTGTAGCAACAAAGACAT
Organism: Thunnus thynnus; assembly: GCF_963924715.1. NCBI lineage: Eukaryota > Metazoa > Chordata > Actinopteri > Scombriformes > Scombridae > Thunnus > Thunnus thynnus. The sequence continues at coordinate 9,072,868 of NC_089528.1, forward strand.
GTTCTCTCACTGGCTTCCCTCTCCTGAACTCTGACAGTTGTGTTTGATAGAGTGCAATGATGCTGGCATTTCTTTTATTAAAAAAGGTACAGAAATTCTTTACAGTACTTTTGTGCATGCCAGCAAAGTAGGTGCAGGCACATATGTAATTTCTTTATCCAAACTGCACACCTAATTTGCATTGAAATTCCCCTCTAGTAAACCCCCTGACTATTTTTGTGTGATGTGATATCAGGTCATGAAATTACCAAATGGGCTGAGGTGCTGGGCAAAAAATTAGCTTACGGCAAATGTGGTAAAAAATTACCACATGACCAGCGCAAGGTCACTACATTTGATGTAGGCCAGCACAAAATTAGGACCCCAGCAGTCTGTCACTAGCCCAGCCCCCCTACTCCTTTGTTCTCTTTCATCTCACTGCCTCCTTCACTTCATCTTGCTATCTTCATCTCCCTCCGACTCTTCATCTCTACCTCTGTGCCATATAGCCTACAGGATGTTGGAGAAATATTGTAGCACTTGAGAGTATTGCTAGATATCCACATATGAGTCAGATAATGAATTCAGACCAAGGGTAAAGATGTGGAGACAAAGGAGGGAACCGCTGGTTATCTAACTCACTGATGTGTGCGTGTCTGCATAATTTGTCCAAATGATTTCAAGTGTCACAGATATATTCTATCCATGTCACAATCATGTCACTCTGTTGATGCTGATGCTGCTCTGATGTCTTCATTTTAATGGCATCGTTGCTGCTAAGGCCAAGGGAATGAAAAACCTACCAGAGGATCTTTGGATCATCAGAATCATCAGAGTTGAACATCATCACCTCAAGCACTTACTTGTGTCTAATGTCCTCTGGCAACAAAGCAATTAATTAGTAGTTAACCAAATCCAAATATGCATCTACTGTGATGATCATTATCTTGATTTCATCTAAAATATCAAGTGAGACACCAAATTTCTTTAAATTATTTAAATCAAAGGTAATCGCTCTGCAAAACTATATCTTGTTCTTGTATCTGTTTTTTTTTTTTATGGTCATGGTTTACATCAAGGGCTCTATTTTCTTGCAAGTGCACAGCTCATGATGTGCCTTTGCTGTGAAATAACTGCAGTGAGACTGCTGTGAAAACTTCCTGGAGTCCTCTGATGTTTTTGAATAAGAAGCACTGTTGGCAGCCCAGCGGCGCCCTGCAATTTTGGCATAAAAAACTGTGATTTGCAACATTTGCCAGCAACCTGTTCACAATTTGTGTCACTTTAATTGCACCTGAATACGCCTACTACACCCTTTTATATACAGTATGTTTGGCTTACCTCTCAGGTGTGATCAATCAACACGGAGAGATGAAGACATGTACTCGTCTTACACCATAGGCTGATTTTACATTCATTTTTACACCTCTAAAATCAGCCTGTGCAGCTTCCATCTTGAGAAGAGCCAGAATAATGAAATATTCATTTGTAAATTAAATCGAGACGGAGCCTTAGCCTTTCTAATGCCTTCATTTTCTTATTGTAATACAGACAACATTCAATGCATTTGATTTCACACATTCAATGTTAGTCTTGGTTTAATCTTGTTTCTGAATGCAGCTTCAGCACATAAAAATTCCTGAGGTCATGGGTGTAATACATCATGTCTTAGGGCCAAGGAGAAATATTTCAGGCTACAATTTGCTGAACTCAGAGTAAAAGATAGTGTTATGTACACACAGACCTTGCTTTTATTGTTTTGCAATAAATATCTGCGTGTTACAGTTAACCTTTGCCATCATTTTCATTCTGTGTGCACAAAACAACATGTACTGAAAATAAAATAAAATGTGCACCCATTTGTAAATGTTGCTCAATTTAGTTTCAATACAAATGTCTGAAAATGAAGTAATTACAGTAGTTTTTCTTGATTGCACTGGTGTATTAAATGTAATTATCTTGATATTGTGGGTATATTTAGTTGAATGAAGCTTTAAATGTATATTTTTTGTATGCTTTTGCTTAGATTTTGCTTGGAGTAACTCATCAGCATGTTTTACTTTATCAAAACATAACCTGCTGACAATAGTGCAATCAGCATTATTACCGGTACTATTAATAGTAAATAACTTGGAACTAATATATCTTTAGTTTGTGCAGACTGGAGGAAACTTTCTCCAACACTATGTCTCAGATTTGGTGCAGTCGTACACTCAACATCACATTTTGCCATGGTTACATGGTTAGGGCTGCAACTAAAGATTATTTTCATTATCGATTAATCTACCAATTATTTCCTGGATTTATAGTTTTGTCGATAAAATGTTAGAAAATAGAGAAAAATGGCTGTTAGAACTTCTTAAAGCCCAAGGTGACACCTTCAAATGTCTTGTTTTGTCCCATCAACAGTTCAAGTCCAAAGATAATGAGTTTACGATCATGTATGGAACAGAAAAGCTTCAAATCCTCACATTTGAAAAAAAAAAAAAACAGCAACCAGTGAGTATTTGATATTTTGTTTAAAAAATGATTATTAAATTATCGGAATAATTGCTGATTAGTTTCCTGTCCGTCAACTAATTAATTCAACTACTAAACATAGTTTAGCATGGCTTAGACAGAGACAAAGTTAATTTGCTTTATACACAAGGCCAAAGCAAAAAACAATAATCCAAATAAATAAAAAATATAATCCAAAGTAAAGCTCTAAAGCATGCATCTATTTTAAGATGATCCCTGATGGAAGTGCCTGTGAAGGGAAAAACCCACCTCTCTCACAGCTTCTGTCCTCTGCACTGATAAAGTGCAAAAATTCCCTTTATAGAGAATGAGCAATAACGAGGGATGACAACACTGACAGACACTTACAAGCATGTGCAAGCAAGCAGAGACGGGTTCTGCCCGTGTATCTGTCTCCCTGTCGTTTTCTCTTTTTCTGTCTATCTGTTCATATCTTTTCCTTAAATTCTTTCCAGCACATACTTGATGGGCAGGATGAGGTTTAGTTAAATGTTAATCTGAACACGGAGCACGTTTTCACACCATGATGAGGTAAAGCATGAAACTAAATCAAACAGTTAAGAAGAGTCCTCCTCAACTTCCTACTCACTTTCTTCCTCTATCTCTGATCATACGCCGATCTGGATCAAACCCAAACTTGATTCAGTTTCACCCCATGTGGACAGCTCTGTTGAGAGTCACATTATTAGATAGGGGAGTTCAATTCTTTCAGCTTTTAGAGGACAAGGTGCTTGACCTCTTTTTATCTGTCCCAGCTGGTGTCACCTAACATCACCTGACAGGAGAACTATAGCCTTTACTTTACATTTAACATTATCAGTAGGGAAGAAGAACCCTGAACAGCACTGCGAGCCATGGAAACGAGCAAAGATAAAGAGTGTAATCCTGCACAAAGAAGCTGCACCTGACATATAACAGATATATTAAAGAAAAAATTCGGAAGGAAGAGAAAGGGAGAAGCCTGACATAGACTAGGAGAGAAGGAGAACTAAACACTGTTACTTTCACTCACCTTCCACTTCGTCTAAAAACTGTGTGTTTTCTGATGAGGAAAGACAGCTGAGAGATTAAGAGTGACAAAGGACAAAAGAAAAGAGGCTAATTGGTGCAAAAGGGCAAAGACTTTACACAAGACCTCTCTTCCTCGAGCCCTCGTCAAAGAAAGATTGCGTTGTTGTTATTAGGTTAATTGTTATTTATTTTTTGCTCACGGTTGTGCCAGTGTTACATACCAGGCTGCTGAGCAATTTATCAGTGAGGGCTGAGCACTAGCCTGCTCATGCAAACACACTCGCGCACACACATTCATCGTTTATCCAAGAAGACATGATGGTCACAGAGACTGAGTAGGTTGTAATCCTGGAAAAATTGCTCTTGGGCCTGTTCTTGCAAACTGTGTGACTGTGTGTGTGTGTGTGTGTGTGTGTGTGTGTGTGTGTGTGTGTGTGTGTGTGTGTGTGTGTGGCTTTCCTGCAGAAGGAGAGCACTGCCTTCCACACTGTCTCCCCTCATATTCTTTCAGTCAGTCAGTGTGGGACAGTGTGTGAATATCCAAACATGCCACAGTTCATAGCCCCTGGGGCAGAGCAGCAGATCTCACCAAACACACTCTCTAGATCAGTGGTTCTCAACATTTTTGGCCTGTGACCCCTTAAAATAAAACAAAGTCTACTGGGACCCCCTCATCACATGTTGCATTGTCTACCAGTTAAGTTACTGATTATTGTCTTGATTCATCGGTTAATCATTTTGTCCATAAAATGTCAGAAATTAGTGAAAAATATCCATTCCCCACAGTCCAAGGTCACGTCTTCAGTTGTCTGGTTTTGTCTGACTAACAGTCCAAAACCCAAAGTTATCCAGTTTATCATCATGTTAGACAAAGAAAAGCAATAAATCATCACATCGGAGAAGCTGAAACTGGCTTATTTTTTACATTTTTGCTTAAAAAATGACTAAAACGATTATTCAATTATCAAAATAGTCACGAATAATCTTCTGCCGATTGACTAATCGATTAATCGACTAACCTTGCAGCTCTAGAAAGAGAACTTATTTAGTTTTATTTGAATAACTTTTAGAGGCTTTAAGAGGTAAAACACAGAAATCTACAAGAAATAAAGAAAGCTTGAAAAAAATCACAATTTTGTGTGTCCAAAATATGTTTGTTTTTTTTCTGTATCCTATCCTGTCCTATCATCTCGCGACCCCTTTCATTAATCCTTTCATTAAGCCCTTGTGGGGGGTCCTGACCCCGAGGTTGGGGACCACTGCTCTAGATGATCTGCTGTCCCTCTCACCTCTACTGCTGAATGTCTCATTCACATGATGTGGCCCAGCTCAGTCACACATCCACTTGTAGTTTTTAAGGTGATTTTAGATAAATGTGGAAACCAAATGATGACAAAAAACCCAGAGACCAACTTTACGGACTTATAGTGACACCAGCAACAGTAATTTCAGTTTTATATAGCCCCAGTTGGTGGTTCATAACCATAATTAACTCTGCTACAGTATAAAACAGTCATTTGAATGGAAGGTCATTAAAAAAAAAAATGTGTAAAAGAAGTGCTCATGAAGCAGCTGTAGGTTTTGCTTCACTGGTTCACAGCTTTGGGAGAAGGTTGCTTCAGTGAGTAAAACAACTTGTAGAAGTTTTAATGGGTAGGTTTAGTTATTCAACAACAAATGATGCATGATGTATAAAAGTTACAGTAATATAATCATAATGTGTACTACCATGTTGGCTGCACAATATCTTATATATTAGATTTTATAATATTTTTATAAGATTTCATATTTTGTGAAGTATTTTTGTCTCACAACTGTCTCTACATCCTTTTTTAGTTCAACTTTTTCTTTTAAGATCTACTTAAATAAATGAAAATGTTTCATAACGCAGGACACATTCTGCACTGCAAACATTGTAGAGGAGGCAGTCTGAAACATTTCCCAATAAAGACAAGAACACTGTCTCTTGTTATACGTAAACTGCAGGAGTCAATATTGTAGTTTTGACTTTTTTTATTTTTATTTAGCTTGCAGACGTCTCAAGCATCTAGAGGATGTAACAGACGTTTTATTTCCAGTGTTGCTGCTTCTGTTAAGTTTAGACGTGCTGCAGATCCCCAACATCTGCTGAATCAGCTGGCATTAAAGTAATAATACCATCCAACTGTATAAGCCTGATGTATCATCATACAACATTATTGTTATATTAAAAAAAAGGGTAATAACCATTATTAAACAAAAAAATCTGCCAGCTTGTAGGATTAGAGGTGCTTTGTGTCTCAAAAAATGTCCCATTAATTTTGAGACATTTTAAAGGCAACTCCACCAGTTTTACTCATGAACTTCAGTTTACTCGTCATACAGAGTTCTTCTCAGCGGATAAAAACTGTTGTAAATTGTCTTCTGTGGTTCTGAACAGAGCTTTTCGAAGTTTAGTTTGTAGTTTATGTTCAGATAAGTGGGCATTTCATGAAAGACACTGCTGTGTTGCATTATGGGAAATGTAGTTTCAGGTGTTTTTGGAGCTTGACCCATACTAGGGAATAATTTGAGTTAAGATATCGTGGTCTCTGTTGCTTCAATTTTGACCATTCTTTTTTATATTTGTCTCCTGTCAGGCCTCTAACATTATGGAAGTGCAATGCTAAAATCATTGGACCTCCCCTTTAAGATGGTGACATTACCATAAACAATGAGGGCATCATTAACATTGTGCTGCACTGCATCATATTTTCTGCTGAGTTTCTTTAAAAAAAGTTTTTGACCGCTTACCTTGCGAGGAAACATTTTGGATGTTACCAGCACTTATTCTGCTCAACAATCAGGGTTTATGGGCAATATGTGCGGTATGGTGGAAGCCCTCCCCACACTGACTCACCTGTCTGATGGCGCAAAGCAGCTTCCCGTAGCTAAATATGATCACCAGGAACGGCACGATGAGGCAGAAGACAAACAGGCAGATGATGTAAGATATGTTATTTGCCGTCTTGGCCTCCCAGTCGACAGAGCAGGTGGTCCCGGGCCCCTCTGGGCCGTACTGGCTCCAGCCAAAGAGTGGCGGCAGGGTCCAGATGAGGGAGTAGACCCAGGACAGGGTGATGCCCAGGGAGATCTTATAGTAGTTGGAGGAGTCCGCCTCAGTAGGGGCCATCATGGTGCTGTAGCGCTCATAGGAGAGGACAGCCAGGGAGATCAGGGACACGATGCCTGTAGAAGATAAACAGGACACACACACAGGTAACCATTAAATGCATCCTACAGCCTACTGAAATCTCAAATGAGACAAACATGCGCTACCTGCCCAAATATTTATCTACTCTAGTAATATAAAGCATCACAACTCTTTCTGAAATCAAAAGTGCAGCTTAAATGGGATTTACAGCATCAAAGAGGGTTATGATTTTAAAAAACAACTGCCTGAGCGAAAAGTGCAGCATAATTAAAGTCTCGCAAGCGTGTTGGATGTAGCAGCAGATACATGCTGCTGTAAATCACAAACAGCTGCACTACCTGTAGTGTCTCTGCTTGACAGAAGCAATGCAGTGAAACACAACACTCAATATTTGGAAGAGACTTTCTTTTCTGTCCATAGGCGTTCAATAAACACACTCTCTCTGTCTCGCTATCTCTACGACTCTCCGTCTCTGTATTTTAGAGGCAGAGCCACATGAGCCCACAGCTCAGTGTTCATGCTGACCCCTCAGCCTTTTTATCCTGTTTGCTATTTGTTTTGAAGCCATAATGATCCACAAGGTTGTCTTTCATGCTCATTGATTTTCAGTGGCAGGGATGCAGCCCTGTGCTGGATGCTACTTTTAAAAACACGGTCCAGACCCTCGCTGATGAATGAATAAATTTAAAAAGAGAGGAGGAGAATATACTGTAGGAGAGTGAAAGAGAGGCAGGAAAGTTAGAAAAAGGTTATAAAAAGAGCCAGCAGAGGAAGATGGAAACAGATTTTAGCTATGTGATTGAAGACGATGCTTTCACTGAATGTTTTTGTGCATTCACATTGACCATACAGTATATGCCCCTCACTACAGCATCTGAACTCTATGGCACAGTGTGTTGTGGTTGTCCTTTTACTCCAGACATTGCGCTCATGTAGCTTTTCCTGCACAGACTGCTTAGCTCTGGGCTTTTATTGGCTCTGTTGCTGCAATATTACAAAGTCAACACAGTTTTACAACAGCCCACTTCTGTTCCTGTTTGATCTGAGCTGACTGACTAATAGCAACCAATTTCAAACATAGCTTTCATATATTTTGACAAAAAACACTTTCAACCCAGCTCATTGCTGCTCTATCTCATCAGGTCTATCATTTTTCCACAGTTATTCTCTGTCCGCACTCTGTGAAGTCTAAAATGAAACAGGGGTGAACTGTCTTCTCACAACAGGTGGACTGACTGATCTCATCTTTGGGCTAAAATCCTTGTGATAGTGTTTATATCTAGGTGTCATCAGTAGACGCTGTTATAGTGCAATAGTAGCACTTGTTATCTTAAACCACAACCTGGCAGAAGTAGCCTGTAATCCAGTATGCAGCAATAGTCTGACAAAACTTCTCTCAGAGTTTTGGTTAGTAAATGCAGGTTTACAGTTTATACTATTTTCTGATTGTAAACTTGACTGTAAAATGTCTAAAAAGAGAACTCTAACATACAGTAGTTCCAGTTTGTGGTTCAAACACTGTACCATGTCAATGCACAAGTATCCTTAAGCTAAACTAAGCTAAGGAAGCTAAGCTAAGAGACTGTCCTCACAAAAAGAGACTCTTGTCTGCAGTTGAGAGAAACTTAAGTCTAGGCACAAAAAACTGTACAGTTAAGGTTGGGAAGCGTCATGGTTTGGGTTTAAAAAAAAACAACATCTTGTTAAGTTGATAAAACAGTCTCACCTCAAGGTTCACTTACTCGCTTGTTCTGGAGCTTTTAGCTCATATCACATGGTCTTCATCAACAGCAGCTGTGACTTAACTTCCCATTATTCTGAACACCTTTAGGACATGTTGGCTTAATACAACCTGGACTCCTGATAACTGAACAAACCCACAAGACCATGTGATGCGGTTGAAAGCACTGAAACAGGCGAGTAAGTGGACCTTGAGTGGAAACTGTTTTGTCAACTTACCAAGTAGTGTTTTTTTAGCCCAGATCATGATCTTTCCTTGAACATGCAACTGTTGCACCTAAACCGAACCAAACCTTAATCACAATGATGGCAGATCAGAAAACAGTCAGATGAATGGTGTTTGTCCTGTAACAGCTTTTGAAGGTATTGACAAAGGATGTCTTTCTGCTGAAAGGGGCGTCAGATGAGAAAATGTCCATGTGTTCTTTTAGAATGTATTTTGTTATTTAGTTTGGAGAACATGTTGAAATACACTTTAAATACAACCTGTGGTAAAACACTCTTTCCTGATGCAGAAAAGAATTCTTCCTTTTCCATGAAATCCTGTGAGTCCAGGTTGGAATCATGTGGTGCGGCACATCTTTGAGATAATAGACTGATAACATCTACAAACGTCTCCAAGGCCTATATACTCAAATCTGAGTGAGGAGCCAAATCAAATCACACACATCAAATTGCTAAAGCTAATTAGCAGCTCGCTTTCATGCCTCACATACAGAGCCATTGAAATAGGAAATTGAATACTGGCAGTAATCATGTCACTAAACCTCTGTCTTCACAGCTCTACACAGCTGTTGTAGGTGATCGTAATTTATCACTTTTAACAGGAAAACCTGATTATACCAGCTGATCCCATCACATGTCCACCCTCTTGATGAGAGCATGATGACAGCAATTCTTTATTAGAGGCGTGTAATGTCATGGAGAACGACACCCGTGGCTCAAACTTCACAGCATCTGAAATCAAACGTCACACACAATCCATCTTCTAGTCCTCTGGCAGGATCAGAGGCAGCGGCTGAATGTAATATTCCAAAATGAAACATCTTATGATCTGATAATGTCTGAAATAAAAAATTAAAAAAGAAGCATCTTTGTTCTGCCTTCTCTGTGATGCTCCCTCACTGCTTCTGTCTTATCTGTCTGTTAGAAAGCATTTGGTTCTGTATCACTTCTCTGATACTGTATATCCGAGGAAAGACAGTTTGAATGAAAAACACAGGATCGAATAAAGCTGTGTTTGTCCTATAAATCCCATCTCAGTGTCTTTTTCTTGGCGATCACAGGAGCGTGGAACCACTGTGACACTATTAGGTCTTAAAAAAAATAGAAACCTTTCATTAGACTTGCAAACGTCTCTCGTACATATGACACTCAAACCAGACAGCCATCATCGTCTTTGCTTTAAGAGACTTTTTATCTATTTATTACACAGACTCATTAGCAGGCTTGCTCACTCTGACCTTTATGGAGTGAAGCACTGTTCTGCTTTCTTTCTCCCCGATGAGACTTCTTCTTACCGTCCTAACAAATGAACATCACTCAAGCCAGGTGTTGCCTGCGTCTACGTGATGCACATGTATGTGTGCGTCTATATATTTCCTCTCCTCTATACTTGTGCATGTTCATCCATTTCTGTGCTTGCATCTGGCTGGTGTGTGTGTGTGTGTATGTGTGTGTGTGCTTGCAGGAGGGGCAATCTAACTTCAGTATGCAGCGAGAGGGCCCAGCAGTGCAAGGTTAATCCAGTGACTGTGTGCAGAGTCCACTTGAGGCAGGAGGAGGCAGCCAGCAGTATGCAGGGACACGCGGACCTGATGTCAAATACAGAGGGAGAAAAAAATTCCTCTCCTGGTCCTCCACATCATAATGGAAGACAATAAAATGTTCAGTGAGATGGAGAGGAAAATGCAAAGAGTTGGGCAGCAGAGGTGAAGCAGCTAAATGGATGCCAGGAGGCTGATCGCAAAGCAGAGAGTATAAAGGGGAAAGAACCGGGTGTGAATGTGCACACCCACACACACACACACACACACACACACATGCACGCATCTCCACAGATTGTCTTTAGTTGGTGCTCCTGGCATAAAGTCAGAGCAGTGGATCTTCACTTGTTCAGTCATTCAAAAAAATCGGAGACGTTATAGGCTCAAAGCAAGAGACAGCGAGCAAAAAGTAGAAATCAATGTGAAGAGGGAGCAGGAATACCAAGTCCTAACACCAAACTAACAACGTCTTTTGTCATTGACAGTGATGCTCTCTAATTTGAAGGAACATCGATCATTCAGAAAGGCTTTATAGAGATTTGGTGAAGACAGACACAGTCGCTTTGTCAAAGCTGCACCCAGCATTATTCATCTAAACAATCAATTTCACTTCTTCGTTCTTGGACCCTCCCTTACTCTTTATTTCGCTCTGTTTTTTATGAACCCATTGAGGAATTACTCATCCATAACCAATGGAAGCTCTAATTATGTCTGCCAGCCATCTCTCTCTCTCTCTCTCACACACACACACCCACTCTGTCTCTCCTCCTGATCTGCGTTAGCACGTAGAAGCCAAAGTCCTGTCAGATTTTAATAAATTGGCTCCTTGTGGATGTCAGTGTTACACATCTTCAGATGGCGCTTAATCTCGGCATAACACTTGAGTTAGCGAGACAGCGGATACAATCATCCAGATACTGAGAAACGTCGGGGGTTCGCTTTATTCTCCGAAAATATGACTGAAATGAAGTAATCCTGTTTTGGAAATTGCCACTTTATCCCAGAGGAAGTGGAAGTACAGCGCTCCAGAGTCTGTTTTCAATTTAAAAGTTTGACAGATTCAAGAGGCTCTTAAGCGAAGGAAAATTCAATTTAGTTAGGCTAAGTTGAGCGCGCTGTGTGAACATTTTAGCAATATATCAAGGAAAGTAACCGGGTGGCCCGATGACTAAAGCCAGGGAGGGAAAGGCCTGCAGGACCCGCCATGCAGGCTGCACGAATGTGACTCACAGACTGCAAATGTAGCTCACGATGTGTTGTTGCGAGTCTTTGGTTCCTCCCTCTGCTGTCACTGTCCAAATACACAAGTATCCACGAGTCACATTTTCAGTCAAGCAGCAAACACAAAACCAGCCTCTAACTTTTGTCTTCTCAAAAGCTTTTTCACTTAACTTTTCTTCGCCGTTGGCAAACATCAACTGGACAATCGAGCAGGTGGCTGCACATAATAATCGCACTCTAGAGAAGGACACATGCCTGAAATCTGTGGCTACAAGAGCTATCAGAAGCCCTGATGTTTGGCTCGTGTGGTGGCTACAACAAGCTACTCCAGTTAAAGCGAGGCTTTAAACATCACAAGATTAGACGCGCTGAAGTGAGTTAGACGGAAGCTTTTGTGCAAGATTTATGACGCCTTTACAGAAACTTCATCAGAGGAAAGCAGTTGTAAAAGAACGTGGACGTCTCCGTCTCTAAAAAGCTCCATATATTTTGTGAAATGTTGGCATAGTTTTATTGTAATGACCAATGAACTTAAGGGATTCTTTTAAAGATGCTGAGCAGGAAATTCAGTGGTTGTGATTAATCGATGTGGGCTGTAGTGCTGGAAGCAAAGCGGTAGAATTTACTAGTGAAAACATGATAAATTACTAAAAAAATGATGACACTAGTGGCTGAGTTGTAGTTTCCGTGGGCCTCGTGCATGAATGTGTTCTTGGTTTTCTCTTATATTTGTTCTGGCACAAAGCAATAAGAGGAAAATAAGAAAATCCTACGTGGGCTTCAACGAACTCTCTTAAATGCCTGAACTTGTGGTAAATCTCTTGTTTCAGCCTGATTAATGTCACCAGTTCATGAGGAGGTGCGCGTTCATGAGATGTGATCATTAACATAATCCACGCCCCTAAAATCGCCATATAAGGCTCCATGTTCTGCTCCGTTGGTGGGCGAGTTTCATTCACACAAAAAAAAGTTTCCAAAGAATTAAAAACACCGCGCAGCTTCAAGTCCTGCTTTCAGCAATCAGAGGACAAACACATAACACATGTAGGAGTGACAGCAGGAAAACAATTATAAAATATGACTCCAGCTAACACGTCATCAGAGCAGCTCTGCACTGTGGCAGAAATAAAGAGGAAATGATTTGACATGAACTCAGATGCTAAAAAATATCTTTCTAAAGCAAAGCGCTCGGTGATGGGAGGCGGTCATGTGACAGTCACAGAGACATTAGAGGAGAATATTATAGTCTACAGGTGATGTTACACTGTCAGCTGCAACACAACATGATATTGGACAGACATCTGCAGAGAGACAGCAGTCGGAATGAGAGAAGATTCCAAAAACTACTGAAGCTGCGGCGCCAAAATATGCCAATAAAATCTACAAAAAAACCCCAACATTTTAATTAAACTGGCAGCCATGATGGTGAAGATATGCTAAACAATATAAATTTCGCATTAAGTTTGCTTTACTTATGTATTGATTTTTTGGTTAATTACGGTATCATATTTAAACTCCAAATTAATCCAGATTAGAACATTGTAACTGTAAATCAAACAAGTGTTTCTGCCCAGTGAAGAAAGGCAGAGATGGTCTATTCATGACACGTGCAGGTCTAACCACTCGTCAATTTCCTTCGTACCTCAAAGAAAAATATGAGTATGAGAAAAATGATGATGAATGCCACAAATGTTCGTACTCTCTGTATGTTCTGTACACTCGTACGTGTATTTCAAGAACGAATCTGTTTGCACGTGCGCTTCTTTTATGAGGCCCAATGGAAATATAATATGACCACTTTTGATGCGGTGGATTTTGAGTTAAATTACAAATTTAAAAAAAACTGCTCTAAAATGACTTATAAATGACTGTTTTCTTCCAGAATCAGTAGAGGAGTTTATTGGTTTGCAATCACAAACTGCCAGATATTCTTTGAAATATGCACTTTGATCGGACAGTAAGAAAGGACATACAGCAGTGCAAATGTTCTTACATTGTGTTAATTGAGAAATTAGTGTTTTTGAAAGCTCGTATATCTCACGCTGCCTGGTCTTCAAAGGTTGTTTGGATGGCTTGGAAAGCTTTTAAAGCAATTAGTGTGACTGATAGCGAGGAATTCTGCTCATTAAGGATCTTCAAATCAGGCATCAGGCCAAAGACTCCTGGTGATGGAAGAGCATTTTTATGTTTAAAGCATTCGTTCTGCAGATGAGTCTTCTCTCGAGTTTAGCATCAGACAAATTTCATCCACATCACTCAAATACATACATTTGAAGTTTTGATACAGTGCGCCAATCTTATTCTGGCTTCTATGTTAGTTTGCTAAAATCCTTATTTGCCACTTTTCTATAGCACCGCTGGCTTTTTTTTTGCTCAGCATCTCAGCCTGGCTGGTTCCAGGTGAGTGTGCGCCTTATTCCCAGGTGCATTATTGTGCCTCATTTGCATCTATACCAGCACTCCTGAGCAAAGGTAGAGCAACGTCCCCTTTCTCATTACAAATGATTATATTCTGAAACAAATGCTGGTGATGCGCCTGCTCACGGACTGTGTCCCCAAAGCCCACAGCCCACCACAGCCCAGCACGAGCAGCTAAATGAACAGTGATGAGACTCCCCTTGCCTCAGGCACAGCCACTCAACTATAACAAGCATTTAGTGGCCATTTAATAGCAGGCTGCACCGTACTTTATATACAGTACACGCAGCAGCCAAATCACCCACTGACAATCCTGTGTGACATCCTCTCAGAGTTCATAATGACATTTGAACAAATGACTAAGCATCTGTGAGGGCTCGCTGAGCACACATGCCTCCCTAAATACCCACGGCGACGTGCGCCATGAAAATGCACGCGCTGTGGAAGTGATTTAACAGCCTGTCACGCAGCCCCAGCCGGAGATAATGACCGAAGAAGTGCATCATAGGACTGGTTTCCACAACTCATCACTTGGACAAAACCTGCGCATCTGCATGTGCAGGCATTGTGTACTCCATAGGTCGATGATCCGCAACATCGGATCACTGCAAGCAGGTCTACCGAATTATGCTGCGCAAACCATAATAGAAAACAAGATGATCTGCACTTTTACCAAGATCTTATCAACCACTGCTATGACACACTACACGACGATCACACCCACAATTAAGAAAAAGAAAGAGAGAACGAAAATACAAGGCTATTTAAGTATATAAAGATGCCAAATCAATCGGTTTAATGATAGGTTTAATATCTCCAAATTGTGCGCGTCGTGCACAGTGATCAGTTCCCCGTTATTCTGTTCATATAGGTTACAGGGATTTTCAGGCTTTTGAATTAAAGTTTCATGTGGCCGTAAAGACGCACCACGAACAACAACTGGCGTTAGAAAGAGAAGACAATTAAAATCATTTTCAAAATGCACATTCAGACCACAGACATGAATCTTAGCCATGTAATGTAACAAGCGCGGTGCTCCGGGAAGATTGTGTGTACAGCGCACCGTCATTCACAACCACATCTGCAACAAAAATAAACAGCAACCTAGAAATGACACAGAGACACAAACAAAGCGTTCGTATGAACATCTCTTCACATATTCCGCATTTCTATACTCACCGAAGAGGGAGTTGGCGAAGCCGTACCACACGCATCCCCCTTCTCCTATGAGCCACCTTCCCTGCGTGCTGGCCGCGAAGCTGAACGGAGTCCCCAGTACGCACACCAGCAAGTCGCTGATGGAAATGTTAATCAGGAGCAGGTTGATCGGCGACCGCAGCATCTTGTACCGACAGAAGAGCACGAGCACCAGCAGGTTGTTCATAAGTCCGAAAGTGCCGATGAAGCCCAAGCACACAGCCACAATCAGGTGCCCTGTCGGAGAGAGGGTGGTCCGGTATGAGCCTCCCCCCAGGTGCCCTTCCCCGGCTCCGGCACACAGAGCGCTGTTGACCCCTGCGCAGCCGCTCAGGCTCACGTTGGACACGATCATCGCAGTCCGGTGTCACGGCAGTGGCACTCTGGGCGGCCACAGTGCACTGAACGGCAACTAATATGTCGTTGGCATTTCTTTTTTTCCCCTGTATGTGGAAAAAGAATATAAAGACAAGCCGTCACCCGCAGCTAGCAACACTTATTGCTTTAAAAGAAATGTCAAGTGGAAAAAAAGTAGAGCCAAACAAAAAAGTGGAATAATAGTTTGTTTGTTGGGAATGTCAAAACTTTGTGCCTCAGTTCAGTTCAGGGGAGGGGGGTGTTCGAAAATTTAAAAAGTTTGGTTAGGCTTTGCTCCACCGTGTGGCAGTCTATAATGCACACTCTCGCTCTTTCCAGAGATGCTCTTG
The DNA here is from genome assembly GCF_963924715.1 of Thunnus thynnus. Classification (NCBI taxonomy): domain Eukaryota; kingdom Metazoa; phylum Chordata; class Actinopteri; order Scombriformes; family Scombridae; genus Thunnus; species Thunnus thynnus. The sequence goes on from NC_089528.1 coordinate 9,088,599, forward strand.
TCTCTCATGCGGACACCTTCCCTCTCTGTCCGTATTTAAATCACTGTTGCCCGCTCTCCAGCAGCTGACGTCTGGGCGGAGAGGAGGGGGCGTGGGGGGGAGCGGAGCGCGCTGGTGGTTCTGTAGGAAGAGAGCAGCATGGAGATACAGTGCAGACCAATCAGACGATCAGCATGTGGCTCAAGATTGTACTGCACTATAGCCAGCCCGCTGTGAGCGGAGCACGAAAAAAAGTCCACCTTAAAGTTTGAGGAGCTGTTCTCTCTCTCCCGGTGCTGGTTTTATCTCGCTCTTACATCCACTGAGCACGTTTTGATGCGAGGCGCTGTCCGTGGTGCTGAACACGGTCTCTGTGGGGCAGCGACCGCTCCACTTATCAGCTGTTTATTCTACTCTGTCGCGCATTTTAATTGCAGTGTTGATTTAAATACAGGTGATTTAATGCCGCAAAGCTATGCGCGTTAATCTCCTCGATCCAAGTCATAAATACAGCGCCTAAAATATGAACTCAGGACCATATATATTATATATTAGTTCAAATGCCAACTAAATCTGATTAATAATGCGCTGAGTGAGTTAATGATGCTCACAGGTGAAACTAGATATTAAACTATTTGAATTTCTCCACAATTGTTTTAAGTTTAGTTAAAAATGAAGACTGTTGTAGTACTTCTGAAATAGGCACACATAAACGATCAGTTGACTCACTGGGCCTTATGCACTAATGTGTACGTAAAAATGTTCTCACTTTGCGCACAAAATAAGTGCACACGCAAAATCACCGTCGGATTCACGTGCGCCAATTTTGTTCTTACCACCCTGCGTATGTTAGTGAATCAGAATCATTCTACATTGACAGGCGCCCGCCATCAGCAATTAGCATACTAACACATCCCATTTCTCTATGTAAGGAAAGCTGTGTTGGAGCGCTGCAGCAGTGTGGAGAACTGTCAGTCATTGTAAAGGCAGCATTGAGGGCAGTGATGGTAATACTGTAGAAAACCTTTAGTGCTAGTGAAATGCAAACAATAGTTTCAGAAGTAGAAGTCAGAAAAGGCAGATTTGGCTGGTAAACATGTTATTGGCACAACTGTTTGGAGCCTGATTGTGAATCCTGTATACAGCCTGCATACCTGTTGCACCACTACCACGCAGTACGTCCGTAACTAAATAAAAAGTTGGTAAACGTGTAGATCTGTTGAACTGATCTAAATAAATCTCTACTACGGCCAGGTGCGCATCGTGTTTCGTCTTTGTCCACAACAGGCCGTGATGTACCGAAAGCAGAGCGTCCCTCCCTGTGCCACTATTGAACTGTCAGGCTGTTAACCAGCTGCATATATCAAATCTGATGGGGAAATTAACCGCTGTCACATTCCAATATGGAAACTCGGAAATATAAGCTATTGTCATCTAAAAGTGAGAACAGGACAATTTTAATATATTAATAATTCCATTATATTTATGATGATTATTTATGGATTACAAAGTCTTAGATATTTATTTCATAATTGGTAAATAGTTTATTATTAGCAGTTTCACGCTTCTGAATGTTGTATATTTAGGCCCAATTATATTTTTGAAATAATTGGGGTTCTAATATGCTGCTTACATTGAATAAATATTGACTGTATCATTTTTAAGACCGAAGGACGTTTATGATTTGTGCACACACATGGTCTATGGCAGTTTAAATTTGTTCGCAGAGTAAGAGCAAATTCAGGTAAGAAAGTATTGATGAATCCTGGATTTGTGCTTAAAAAGTTCTTACGCACGGTTTAAGCACAGATTTGTGCGTATACACAGTTTGTGAATGAGGCCCATTGTCTGGATTTAGCCACAAGCAATAGGTTTAATCACTCCCATGTCAAAGATTAGATTTCCAGGCGACTTAAGTTGGTGTTGCTCTGGACCAGAAGTGATGATGATGAGGTCACTTTGGAGCATTGTCTTACACTCAGTTAGACCAACGTCTATGAGTAAACTCAGCATGACACCGTGCTATCAGATATATCCAGAGGTTTGAATATTTGGCGTGTAACTTGTTTGTTTCCCACAAAGGAAATCAATTTAAGTAGATTTTCCATTGTCCAATGGCTTTTTTATTTTTTTATTTTGGTTGACTCAATTTGTGAAATGAAATCATCATTTTTTCCATCTGTCAGCACTGAAAGCGAGACTCTAGGGAAGGCAGCTTCAGACTGAAATAATGAGGAGCAGCAAAATGCTTAAACATGATGAGTGTCAGGAAGGTATCTACCCTCATAGTGTCCATAAATTCTACCACAGGCTGAGAGACCAGCAGTCTTTGTTTAAGAAAGCACACCTCGTCCTATTGAACCATGGTGCCCCTCTGAGTCAAACAAGCCTAATCTGGACCAGCTCACTTCAGTCATGTCTGCCTTGTCCACTGCAGTGCTGAACCAACCTCTTAACTGTTACTTTACATGGCTGACAGATAAAGTGGTGCCAAATATAATGGTGTTTTTATTTTTGGAGAAAGGACAGCTTGTCCTCATTTTAATTAGACAGACACCAAATTAAGGATAATGTGTTCAAGCAGAATGTCTAAGGATGCTCTAATGAAATCCTGAGAGAACAGTTTGTATCTGGAAACAAGTAACACAAACGTGTAAGTCTCTTTTGCAGGGTTTTTATGTACTATGTGTCTGCTGCTGGCATATATGTACAAGACAGCTCACAACATGATCCACCAAAAAAAGTGAGGGTTCAACATGTCAGCAATTAGTTGGTAATTAAAAGCAAGTCCTTGTGGTCAAACACTGGCATTTGGTGTTAAAGAGGTGTTCCTAATTATGCGTGGCCAGGTAAAAATGTGACCCTAAGCAACGCTTGACTCTGCACACTGGATGCAAAGTTACAGATTCAGATGGGAAACACACCCTCCCCCTCCGTGGTCTGTACTAATGCCTTCCCACCAAATATCCCCCTTGTCACATCGGAGCAAGATAATTACCCATGAAAACTGTACAGCGACATTTACTCTGACAACATCTTCCCCATATACAGTCCTAATTGGGTTGAATTAAGACACTTTGGTTCTATTGTGAATACCACCCCTATTTAATCATCTCAGTGAGACTGGGCAGTTGATATTTAGTCGGATTTCTAGGTCAACATGGTGGCTGCACTCTGGGGAGTTGTCCAGGAAGATAAAGTGCAAATGGGGTTAGGAGGTCATCACGGAGACTCTATGTTGAGTGTAAATCAGAGAAAAGGTGCAGCCAGAATGTTGTTTTTTTATGGTTATTGTCAAGTGTGATTTGATTTGTAATAGATACTTTCTGTCATATTAACTCTGTCTTGCTGTTCATATTACTGAATTGTCTCTCAGTCCCAATCTGTGATGGACCAACTGTTGCATTTAGTAATAAAAGAAAAGGGGTTTGTTCTCCTCCAGCACTCCACTATGCTGGGTTTATTCCACACACAGGACCCAGAGCCAAAATGCCATGTGCACCTAAAAGTCCCATCTGGATCAACTTAGCCTCAGAACATTAGCTATGGTTAACATTTAAACAATAATGAAATAAATTAGTACAGTGACTGCCGGCCAGGCAATTGTGTCATCAAAGTGCATCATGTTATCACTCTGTTCATTGTGATTATGTAGCCTCATGTGCTTCCCTGCAAGCCAAATCTGCAATTACAGATCAATATTTGAACCTAAAATGAAGTTGGAGGACAGCCACGGATTCATTAGCCAGTTAAATTTCATTAAGCTCCCCAAAAGTCTAAGGGGTCATGCAGCTCATTGTTAAAAAATGTTTTCCTATTGCTCCAAAATTTGCTTTGTCCCACAGATTTGTTGTGTTACAACAGAAGTGTCACAGACACATTTTTAGCCACAGCGGCGTGGCTTTATGGAGGGAAATGTCAGTCGAGCCATTACTTTGGTCTACTCTGAAATATCTCAACAATTGTTGGATGGATTGTCATGAAATTTGGTTCAGACTTTCATGTCCCCTTCAGGATGAACTGTAATAACTTTGGTGATCCCTTAATTTTTGCATCTATTGCCATCATCAGGCCAAATTTCACTTTAGTTTCATTTTAATTTAGTTGATAATGCACACACATCCACACCAGCAGTCTGAATCATGTGGTGACATAATTTCCACTCACCCTCATTACCACTTTAATTTGACCTTTTCACTTATTTATATTTTCATTCAGTTACAGGCAACTTTCATAACTAAACAATCAACACAATTTGATTTAGCATTTAGGTTTATTAGCATTTTTACACACAGTATTTTCTAAATGAGCATGTACATATACACAGCAAGAGGGGGTTTGGGGAGAGAGCAATTTTTTTGTGTATATTATAGTAATTTTGGCAGGTTTGCTTTAGAGATATTTTGTTAGTTTTTTTCCATAGTCAATATTAAGTTAGTAGCAAACTTTTTGTCTAATGTATATTTATATTACTGTGTGTTGTCCACCTGTTGTCTGTGTAAATGGTTTGGCCAGCCAGTATCTTCCCCCTGTTTGTCATTTAGTTAAGTCAGGTTTGCATTTTGTTGAGGTCATTTTTTAAGCCATTCAGTTCTGCTGAAGTTCAGTTTGCTGAATTCTGATTTCAGTTAAATTTTATTGACCCAATTTGTTAATAATCACTTTTGCTTTGTTCTGCCTCTTATGTCTTCCTACCCGGTCCCTAAAAATCCAAAACCTGCACAACTAATGACATTCCCATCAGCCTCAGCTGTGATTTGTGTAAACTAAGATGGTGAACATGGTGAATTTTACCTTCCAAACACCAGCAAGTTAGCTTGCGTGTTATGAGCATTTAGCTCATAACAATTCTGTGCCTAAGTACAGTTTCACAGAGCTGCCAGTGTGGCTGTGGACTGTCAGGCTTGTTATCCTTTTCTGCCTTTTGTTAGACTTGAACATAATAACAACTCTGTTGGACATCACACAATAATTATGGTTGACAGATGCACATGTGCAAGTGGCTGTACCTCCATATCACTTCCTACAGACTCAACATCTCTCTTGTGCTTGTCAGGATGCCAGGGTCATCCACAGCACAAAGATGACATTCTGCCGAAAGAATCTGTGCAGCAGCAGCCTTAACATTGAAATGAATATGTCTAATCCCTGTCTAACCCTTAGTTAAAATGTAATTCACAGACAAAGCTAGATAACCTCAGCAGTTTCCAGGACACTCATCAACAACATGCTGCTGACATTAGTTAGTCATGAAAGTCAGTGTACAGCACCGGTACATGAAATTAGGCCAGACCTACTGGATAGACCAGCTAAATGTCTATGCTTTAGTGCACAGTACATTTGGATTACAAACAGATTTCTAGAGACAAAATGTACAGCACGTGTACTTTTGATTTAGAAACTGTGAAGCATTTAGTCACCCTTGTATAACGAGCCTTGGTTTACATATTGAGCTGGAATAGAGTGAGGATGGAAAGCAAAACCGCTACCATACCTATTCAAGAGTCAAACAAGTATAACTAATGAACAGAGGTAACTCAGGTTCATTACTGGTGTAGCGCTTCACAAACAGGAGAAACATTGTAGTAATTTCAGGTAATATTTGTTTTCTTGTTTTTGATGTAGATATGCAGTTTTGTGGAAATGGACTCTTCAATTTAGCGTCATATCTTTGTATATTTTTGTAAATCCATGTATTTCCTCTTCCTTGTCTGTTACTGTTTATATATCAGGCATGGAATCAGTACATTTGCTTTGTTTATCCTGGAAGATTATGAGAGCCTTGGTGCTTTGTTTGCTTCAACATTATGCAGGGGCCCAAAGGGTGCGCAAGCGAAGGTAAAAGTGTCACCAGATATCGGTGCCCTGCATTCAAATAATCCACAAGTAAGTGTACACAGTAGATCTTTGTATGCAAGTGGTCCAACTGCTGCCATATTGTCAGAGACAGAAAACACAATGACATCTCATAGAGTCAAGGAGAGGAAACGGACAGAGAACAAAACAAGTACTGGCGAGAGCGGGTGTAGGAAAAGGAACGAAAGGTCAACAAACACAAGGGGGTTTACTGAGGTGTCAAAGAGTGTGCTTCAGAGTACACAAATGTTGTTGTTCCACAATATTTTTCTCCAGTGAGACTGTTTCAAACCCTCATCCCATTGGTATTTTGTGCTACCTTTCTGCCTCCCCTCCTCTCCTGCCCTCTCGCTCCCTCCATCCTTCGCCCCCAGCCCACGCTCCTCCTCAATCACCGCTGCCCTCCCCCTCTGACATTGACCTTGGGAGAGTGGCCACTGTTGCTCTGCAACTTAATATGCCTGAGGCTTTAAGAAAAGCTCAGATGAGGTGCTGAGCCATGGATCATATAGATTTATTGTCTGCAGGTCTAATACAAGGGTCCGCCACAGCCCCTAGTTTATCTGGACACATGTGTCACTTGAGTCCCATGCTTTAAATGCTTGACACAGAGCCTGTCATGACATACAGGAGAGAATATATCTCGTGGGATGGGTGAGGAGGGGTGACGAGGAAAAGCTGTCTGAGAATACATTGTGAGAGGCCAGTGAGAAGTAATCCATGATGCAACACGGCATCTTGTAGCAGACTGACAGGTGTCAGTCTGCTACAGTCAGGTGTGCATGTCCCTGCATGTCTGTGCTCACTTCCAGGTTTAGAACATTCAGATACTCTGAACAATAAGACAATGAAGAATTTGTCTTTACAGGAACACTTGTAGAGTGTTTTGACCACTAGTTTCACTGTAGAGCAGTGATTTGATAGTTTAGCCTGAAAGTTCATTCTAGACCCTGGAAACAGTTGGACAAATAAAATCTAACTGCAAGGGCTGCAACTAATGATTATTTTCATTATCGATTAATCTGTTAATTATTTTCTGGATTGATGTTGTTTGGTTCCCTCACTGTAGCATTCAGACCTGTATCAGTTTCTATACATATATTTACATATATAATTTTTTCATTATACCACTTGTTCTTGTCCATTTTTACTGTTGTTGTTGTCTTCTGACTTTGTTTCCTATTTCAAACCTTGCCAAAACAAACCAAAAGATATTTTGTGCGTTAACTGTTGGCAAATTGTGGAAGAAAATTTTAAGTTCTGAAAACTAGTGATATCTATGCAGTGATATCTCCAGGCCATTTAAGAAATGATTGAGGAACCCAACATAAACTCAAGGACAAAATACAAAGTCTGTACAGAAAGGGTCAGAGCAGAGATTTTCACCCAGGATTTTACTGCTGTTAGGTGACACTGAACCAATCTGCCGACCCCCAGCAGTGTAACTATGTGATGAAATATACCATTAACATCACATTAATAGGCTTGATTTCATTTCCCAACCATTTAAAAGATATTTTATCACATTTGGACAAGTTACGACACAACGTCTGAGTTGTAACATCATCAGCTGACACATTATTTCAGTAATAGTCCAGTTAATTCAAGACTGAGTCAAGGGTAAATGGTTCTTGGCAAAAACACAGGCAGTTTCTTACAGAAAAATGACAAACTCTTTCAATTTTAAATGAGACTGACTGAAGGAAAAAGGGAGAGCAGCATCTGAAAGTCTTCATGCCTAATGAAACTGGGACCTCAGGGGAAGATGGATATCAAACAACCACCACAGTATAAAAAGCAGGACATTTGATAGTTATCCACTATTATTTCTACTAATCTAAGGACACAAACACAAAACAAGGGCCAGGGTGGCTCTAGAGATCAAAGTAAAATTCATTCTAAGAATAGACTTGGCAGGTTAATCATCCAGATCATTAAAGGTACACTGATGAGAGGGCATTTAAGAGCATCACCTGGCGCTGGACTGAAAACCTTGGTATGGGCAGTGTTTGTTTTGTGACAAACTATTGATTAGTCTTTTTGCGTTTGCTTCTTTCCACAAAGAGGTCAGAGATCCGATTTGGCTACGGATTTCTATTTTCCCTAATTACAAATTAAGTCCAACAGAAGCTCAGTGTCTTTAAGGACCTTTTTTGGAAAGGAAATAAACTATTATCCCAAACCATGTGCAACATGCTACTGAGAGCTCCAGATTCAACCAACTCTCATGTATTATGTGGAAGTGTGTGCCACCTGTGTTTTTCGCTTTTAAACATCACATGCTTTTCATAAATCGGAGCAAAATTTAAACGTAGAAATGCACAGTTTGGTTTTTCTTTCAGTTCCAGAAATCTGTGCTTTTAGGTGTCTTAATTATAGTCCACTCATCTTTTATCACAAGAAGCAACACATTATGTTCTCAGTCAATCCACTGATCGTTAAAACCTTTTCAGAGATCACATTTATGAAGTGTCTTATAAAACCTTTTTCAGGTCAGCAACAAGAAAATGAAGAAAGGCTGTTCGCTGCACAGTCTGAGAGGGACGGAGTGCTAAAAGCACTAAGCATGGAGAAGTGGCCCTTTGAGTGGTAATTGTGGGGACACTTCTTTTCACACTACATCAAAAAAATATATTTTTTCAGTGCATTTTCAAGAGCTACCATCACATTATGATATGGCATCATGTCCAAACCAAAAAGTTCTTCATGTATGTATTAGATGTAGACAACATTTGGAGCTTCAACAAGGTCGCATTTTGTTCCAAAAACATATTTAGACTGCTGCACAACAGTCACTAACAACAGCACTTTTAGTCTATTTGCATCAGGAGTTTTTGCATTAACACTGCCAAACTGTGGTAGATAAATTCATGCATCTATCTGTAAGATACTGGATGCAGAAATAAAATCTCTAGTCAAAATCATCCCATAACATGAAGAGCTCTTGATGGTGTATTGTGGGATAATTGCAGCACCATTTATAGACAGAACAATGGCAAAAACCTTTGTTTTATATGGCACCACTGGAGGCTGCGGAAAAAATAAAAGTGAGGAACACGCTCTGCCCTTCTCATACTATAATTATGCCTATTATACCTTCTGCTTTTTGACAACAGTTGAGCCAAACTTTCTTATGTTCTCTACTTTGCAAACCCTTACTTATTTTGTCTAAGCTGTGAAGAAAAGTATGGCTTTGTGGTGTTTACAGGCATGAGGATGTGTCTCAGCATTTTAGTTGTAATTTTTCAAATGTCTGGATGACCTGTTTGAATCCTTACCAAGACAACTGGCATGTAGTGTAGAGACATGGGTCAAGGCAGTCACTAACCAGTTGCTTGAAGTCAATACTGTGACTTTGCATTGAAGTGAGACTATGTAACTTTTGCTGAACAGTGGCCACTGCAGCTTCAACTGACAGTTATGGGACATGCTATATGCTGAACTACTATTCAGCATTTTAGCTGAGTGCTTAATGGTTTTGGGGGTCCAAAGTTTTCTTTTCTTCGCAGTTGCACAACAGTGGCTGTAGGTTAGCATTTTAGCTGAATGCTAAGATACTATGATAGTAGAGGAAAAGCAAAGTGACAATATTTACCTAAACCTTGCTAACATTAGCCATCATAAGCTTCTGGTCATACCAGAACTATTGAATTGAGCAACAGTGCATTTCATTGCTTGTAAATTCAACTTTTAATTTGCATTGGTGTAACTAAGTACATTTACTCAAGTATTTTACTGAAGTACAGTTTTGAGGTACCTATGATTACTTTATACTTCTACTCCTTTATAGTTGTATTCTTCTACATTTTGGAGGGAAATGTACTTTTTCACTCACTACATTTATCTCACAGCTATTTACTTTGCAGAGGAGATTTTACGTACACAGTGATGTGATGAGCCTATGAAATACAATGTGCTGCTTTAAACTAGCCAATAGTATATAAACTATTTTATATGAAGAAATTTGCTCCACCTTGACCAGCTGCAACAATAAATTACTGCCTGCACATTCATGCATCAATAATAATTCTAATAATAATCTGATAATATACTATATTATTGGATTATAACACTGACAGGGGCCACTCAGCATTATGAGTGCTTTAACGTTTGATATTTTAGGTACATTTTGTGGATGATACTTCTGTATTTTTATTGAGTTGAACATTTTTCATGCTTGACATTTAGTAAAAACTGCATATTTATAAATTGTTGTACTGCTACTTTTACTTGAGTAAAGCATCTGAATAATTCTTCATCACTGTAAAATTGTAAAAGAACAGTTTCTCAGGTGAAACATTGGCAGCAATGCAGCAAATGTTGAGGGAAAATGCTGAAGTAGTAGGAGGACATGTGTTTTACCCAGTCCCAGATATTTATAGATAAAACTGAGTAGTGTTACAGAAGCAGCCTCCACTCTGCTATTGTGTCTGTATGCAAATTGAAGAAGGTCTAGCATAATTTCAGTTTTTGCCTAATCAGTCTTTTCAAAGCACCCTCACTTTCTTTATACAGCCTCATCTGTCCATCTCTGTGTTGTCACTGCTTTACCTTCTTAAGAAAACCTGGGACTCTCACTGGGGAGGTTAAACAGATAGTGTCAGCAGTGATAGTGTCAATAATCCTACACTGGTGGGTTCTGCACCACTGTTTTACACCAACAGTTGTACATGTACAAACAGGTCATGAGAGTCATGACCCCTGTCATCTAACCAGCTGTCAGTAAACACAAGAATACATGCTTTATGAATCTCTGAAGGAAGCACATGCTTGAATGAAGGTTATTTGTCTTTACTTTGAGAGATTTCCTCAGTCTCACACAGTGCCAACTCTTTTTAGAGTGTCAAGTGTGTTGCACACTTGAATAAAAACTCAGTATGAATTATTATTTTCTTCCTTTACTCGGTATTCTGCAAAATACACAGACATTGCAACACATTGTTATATGTTTCTGTCCAGCCTTTCTCTTAGCACTACAGTACAATGTGTGTCTGTTTATCTATAACACCAGTTAAACAAAAAATAGCTTCCAACCAATGCAACACAAATACATTACACAACATATTACTGCTGCCGCCTGTTTCTTTACTACTGTATTCATAGTTGAGTACAAGGAAATTCAAGCACACACTTAAAATGTAGCACCGCAAGGTCCCAGCAAAATTTAGCTTAGCTGCTTAGCTAATTACATGGATAACAATAACTTAAGTTACACAAAAATATGCACAACGGCAATAAATGACCAGCTTTCCCACCATCTCTATAACCCCCTGGCATTACACTACACATGCCCACTTATTACCTATTTTATGTCTGCTTACTTGCAAAATACACAGACATTGCAATACATTGTTAAATAATAACAATAACCCTTCCCATTTGCTGGCTTGAGCTCATACACTGAGCTGTCTTGATGTTTCCTTTGTGTAACAAGGAACACTTGATCTCCTCAAAACTACCTCTATTTCCCTGGTCCTCCCTTTTCATTTAGATTTTGGACCAGCACTCTGCATCCAAGGCACAACTCTGCACCATGGACCTTCCTGTCTCTGAGGCTAGCCAACATCCCTCTGCATGTGAGGCCAATAAAAGCGGTGTCAGATGAGAGTCAAAACTCTCTCTACTCCAAGATGACCCATTTCTTCATGTAGTTCCTTATAGACAAGCTCATGGAACTTCTTAGACAGGAGTAGATGTGACTGGCTTGCAGTCTTTCTATACCGTAACCCCTCATCATCAATATGCAGTTTTTGTCTTTCTCTTACCAGAGCAGCTATTTCATGCAGGCCTGTTTTCCACCTTTTGGCCAGTGGTTTGAGATGACATAATTCAGGACTTCCCCAATTACAGGATCCTGTTCTTGTGCCTCTCTCAGAGATGTTTTTGGGATTTCCACCACTGACATCCTCACTTCCTTGTTTTCCTTAGCTAACACTGTTGAAATGGTCACAGGACACTCATTTCCTTGCAGCTGAACAGCCAGGGCCTGAGTCACACTGTTTATGACCTCAGGTGCCACTGCTTATGTGCAGGTTTACATGTACTGTTCCATATCCAAGGGCATGCACAAGAGACCATCAGCATCCCAATTATCCCTGCGACGTCAATACTTGTTTTCCTTTTATTACCTTACCTTTTATTTCTGGTTTTACTTACGTCAATACATTTCCTCTCTTAGTATTTATATTTATTATTTATTAATATAATATTTTATTATTTTATCTTGTGCTCTTACCTTTTCATTTACTTTTTATCTACTGTTTGTAGTTTTTATAATATTTTGTTTTATTATCATTTATTCATATATTTGTGTTTCCTCATTGCAAATTGATGAGATTTATGAAAGTGTTTCCACAGTTTCTGTTTTTATTGAGTGCTGTATTAATTACAAAGTCATTTCATTTATAGAAAGTATCATTGATTGATTGATTGATTGATTGAATGATTGATTGACTGAAGGAGAACTGGAAGTCAGCAAGTTCAGCTACCCACCTGTGGGTGACCACATATGTGAGTGGGTTATTGTCAGCTCAAGGCAAGAAACTCCAACTTTCCTGAGTGAAGGTGGTAGTTTTTCTCAGGGGCAGTTACAGTCTTGGGCCCATATGCAATCAGAACAGCTTCCCATGTTGCCTCTGGTAAAGCACTGCCCCGAGCACCTCCTGGTGGTCAGGGACTGACTTCCTGTTTAGCTCCCAGTAATCACAGCACAGTCTTGTTCCATTTTCTTGTTCCAGCATCTGATTTCCTGTCGCTGGTGTGGATGCTTGTTCATGTGGTTGGCATTATTGTTTCTGTCTGATTTATTTCCACTGGTCCGGAGTTAGCTGGGTATATAATTTTGACCAAGTACAGTTCTTGGGGGCAGTAAGATCTCATGAGCTGTGTTATTCGTGATTGGGATGGTGATGTGGGACCATGTACCTCGCAATGGACGGACAACACTTTCCATGACATCTAACCCCTCTGGTAGCTGTGGATGTGAATTTGGCTCAAACAGGACATCCTGCTGATCTGGAAGTGGGCCTGCTCTCACACTACGCCTAACAACTTTTGTCTGACCAGCTGGAATAGTCATTAGTTCTCTCCTTACAATCACTGTGCAGTACAGTTTTCTCACAGTAAAAGGAGAATGCTGTGCTGACAGCCTCTGTTACATCATGTGGTGGATCTATGCCCCACTCTAACAGATATTCCATCACACTGAAACCAGTGATTAGCTCCTCTGCCACTCCATCTTCATGGGCTACCAAAACTGGCACTAGAAGCTTTAACTGTGTGGCCTCATCTGTGGGCAACCCAAACTTGATTTCAGCCCACCCAGAAAAGAGGATTGGTGTCTGATTCACTGCCCTCCCATCTAGTATACGAGGTCCGAGGATCTCAGACATACTCCTAATTCTGGTATGTGGGGTGTTCTGTTGTATCCATTTCTCATTTATGAGGCAAACCTGTGATCCAGCAGTGTCCCACAAAGCTTTTGTTTTCACTCCATCCAACAGGCCGGTAAACATATATTTCCTCCCAATCAGATTAAGGAGTTGGGCTCTTCGTTTTGGGGAGAAGAGACTCATACCGACTGCTTCATTTTTCTCGTCTTGTGTCCTAGCTGTCACATTTGTCTCCAAATGTCAGATGCTTATAAACATCTTTTTGTCGCTCAATCTGGTTAAATTCTGTAACAGATGGAGATGGAAGGGGTGTTACAGTGCTAGCTGACATATCTACCTGCTCTGGCTTGTCTGTGGGCTTCCTCCGGGTCCTACATCCCCTGGAGAGATGACCACTTTGTCCACATTTGAAGCAATGGTCACACTGCTCTCCTCTGTTGCTGTCCCGACAATTACTACATCACATTTCCTGCTTGGATGGTGCTGTGGAGGATATCTATGTGACTCATGAGTAACTTCCTTTATTTCAGCTATTTCACCTTTTAGTTGGTTGATTGCGCTGATTCTTTATGAGTCACTGTTGGTTGTGTTTTAACTGTTTTAACTTTTGTAGATGTGGAGGATGATTGTTCTTGCCCACCAACTGCACCAATTGCTGCCTCCTGAACTGGTTGTGCTTGTTCTTATTTCTCTCACTTTAGGTTCTCTGCTGTTTCAGAATTTTTGTTGCCTGTCCCACTCAAGGCTTGCTGCTTGATTTGTTTCAACAATCAGAACATCATCAGCGACTGCTATATCAGCCAGCTAGCTCTTGGTCTGGTATCTCACATTGTCACTGGTCAATCCTGTACCCACAGCTTTTAAGAACTTCCTCTGTATCAATTTGGCACTGTACTGATCATCTGTGCCTGGTTCTCTAGATAACACTAGAAGTCTCTCTTTCAGCTCTATCAGCCTGAATAGAAAGTTGTGTGTGGACTCGTTACTGTCTTGGGTGATAGTTATCCGTGGAGTATTTATGGTAGAGATCAGTGTAACTATCCTCTTTATAGTGCCCTTTTGAGATAGTACGAAGCTGTGAGAGGGTGAGGTCCATTTTGATCACTAATATATCACAGAGGCTTAGGCCTGGGCTTATGGCTCTGACGACGGCTTCAATAATTTCTGCCTCACTGTGATTTCTTTTCAGTCCCATTTCAATTTGATGGACCAGGTTAGAGTATGACAGTTTATCTGTCTGACCCCTTTCCCCAATCTCGCCATTAATTTTAAATCCCTGTGCATGGTCACTTCAGGTGGCTGGGTTGCTGATGAAGCAGCTAGTTTGGGGCACAAACCCTGACTGGGTCCCTAGTAAGTCATTTTGTTTGACAGCTCCACCATTTCTTTCTCTTGGTCTTTTTGTAGAGGTCTGAAAGCTTATCTGTAGAGCTGCATATTGTTCTCGTAGGCTAGCCTAGAACAACATGCATCTTTACTGGCACTATCCTCTACAACCTGTGTTTGGGCATCTCTTTCTTTCACTTCTTTAGCGCTTGCTATTAAGCAGACCAAGAACTTATGTGCCAACCTTTCACTTTCAATAGCTGTATCAACCACTATTGATCTGATTAGCATGTGCTTTTTTTGTCTGTCTTTCAGTTGAGATTTTAGCTTGCAAACACACCTCTTGTAGCTGTTCAAGCATTAAGTGCACCAGGATCTCACTCAGCCGATCTCGCAGTTGCTCCAGCTCCACTGTTTGTGTGTTGGGTCTGCGATCTCACACTGCTTCTCAGTAGCACCTCTTCTCCCACTTCTGACACCAAATTTTGTTGCACACTTGAATAAAAACTCAGTGTGAATTATTATTTTCTTCTTTTACGGCAAAATACACAGACATTGCAATACATCATTACACATTTCTGTCCATCCTCTCTCTTAGCACAACAGTACAATGTATGTGCCTTGCCCTTGTTTACTGCTGACAGAAGTGCTGACTTAAGGGTATTCTCCCTCTTGTGGCATAAGGGGGCAACAACTCTTGCCTTCATACGTACTATGTCTGAGTGCAGGAAACTGGAGCACAGTGACTATTTGCTAACAACACCACAACATAAAACAATACGTGTTTTAGTAGACAGGACATTATAACCTCTGAACATTATCTATTGTATGGTCCTATAATGAAATGAAATAAAATAAACAATATATAGGGGTGGCTTCATCTATGAACTTCTTGCAGGTCCTCATTTTAGGTGTCATCAGGTGTGAATCGAGTAACCACCTCTGGCTCCACCTATCAGCCATTAAACTGTTAATTAAGTTAATGGGAAGAAGTTTAATGATCAGTCTCTCTGTTGCAGCAAAACTCCTGTCTGTATTGGATTTTGATCTTTTGTCACAGGAGAGCAAAACAAAGCATGCAGGATGATAATAAGAGCCACTAACCCTCAAAGATTTCTTGTCACCTAATTATTCGGAAAATCCAAACCGTATATCCACCAAAATTTCTTTTAATTGTTTGTTTCATGCATTCTCCTTCTACAATGACAGTGTTGTATGTGACCATAATTATCCAATACTGTGTCAAGTTTGATTCATGGGAAGCCAGTTTATACTAACTGATTCTTAGTTAGACTCTGACTCACTAAGTCATTTAAAAGAATCAGCTGTAATTCCCACCACTAACAAGTAATTTTTATGTGTGAAAGTGCTCTAAGATGCTGAAATGAAGAACTTTAAGAATCATCTATTGGGTATTTTTTATATTTCTAAAGGTGCCTTGGCATTTCAGCTTTTCTTATCAATAATAACAAAATCACCTTGATGAGTTGATGACTGTAATATAGTGTTATAGTGATGTCCTCTAAAAAAAACTGTAACACAATGTTCCAATATGAAAAGGCTGATAACTGAATGTAAGACACAAGAAAAACAGCTGTGCCAATTTCACAATCACCCTTCCTCTTGTTCACAGCTGACTAATGATGTGTGATTTTGATTTATTACATCTGTCTTTATCTTAGGTCATTAATCAGTCTATCTGATTTAACATCATTCATTTAAATAATACAGATGTATGAAGTGACAGCTCATGTTAAAGTAATCCAGCCCTTCAGGTTTTATTACAACCTAGACAGATAAATAGATAGATTGATTCTTCCTGAAAATTATGTCAGACTGTTGCCTCCTTTAGCATCTCTATTGCCACTATGGGTAGACAGCTACTGAAATTAACAGATAATTAATAACTAAATAGCAATGAGGATCTATTTATCCAATTCAAATGATCCATCTCTCCATTTGAACGCTGACAAAGCACAGATCTACAGTTTGGAACATTAAGATTGTTTCCTGGACAGTGAGCAATATAAGAAGGCAATGCGCAATACACAGACTGCATCTTTTCAATAAGCTGAATGATTCTTTACTGTGTGTGTGTGTGTGTGTGTGTGTGTGTGTGTGTGTGTGTGTGTGTGTGGAGAGAGAATAGATGACAGTGAGTAAATAATAAAAAAGGAATAAATACTGCATTTCTGTACTTATTTGGCATTTTTTGAAAAAGTGCTTTATAAATACAAATAATTAAATAACACAAAAAAGAGCAAAAAAGACAAGCATGCAGAACATGCTGGCATCGGCTCCAGCCCCCTGTGGCCCTGAACAGGAACAGGCAGGTTTAGACGATGGCTGGATGGATAGTTAAATGAAAAGCAGACAGAAAAGCAGTGACATAAACTTTAACGTTCTCTTTTTCAAAAATAAAGATTAGTAAGGTCGCTAATTACAGACTGGGGAGGTTCTTTATCATCCTACTAAGTGCTGTAACACAATACAGTAATATTGCTTTGTCATTTGCTTTTATTGCTAAAGGACAAAAGGCTGTGTGATCCTGGTTGCTCCCCGGTGGCTTTGTCCATTGTTGGGTAGTGGAAAATGCTTAGATAAAGGAACGCAATTAGAAAGCAGGTGGAGAAGGGAGAAAGTTCTACAATGTCAGTATTAAACAGATATCTCACACGCTCAACAGTATATAATGGCCAGTTTACAGTCAAAGGTAAAATGAACAAGCAGCTGACAAAGTGAAGTTAAAACTGGAGTAATATGATCACAGGATGTGCTTTTTGTCTCCATTAATAACTTGGCAGCAGGAGGGCCTGCATGCCTCTACTTAGTCAGCACTACACACATCACAATTGCATGAGACAATCATACTTCCCATTTGAATAAAATGTTACTATTATGGAACCAGTGAATCATTGAAAACACCGCACAGCTCTCAATTTGTCATCAGGGGTTTTTGTTTGTGTGTGCGTGCAAGCGTGCCCCCTCGCACACAGGAGCACCTGTTTCAGTTCCACCCTCTTGGGAGTGATGTCCCTCCTGAAGCATCATCTTGTCATTTGACAGTCATTAGTCTTTGTCACTGGCAGTATAATGAGAAGCCAGTGAAAAAAATAAAAGCGCAATGAGGGCTCACCCACAAACATTACAGATCAACAGCAGTTTTCAAAGCGACAAGCTGAGGAAGCAGAAATCTGTGATGTATCAATGTGATGCAATTATTCATCATTTTACCTGAGAGAGCTTCTTTGCCATTTAATAAACATGATAGTTATTGGAGAGTGTGAAATTACAGAGAGAACTGCTCTGTTATTTGGCAGTGAGGGAATGAAGTGATTTGTCAGGGGAGGTGTGAATCCAACCAGGTACTGAGATTAATGGACATATGATAAAATAACAGAGTACTACGTACAGCTTTGTTGTTAAAGGCCAGCAACAAAATCTGTTGGGGCCTTTTTAATGAAACCAAGTGCAGTCAATGCACAGTGTGTCCATTTTAAAATACCCCTGAACCAAGAGACAATTTACCATTCAATAAATGAATATGTCTTCTTTTTAAGTCTCAAGTGAAAACGTGTTCATACACAATGCAACCTCTATATTCTCTGGCAGCGATTACTTTGTTTTCTCTTAAATGTTTTTAGTTTTCTGTGGTCTGTGTTTGACTTTTTAAGGTATTTGCCTTTATCAATTAGTTTCAAACTACAGGAAATGTTGGAAGACAGAAAGGAGGCTGACAAGTAACAAAGGTCAATAGCCGGATCAGAAACAGGATATCACAGTTTCATGGTCGGTGTCTTTGACCACTGGGCCTCTTGGATACTTAATTGAGTGTTCGCCCAAACAGCGGTCATAGCTCAAGGCAACTGTAACTTTTGCCACAGGTTAAAGTGGTATCCATGGGGCTGTAGTAAGACTAATACTCAATATCTAAAGAGTTTAAAGGATGGTGTTTTTCTTTTTTAGCCTTTCCAAAACCAAAAATGCAAGAGCAAAAGAATAAGCAATAGTTTAAACCGTGTGTTTTTCTGCTATAATGTAAGCTTCAAACAGTTTGAAAATACATCAGAAACATAAATCTAACCTCTGCTTTACTTGTCCAGTTATGTTGAAAGCAGCCAATCGGAAATGTTCGCATGAAATAGTGTCTGAACTTACAATTTTCATTATCATACTTTCAATACTAGGACTAACTGCTCTAGATGCAATACAAGAATAAGAACTGGTGAGAATGCAGACTATTTGCGTGGGACAATTTTTAGCTTTAGTCTTTTAGCATGATATCATGTATGTAGCCAACAAGTGCATATTTAAGACCCTTTTACATGGTTCTTGGTTTAAAGCGTCACCTGGAAACATGAAGTCAGCTGGAGATGGCGTTTTAAGCCAACTCATGGAGCTTATGTTAGTTTAATTAGCTACAGCTGATAAAATCTGTTGGCAACAGATGTCATTCCAGTTGGCAATATCAACACTTGCTGGCTAAATGAGAAGCCTGATTTCCGTCTGAAATGAATTCAAAAGTTACTTAGAATTTTGAATGGTAAATATGTCCCTGTTGTCAATGTAAACTGCATATATGCATTGGGAGAATGGAAAGCTTTTGCTGAGGTGTAACGACACACAACCCCTAACAATAAACCCAGGTTAAACAAAAAGCTGTATGAGTGAATACAACACATTTTTATATCTGCGAGCCGCCCAGTAAACCACAGTATTCACTCACTGAGAACCTCATCTAGAGCAGTTGGTCAAGAGTCTTTCTGGTTCATTTTCCTTGCCCAGATTTTCCCAAGCAATCTGGGTATTGTCCCACCATCTCCATTGGTGCTATGCATTTTAAATGGCTTTTAGAGATATGAACAAATGAATATAAAATGGAATGTAGACCAATCCATCTTCCATCTACAGCTTCATCAATAATAGAAGAAAGAGATCTTGACATTGTTATTAACTGAAATGCCTCTAGTGTTATTGCTGATAGAGCCAGACCAATATTGGATTTTTAAGGCCGATACACATTTTATATTTGAGGATTTTAAAAAAAATGATAATGGTATATCAGCGGATATTCATTTTTAATAGAAACTAGGGGTGTGTCCGAATCCAAATACATCATTTGGCAAAGCACAAATAGTTGGTTTTTATGAACATTTATTTCGTGAAAATATTTTTAAAATTATTTGTTTTCAGGAAGAAAAAGAAAACCCATGTCAAATATCAGCGCACAGGTCGGTTACATCGCTTGCCAAATTTTTGTTGGTGTGGCCCATTTTTTACAACTTTTACTGCCATGACTCTTGTACACATTATAAAATTGCAACCAAATTTAGTTGACATGCAAAAGTATCAACACTGCAATCTTGAAAAATTTGATAGCATTTTATTTATATTTTACTATACAGCAACATGATGAATGGCCATAAGGTTATAAATTTTGGTCTAATGTCTATTTTGATGAAGATTTGAATCAAAAAAGTTGATTAATAATAACTAACCTTTCTTCTCATTAAAACAATGAGAATTAGTGGGATGTGCATCCGTTGTAATGGTTCAAAGGCATTGAGAGTGCTATACTTAAGAAATCATTTGTTCTTCTTTGTTTTATTCATCTCATCCCATTTAGCACTTTCTGTCGCTTTGTTCTTTTTATATTTTTCATGCTTCTTCCTCTTTCCCCATTCTATTATCAGTATCAACCTCCATCTCATTCTCGCCATCTTCTTCTGTCACACTCTCTGCGCTACCATCTCCTTTTTCTTCTCCACATTCATCTAGCGCTCCCTACATCTTCACTGCACACCTCTTTCCTTCTAACCAGTGGGCTTCTGCATTGTGTTGGTGTGACAGGAGAGATGCCATGACACTGAAATCTTTTTATGGCTGACCTTTGTTTATTCTGACAAAAAAAATAGGGAAACAGAACTTCAATGTTAATTCTACTGCCTGCTCCAGCTCCCCTCCCACAGGGGAATTGTACAAAAAGGGCTTGTGGCAGAATATTAACTATGGAATAAAACCAATATACAGTACGACATACCAAACAAACAAATAGGGAAACAGAACCTCCATGTTAATTCTATTGCCTGCTCCAGCTCCTACACAAATAAAATAAATATACAAAAGGAAGTTAACTTAGTTTGCTGCAACTTTAAGCTACCAGCACTCACTCTTAAAACAACTATTTTTAAGTGCCAGTTCGTTGAAATCAATACATTGACAGGTTGGGACAGACATTATAACATTGCAGGAATCAAAAATATAAACAAATAAATACAAGAAATAATGGGATGGATTAGGATAATAAATGGGCCAAAAGAAATGACACCCAATTCTCCCACAGGGGAATTGTACAAAAAGGGGAGAGGGGAAGGGGCAAAAGGAACTTATAGTAGGGAACACAGTAGGAGAAATGAAGGAACTTCAACACATAGACATTCTGGAGTTTGGAGGTCCTCCCAATCAAAAATAAACTGTAACCAGATAGATTTTGTGTAATTATAACAACAGAACAAGAGATAAAGGTATATATGACCCCATTACATCTGCACATCAGCCTCTTGTTCTTTCTCCCTTTGCTCTTGCTTCTAATCTGTCTCCCTCTCCTCCTCTTGTTCATCTCGCCTTTTCCTTCAGACCTGGTCAGCTGCAGAGTAATTCAGCAGCTAGTGAGTCCTGGGCCAAATCTGTCACTATAGACATACCAGCAGCAACGCAAGTGATTTCCCACCGGGACCGCAGACACTTCTAATCACATCCTCAGGGACCCAGGGAGACAGAGGGATAGGATGAAGAATAACAGACAGGTGGTGAAAAAGAGGAAGAAAAAGCCCATTAGGTAAACAGGTGGGGACACAACCCCTAATAGAATTAGATATTATTCCAGTGAATTAATTAAGTGCAGTAGCCGGCCAAGCGGGAAGTGCAATAACCTCACACAAGTGGGACCTCCATCAAGTTGACGTTTGATTGGTTGAACAGGTTTTTTCTGGTTTTCTTTTACTAATTTTAGTACTGTCACACATAAAATATATACCGGCTGCATGTAAGGTCATATTTAACAAATGTGCTCAAAACAGATTGTGAAACTAGGACAGTCTTATTTTCTGTCTGAATACCGCACCAAACCACCATATAAGGGTGTTGTTGGATATACAGCGTATGGATTCAAGATATACACCAACTGAATGCATAAGAGGAAGGCTCAGTATCACCTTGGAAAAATTCCACTGGGACCTTCTCATAGCAGTTTCTCTATTTGATGGGTGGTGGGCAGAAGAGTGGAAAGCCCCAGCTGTGCAATGTCTTATTTCTTTAAGATATACTGTATAAAGAAATAGACTATTGCAACTTTAATTAACTTGCCCAATCAGCTGTGCCATGACAAACACAGTAGCATTAGAAGTGAAATTTGTGCTCTCATATACATAAATATAAGCTGTTCCGGAGGATGCTGATGCTGGTCAATGTCTTCATTTTCATGCACATATGTGAGTGTGTGCCATGTGTGTCGACTTCCTTTGATTGAAGGGAAAGGCGACCTCCCCTGTCAACCTGCGTGCCGCATTTAGAAAAAGACTTATGTCCACATTACGCCCCCACAGGTTCCTTCCTGATTAAGAGATGGCGAGTGGGGAGATGGACGGAGAGGTGACAGAATAGACCCCACGTTCATTATGTATCTGGATGTGGCACTGACAGCTCTGATGACTGATGGGGAGAGACTGTGGAGAGGCAAGGAGCTGGGTAAACTTTGTGACTGTAGGGCCTTTTTTTCACTCTGACTGTGTAAATGTTTTGCTCATTCAGAAGATGGAAAGAATTGCTAAGCTGTCAGATCTGCCTTTGTTTGGCCTTAAAAAGCACTTAAAAGCACACTGAACCATTTGCTCAAGCAAAGCAAAGCATCTAAATGTATAAGTAAGGTCTAATTCCCTAACATAGTATTTCTGTTGAAAATGTTGGTTGAACTACATTAAACATTAAACATATTAAACATTAAAAATTATAGATGCCTATAAAAATGACCATAAAATGACCATAAAAAGAACCGTATGGGTGGTTTTGCTTATTTTAGCCCATTAATTACAAATTGCATACACTGTACATTACTGCTGACCATTTTCCAAAGCACACCATACATTTTTAGGTTGATTTCTTACTCCCTAGCAGCTGCCGGCTTATTTCAGGCCAGTATGGTATGAAAATCTTCTTGCATAGACTTGAAACTTGTATGAGATAGGTAATCCAGTCTGGTCAAAATTACATTATCATTATCAATATCATTGTAGGGTTGTATTTAAATGTTGTATTTGCTCCTTTTTAATTTTCATGTATATGTTTACTAGTTTGAGTCTGACTCAAGGATGTATTCTCAGCTGAAATTCTGGGGAGCATTGCTTCATTTTATCAAGGTATTTCTTCTGCTCTTGTGCTGCTATCTGCCCAGCAATTTGCAATATTCACATCAGTATAAATTGTGAATTATTTTTGTATGTATGTTTTATTAGCTAAACTAATTTTCCTGTGGTGGTTGTTAAGCACACGCATTACAATGCTTTTATGCTATTGATTTATGTAGTGAGTGTAGTGTGATATGTAGTATCACATTATTGGTAAATTATGTAGTAGTAGTAGTAGTTTATTTTTATTTTGGGGGGGTTCCTGTTGGTCCAGTACAAAGTCAGATAGAAGATAATATTGTTTATTGACTTGAGGGATGTAGGACTGCAACTAACAATTATTTTCATTATCGATTAATCTTCAGATTATTTTCTCAATTAATCATTTTGTCTATAAAATGTTGAAAAATGCCTGTTATAATTTCTCAGAGCTCATGGTGATGTCATCAAATGTATTGTTTCGTCCAGTCAACAGTCCAAAATCCAAAGATATTCAGTTTGCTATCATGTATGACACATAAAAATATCAAATCACATTTGAGAGGCTGAAACTAGGAAATGTTTGGCATTTTTCCTTAAAAATGACTAAAATGATTATTTGATTGTTAGGATAGTTGCCAATTAATTTTCTGTCAATCGACTTGTTGACTAATCGTTGCAGCTCTGGAGGGGTGTAAACATGACTCTTCTCATGCAGCACAGTCTATTCAAATACCTGTAGATACTTACCTATTGCATTGACTTCATGTGGAATCCAACATCGTTTCTGTCACAGACAATATACATAAGTAGTCACAGTCACATTTTCTCCACATGCCTCATATTTGCCTAGCATGAGAGAGTCTGCTTCTGCACCTATTGCCTGATAGGCATCTGCTTCTTGTCAATGCTACATAACATTTGATAAGAGGAGATTGTCTACTCCGAACCATGAATTTGTAATTTTAATATGCCTGAACAAGTAAGTATGTGCTGCATCTGTGATGTGTCTTACCCTGCATCTGCATATCAGGGGAGTGTTGGGTTTCAATTCATTCATCTCAATTCATTAGTTAGTATACTCCTCTCATTGCTTCAGATGCCTTGTGAGAGGAAAATGGCCACACGACAACTGGTGCCCAAAGTATTATATAACCCAAACACTACACCCATTTGTGATTGTTGAACATCTCATTCTAAAACTATGGGCTTTAATTTGATGCTAAAACATACTGTACTCTTCTGGAAAGGCTTTCCAAAAGATTTTGGAACCTGGCTGCAGAGATTTTTCTCCTATTTATCTACAAGACCATTAGTGAGGACGTGTTTCAAGTCTTTGTTCAAATTCATTCTAAAGAGCTCTGTGCATGCCAATCAAGTTCTTCCACACACACACCAACTCGGACAACCATTCCTCTATGGACCCCACTTTGTGCACAGAGTTTTGGCTTGTTGAAACAGAAAAGAGTCTTCATCAAACTGTTGCTGCAAGTTAGGAAGCACACAATTGTTTAAAACATCATTGTATGCTGTAGCATTTACATTTCCTGTAATTGGAACTATGGAACTGAAGACCAAAAGTACACAAAAGGTACAGGTACAGGGCCATATAGTGTAGATTCAACATAATGGCTGGTGTTATTAAGCTATTATCATCACTCTCTAGTCTCTGCTGTGCTGAGCTTGGTGTACATCTGTGGGATGTGATGAGGTCAGAGCCTAGTTGCCAATTATCAACCTGTCCAATTTCTGTATTCACATAATAATCTGTTCCATGTGAGTTAGCTGATTCAAGTGTGAATTTGGATAGATCTATATACATTATGTGCACTTTTGCCAACTGATTCAGCAAGGACAAATTTCATGCCAAAACGGAAACAAAGTTGCAATCCACCAGATTTTCATTAACACACTACAAGATGGCTGACTCTGCTGGACCCAGGGAAATTTTGCAGGCAAATTAGTTTTGGGCCACAAAGTGATCAAACAGGTGCAAGCAGACAAAAAGTTGAAATGCAGATGATGAAACTGGCAATCCACCAGTTTAATTGCGATCGGATGAAAAGAGAGCTTGATTATTTGATTTCTAAGCATTCAAATGATTAGACAGTGCTACTCTTGACAATCTCCTGCACAATTCACATTATAAAGACTTTCTGTTCTGTGAAAGTTGGTGTTCTTCAAGCATTTGTCAATTTGAAACAAATTGTGGATTACCAAATGGAAGATCATTACACTAAGCACTTCTGCAGGTCTTTCGGGATGTCATAGTGACTGCTTTGTTCACCTCCCCAGGAGTGCTGCTGGTGGGTGATTACAGCAGATGAGATTTAAGTCCATTATGTAAAAAAGTCTGACTCTAGATGAGAAAATTATATTCTCAAACTACAAAAAAAAAACCCAAAAAACACCTCCACTGCTGTGGAAACACTAACAACGATAACCTTGGACAACTCTTCCCTACTTCTTTTAATTTAAGTTTCATAAAGTATAAGAGTGCTTAAAGTACTTCTAAAAATATTCAAATGAAGTCACATTATATTATTCTACCAACAGCTGATTAATGCACTGTAACTCTGAAGTGAGGGTACAGTAATGACTCCAGTATTTTTATCAGTATTTTTTCAGTGGTGCAGTGTGTTTTTACAATGGTGTTTCTGTTTGTGTGTGTGTGTGTGTGCATGTGTGCATTTATGTCAGCCAGACGGGATCGTGTTCAGCATCTGTAATGACTTCATGAGTGTGTGGAATGTAGATCAGAAAGCAAATAGTTGAGAATCTCCTGAAGGCCAGAGGCCATAGGTCAGACTGGTAACCAGTGCAAGGGATGCCTCATTACAATGATGTGGTGTGCTTGCAGGAGAGGCTGTGGGGCAGAATAAACACGGGTATAACATGCAATCCGCCCTTATATTTAGAGCATTTCAATCATTCCATGCTGAAACACCAACTCACCCTTTGTAGTATTTGAAACCAACGTCTAAATCCAGTATTTCAACAGTTTACATAATTTATAGCTGGTACAGCGAAGAAGAGATCAGTAGGTTTTATGGAAATACTGGATTTAAACGTTTGCCTTTGCCCATATGTGCCAAGGTAACATATGGGGCAAAGGCCTTAAGGGTCTTAAACCTGCCTTGATAGATTTTTGTTTTTTGGGGGGAACAATTTCAAGCAGCGGATAACAACAAGCTGTAAACACAACATAATGTCACCTCTTAAGTTGATATGGTGAACTTGTTAGCAAATAGTTGCTTATTTACACATCCAACAGGTATAGAGAAACATTAGCATTTACTTGGAGTCATGCTTAGCAACTCTAAGTCCAAAATTCACTCTCGTTTTAGCTCTGGTCTGCTTTCCACCAGCTCCCCAGGGACATATCTGCCTAGCTGTAATCTCTATAAACAGATTTCTGCATATTAATGCAGTAGGCAACAGAACAAGATATTGGTACCAGAAGCATTCTTCTTTCTGTTTGTAGTCCGTTTGTACTCTGAGTAGTATTGACCAATCATGTTTGAGCAGGCTTTGGTTGCATGCAGGTAAACAGTCCGTGTGGAGAAAAAAAGAGGCGGAAGGCATTGGCATAAATGCTGTCTCAGAACCCATCATCTATCTTCTGACCACAATTTAGCTTTTTATCAGCTTTTTAAAAAGAAATGATCTGCATTCACATGCATATATTGTATATGTTTATAGAGATTAGCTGAAATGTCACCTGGACCATCTAAACTTGCCAATCAGACTGTAAACAACGACCAGCACATGGAAGAGGAAGCCTTGGCCTGGATATCTGTTATTTGGATATCCGCTGGCTACATTGGAACCCTTGAAATATTGGCTGTTACCCCCAGAGGCTAAACCATCATCAGATGATAACTGGTGGGTTCTGAGATTGGCTTAGCTGCTAAAAGCTCTGTATGTTCACCAGCTAGTTTACATCTTTGTCTGTTTGCTCTTTATTGAGGGGCAGGTAGTGTACATTAGGTTTTAGAGCTTTTTCACTGAAAACTACTGCCTGCTGTGGCTGTAAACAGTATTAATGAGAGCATTGAGACTCAGCCAAAACAGGTAAGTTGTGGGCCAAAACAATGAGCTGAAAGACAGTAAAACTGAGGGGATTGGCAGGATTTGGTGATCATTCTGAGGGTTAGCCACAATGACTCCTTTCGCATACACATTGTCATGTGATCTATCATTAATACAGTGGGAACCGCTTATAATGATCACGGTTACAGTGCTCAACCGCTTATATGGATCAAAAAGCTTGGGACAGAATCATTACTACACAAATTCTGTTAAATAACTTGCTTATAGTAATCAAGTAGTCCGCTTACAGTGCTAATTTTTGGGTCTTTTCATACATGACAACATATAGAAAAAAAATTTAAACTACAGTAATTCTACTTTTTTTTTTTTTTTTTTTACTTTACTCCCATGATACACATATGATATGTACTTAGCGACTGTGACACCATTATTGCCTCGCGGTAAGCCACCTGCCTCCGGCTGGTTACCTGAGGCTGGTTCTGCGTGCACATTGTAATCATGACAGGAAAAAGAAAGTCATTTTCTCTCAATGAAAAACATAGTCTCCTCAAAGCTATGAAAAACTGCCAAAAACGAGATGCAGCAGCAAAACTGCAGTGAGATGCTGCAGTGAAACAAGCATTTTGTAACAGTTGTACTGTATTTTGAAAGTCAATAAAATTCAGTAAATTGCTAAGCTGTTAAGCGGTTTCCACTGTCTAAAAAATATTGAATGTAACAGCTTCCTTTCTTCTTGGGTCCATGGTTAACAGGTGAGCTCTCATTGCGTTAGCCATTACATTGGTCTTTAAATGCTGATCAATGTTATCCCTCTACTCAGTTCTAAAACTACCACAGTAGTAAACTGGGAGACGGAAGGACATCATACTTGCATATCTCCACAGTTTTTATAGGAGCTTCTAAATTTTTCACTCCCCTGTGCTGGATTCCTAGTTCCCCATCTCCCCTTGGACTTTTGTTGTAGACCAGACAGATATATCTCAAAGAATGTATTTTTTCTCTTATCATCACAGCCTCATACAGCCCTGGAATCACAATTTCTGATTTCCATCTGGATGAGTACACATCTACACCCATTTGTTCCAACTCTCACTCTCACCTGCCCTCATTGTTAGTAGTTACAGATTGAAGAGAGAGCTCTTAAATTTCAAAAATGAAAGGTAGAATTTCATTCTCTGACAGATATAGTGTTGGAATATGTGTTCTTCATTTTCTTTGGAAAGGTACTGTTACTATTAGAGAACAACAAATTCTATACTTGACTTTGGATTTTAAGCATGTTTAATAATTTTTCAATATCAAGATTCAGTCTATTCATTATTCAGTGTTAATTCAACCTTTGATTTGTACTTCTCAGAGTAAGAGTGTTGACTTGTTGATTGATGTCACAATATGTACAGTATGTATGACCACCTGTTCTCCAATAAATATTATCTGATTGGTTTAGTGCACACTCAGGGTGTTTTTTTTTCCATAATTCAAGGCCTTCTGGCATGGCACAGATGGTTTTCCATAGAACAGCAAAGCAAGGAACTGTAAAAGATGATGATTACCTTGATTTTTCCTGGGCTCCTCCCATTTACAGTATTATAATCATGAGATAAACACACAGTAAGGTATTCGTTTCAAGTTCAACCACTGTGGCTGGTTTACCAAAATTGAATTTCTTTTCTGTGTTTGGAGGTTCGCCTCTGCCTTTTATGACCAGTGTTACATAGTTGTAAGCAATTTCACAAACTTGATTTTTGATTTGATACCAAGTAATAGCATGACAGGCATCACCGATACTATTCATTAAGAAGAATTTGAATGTACTTTCTTAGAGGAAGATTAATTTCATATGTAATAATAAAGTAGTTGTACAGCAGCTGACAGGCAATTGCAACAGTTCCTGACAGAGTCTGTATGCAGCCTACCTACACTCTGCCTTTCTGAACGACAGCCATCAGTGTGAAATTTGCTTGGGTTTCACTGGGACACATGCCCCCCTTGTCTCTTTTCTTGCAGCTCTGTATCCTCCTTCTCCTCATTAACTCTGATATATTGAGCAAATTTGTGACATTACCACTGTTGTGGCCTTCCTGAAAATATCACAGTCTGCAGCATTTTCATTGACAGCCAAGAGAGAAATGACCAAATTATGTTACAGTTTCACTTGACCATTGTCAGAGCTGGGGACTGTGGCCATGGCGATTCAAGGAGTGGAAGGTAACCGGTAAAACTGGGCATCATGGGAAGGTATAAAATCCAGCATGGCTAACGGCTAATCTCTTTTTCTTTGATAGTCAGTGCTGTGGTGTGGTAGCAATTTAGCAGAAAATGGAAGATGAATAATCAGCATTTTTGCAAACACAGGGAGAATGCTTAATTATATTTAGGTAACACAAATCATCCCCCATGAAAATGAATGCTTTGCCAAGAGGTGCAAGCATCTTACCAGGCATATGAATCAAAGAAAAAAATCATACTGTGGGGTAATCATATCAGAAGAATAGTAATATTTTCCAGCAGATATACAGTATATAACAAAACTGAGTACACCCCTGTGCAATACCATTGATATGTTAAATGATTCAACATTGTATCATCTCACATTAATTGGAAGATTTTTAGGGTGAAGTGTAGGGCTCCAGCCTCAAAGTACAACTTCAATGCAACAATATCAAGTACACCTGTGACCACTGAAACAAAAGTGAGTATACCTGTGACCTACAATTAAGATTTATTGCCTGAACAAGGTTATAAAAGAACCTGTGAACACCACAACTTTCTCAGTTTTAGCCTGGGTTGTGTCTTATTCAACATGACTCCACATAGTAAGGAATTGCCTGAACAAGTAAAAAACCAGATTGTGAGACTTCATAAAGATGGGAAAAGGTACAAGATCACCTGTAGGCTACTGAACAGAAGCCAAAACACAGTGGCAGCAGTGGTTAGGAGGTACAGGAAGACCCATACTACCAATAACAGAAGGCGCAGTGGCCATCCTCGAAAAATGATGGCACGCACAATTCACTATTTACGCAACCTTGCATTAAAAAATAGACAGGCAAGTGCTTTTGAATTGGTGCAAGGATTATCTGTGGAAATTGGTGTTTCAGTGACTGTTCAGACAGTGTGAAGGACATTGCATGAGGTCAGCCTCTACAGGCGATGCCCAAGAAGAAAACCATTGCTCACAAAACAGCACAAAACTGCAAGATTAAACTTTGTCAAAAACATGAAAAGAAGCCTGATGAATGCTGGCAGCACATTCTTTGGTCAGATGAAGCCAAAATAAGTTTGGATCAGATGGGTTTGAGAGGGTTTGGCATAGACCTGGCCAGGAGTACCACAGTGACTGCATAGTGCCAACTATGAAAAATGGAGGTGTGCTGATATGAGGCTGCAAGAGTGCAAAAGGTGTAGAGGAGATGACATTTATAGATGGTATTGTGAATGCAAGTTTGTATACCCAAATACTGAATGAAAAGATGACTACCAGTCTCTAGAAGGTTGGCAGGAGAGGAATTTTCCAACATGACAATGATCCCAAACACACTGAAAAAAATGAGACAATAGTTTTTTTAAAGAAGAAAAATGTGAAAACTGTGACCTGGTATGTCCCCTGACCTGAATCCAATAGAACATGTTTGTAATATTTTAAAGCAGAAGGTAGAGCAACAAAACCTTCCCAGCAAAGAGCAGCTGAAAATAATCATCTCTGAAGAACGACAGAACATCTCTCTACAGATCTGTGCAAGACTGGTATCATTCATGCCCAGGAGGATCCAATCTGCCATCAAAAACAAAGTCGGGCAAACCAAATATTAAAAAATAAATAAATAAATAAATAAAGGAGTCTCACTAATGAAGGGTGTGCTGACTTTTGTTGCAGTTCGTTCTTAAATATGGATCTTTCATTATAGTTTAATCAGTCAAACATTCTGTTTATCAAATGAATTGGCTTAAATCTTCTTGGGTTTTGTCTAAAAACAAAATTGTATTAAATGGAAAGACTTTGTAATTAACATTTTAATGATATTGACCAGGGTTTACTCAGTTTTGTTATATACTGTAAGTAGACAAATGGACATAATGTCAAAAGAGAGTTTTAACCGTGAGCTAAACCTGTCTCTACTCCTATATTTAATTTTCTTGGTCATCCAACAGTCCTCTATGACCAGTCTGTGGTTTACAGTGATAAAGGGCATCAGGTTGATGAAATACAGTCCAGAAAAGACAAAAAAGATAATAATAATGGATGTATACTAAAAGGAAGGGTAATCACAAGATAAACAGTAAAAACACAGTGTTTGTGTCACAATGTGGTTATAGTTCTGTCCCAGTCTTGCTCTGTGTCCCTCCACCAGTCCACCAGATGCCCTCAGACTTTTTCCCTGTCTGTTGAACTGGACTGAATGGGAGAAGGATAAATTCCAGATTATATTTAAGGACCACTTGAGATATTGTTGCTCTTTGCATTGAACCTTTCAAGTATGAGAATGTTTGTTAAATTACCAGTTTTGTGAATGTGTTTCAGGCTGGTTTCACTGAGCTGCCAGGTTTAGTGCTAATCAAGCAATTCACATTCCAAATGGTTATGTATCAACTTTTGGATAATGGAACAGATCTGTGCTTTGGACTTTGAGTTAACATGTCTCTCAGATTATCTTGCAACCCGCATAGCTCTGTAGCACAGTGCTTTTTGCATTGGCACAATTCATCATCAACAGGTTGTTGACCCGTTTTCACATCACAATATGTTCAATTTGCTTTTTCCAGAATATCACCATCTTTTAGAGATGTTTTTTTCTTCTTTTGGTTGTGTGTTGAAATCGCATACATGAGCAGGTTAGATTTTGCAACATACTGTATATATTAGGTGAATCAAATAAATATATTTGAATTTGTTTTATGCGACTCTTACTTACAAATGACAAAGCCACATGACTGAGGTAAATTAGTCTGAGTCTATTCCCTTTTTTCAAGCTGGGAGAGGACACTTCAACTGTATACCCTCAGAGGATAAGGCCAGACATGTCCACCAACTGCCCTGTTCTGAATATAATAGGAATAGTGTAGGTGGTGTAGACATTTCCCTATGTCATCAAAGAAGCATGGGGCCATTCATCAACCTCCTTCTCTTTTAACTTATGGAAATTCACATGGAGAGAGGGGGCGTGGGAGTGACAGGAGAAGAAAGAAGGAAGGGAGGAAGGAGGGGGGTTGTACTAAAGGAGTTTACATAATGGTTTAACAGGCTGTTCAGATTTGTGGCTGCTGGTTTGGTGATAAAAAATATGAGGATGGTGGTCCACAAGCATCTATAAACATGCCTAATACAAAACACGAGCACATATAATCTAATTTGGCAAAAGGCAAAGATGTGAGGTGTGATTTATTAAACATTATTCACTCTTCATGGTCATTCTCTTTATCTCTCCCTTCTTCTCTCGGTGGTTTGCCTTGGAAATCAATAACAAATTCCTTCATGTTTCACTTATTAGATGCTCTTTCTTCTGCTTGTGTTCATCCATGACATGTTTGGTATCATTGACTAGTCTTTGGTTAGGATGGGGCAGTCTGTGTATGATGCATGCTGCAGCAATCATTCAGCTGGTCAGCATACATTAGCTGTGACTTATATTTTGCACGCCTGTCAAAACAAGTACCAAAATTACTTTGCTAATGGTTAGTTACACATCATGACAAAGGGAATCGATGGCGGCGCTCAAAAGCAGAGAGGCAAAAAGATACAAGATTGGAGACAAGTTGAATAGCATAATCAACCCAGAGTTATGACTTCAAAGAGGATTTTTCATAGATGTGCAGACACCTAAGCAATGATGCTGTGCAGGAAAAACAGAAAGAGGGGATAATAGCACTTTATTTTCTGTCTTCTGTTTGACCTCATCTTTCAGTGAGCTGCCATGGAAGACATTCTTAAAAAATGATTCAAAAGAGACTTCTTTGTTTCATTTCTGGCTGAAAATGTGGCCAATGCCTTTATGTGAAAACACAGTTTTTACAGTATATATCAAAGTGTGTGGGTGTGAACTGATAGTCAATTGAGATCAACTATAGGGACTTGTACTGTACAGTACACTAGAAACATGGTGCAAGCCTCATTGCACTCTGTCGGCCTCTCCTCCATGTGCTAGAAGTGAATGCATGGTCCACTGGGCCATGACGTACTCTCAGATATGATTGCGGCAAAAGGCCATTTCACCAATATCCAAACAAACCAGAGAAAGAGAAGAGGTGGAGGAGGAGGAGGAAGAGGGATAGAAAAACAAGGGATGAGAAAAGTCTAACCTGGAGAGAGATAGACTTTGTGGATCACCTTTCATTACATCTAACAAGACCACCTACACACACAAACACAATTCCTCCCAGAATACCACTCATCCCAGCCCTAAGCACACAAGGGCCAGGATAATAACCTGCCCTCAGCCCATCGTGCTGTTCCTCTCAACACTCAACAGGCTGAAGCAGCAGAGAAAATGAAATTAGTGATTATGGAAGCCGACACGTGTCCTTCAATGCCTGGACCAGATCTGCTGAAGGTATCATCTCAGTGGATGTGTACATATATATATATATATATATATATATGTATATATGTATGTGTGTGTGTGTATTTGTGTGTAAGAGAGAAGGAGAAAACAAGACAAAATGGTTTGCTTGGTACATACAGTACATGGTTTGGTCTAACCACCTCACACCAAACAGGAAGAAGGATTGTGTGTTCATATATAGAGTACATCCCAAATCTCGTAAATTGCATCCAATGCAATTTTCCCTCACTTGCGTCTTTTCCTTGCAACTCAGTTCATCCCTCTGTGGATGCATGGAGAGATGGAAGGAGAGAGGAAAAGAGGAAATATGTATGTAGAGAAATGAAATGTCCTTTCCTCTGAGGCACGTTACGTGGAGCGACGTTTGTTTCTGATGACTGCGGCAGCTGATCAGCTGTCAGATGGCTTAAACAGCTGAAGGGACTTTTGATGGAGTTTGTGTCTGCATACACATGCACTGTGCTCATACCAATAAAAGAGAAGTTTTCACTGCCAGAGCAGCTGTTGGCTCTCTGCAGCCTGTTACCTGTTTAACAAACACCTGCACATGAATAAAAACTTGCATTTTGAATTTGTACTGTGTCCTGGTCAGAGACACATGAACCATTTCTGCTGGCAGAATGCATTTATATCATTTATTAAATATTTAAGTCTGTATTTATTGATATTCTGATTGTGAATTAATTATTTAATAATCCAGAGTAGGATTAGAATGTCTTTTGATCACTGGAAATTATTTATTAGGCTAAATGTTTCAGGGCAAATTGAAATTATGTAACTCATATCAAACCCAACGCTCAGGAATTTTCAGCCTCACATGTAATTGAATGGATATGACAGCGAATTATGTAAAATAAAAATGTGTTTAAACTGTTTCCTGCTGACAGACAGACTCTCTGACTTTAATTTTATCCGTAATAACAGTTAATGGAGAAATAACAGATCATGAAAAGAAATCTTTCTAATAAATGAAGAAAGTTGCTTATCGTTCCTTTGTTGATCAGACTGACAATTAACAGATTTTTAATTGGATGATGAATCAGAAGAACACTTGAGTTTAATCTGTAATCAGTCTCCACTTCAGTATGAAACTGCAGTCATGTTGTGATGAATCAGATCAGTCCAATCAGTTGCAGCCTCCAATCAATAACTGATATCCAATAAGGGGGCTTTTCGGCAGGTAAAAGATTTCTGTGAAGGCTGCTCTCCTGTAACCTCACTCCTCAGAGCAGAAATAAGAGACTTGGAGCAGCCTTCAAAATGGTGGACCAGAACAACCTCTGGTTCAAGCGAGGATCGAGGAGCCAGGAAATATCAATTAAGAGACTTGGGATGTATACATAGTGTGAGAGATCACCGATGTTTCAAGGCTGGAGTATGAATACTTTGCATATACTGAATAGCAATGGTAAGACTGTTGGGGACCTGCCACAGCCTCTTTGTTTCCAGACATGACAGAGGGGTATGACATGCAACAGAGGTCCGCAGCCAGAATCAAACTGCAAATGTTGTGGTTATATGGTATGCGTCTTAACCAGTAGGCTACCAGGGGACCCCAGCCATTGTAATTATAAAGGAAATCAGGTGTCATTACAGAGTAACAAGTGAGTTAGGAGGTCTGGGGTCAACAAAACATCTAAGTTTAATACTGGAGGTTGCTGTTTATTTCTTTTTTCCAACAGTGAGTCAACTTTGGTTTTTCTTACAACCATAAACAAGGTTGTCTGCAAACCTTTATGATGTGCTTGGTTATGATTATAACCATGATGATAAAGGTCCCCAAATTTTAACACAAACCATGATGTTCAACTAAATGATTTTTGTGCCTAAACCTAACCAAACCATAACCATAACATAGCATATCACTAAACTTTTTTTTCAATAGTGATATGTTTGGGAAGGCACAGACAAATTTTGTCATCCAGCCAATAACTGCTGATAGGGGTGTCAGATCAAAAGACGTTTGATGTAGATTGCATGATCCAATGACATATTTTGTTACTGTTGGAGGAGTTGTTGTGTTGATGAGTCATGCAACAGAATCCAGACTAGAAAATGAGACAAACCATCATGAAGTTGAA
Organism: Thunnus thynnus; assembly: GCF_963924715.1. NCBI lineage: Eukaryota > Metazoa > Chordata > Actinopteri > Scombriformes > Scombridae > Thunnus > Thunnus thynnus. The sequence goes on from NC_089528.1 coordinate 9,124,226, forward strand.
TATTTATGGGTTTTATTTGTGTTGTGCTTGAAGATTGCAGATGTTTTAAAGACACTGGGAGCATGGAATTTGAAATATTTCATATTTATCAGGTTGTGAGGGTCTAGCAAAAAATGCATTGTAGGAAGTATGGGATGCAGGGTTTAATATATTCTAGGGACTAAAAAATGAATATTAAAATATTGTCCTCCCAAGACAAACAACTCAACTCAGTTGGCCAAAAACGACATACAGTTACGTTTGAGTGACAGATGTTATCTAGCAGCCATAGTAATTATGACCCGCAGAGGTGGTGCAGTCCAGATGATATGTATATAAGCTGACAGATTTCCTCATTCGGGGGTGTTGGGTTGGGTGGATGGTATAACCTTAACTTGCAAAGAGTGGGCTGCTGTTTCCCGTTTCCTTCCAACCACAAGTCGGGACAGTTTTTGTAAAAGCGTTACTACGATCATCCCCAAACCTTAACCCCATGGTGTTGTACTGTTGCCGTAACAATGAAGGACACCTAACTTTAAGGATGTAGTAACTTTAACCCATACCACATGTTTCTCTAACCTTAACAAAGTGATAACTTTAACCCAAACCATGATCTTTCCCTAAACCTAACCAGACCTTAACCATGATGTTGTCGCAACAGTGATTTGTAATGGTTTTGGAAAACACAGACAAATTATGTTGTCCTGTCTATTACTGCCAATAGGGACGCCAGATTGGAAAACGCTCCTATGTGTTGTTCTGGAGTTCATGGACAAATACCGTATTTGGTCCTTTCATTTGGAGAACTTGTTGGTATAGTTGGATGCGTCAGTGTCCAGACTGTGTTTAACTTAACTTTAACTTGTGATACCAAGGGCTGTAACTAATAATTGTTTTCAGAGTTGGTTACCTAAAGCATGTAGTTTTTAGCAAAGGTTATGTGAAACAGGTAGATGGTGTGTTTTGTAAGGGATTATTTTCAGCTGCAAATTTGGCATCAGGACAGTGTTTGTGGGATTCACTCAAAATTACAGGCCCATGTTCAACCTAATGAACATGTCACTCAGGGCAACAGTGTGGCTCAATAATGTGTTTTTAATTGTTTTTTGGACAACAGTGGAGCTTTGTAGCACTGAGGATTAGCTATATTAGGCTTTGGCCACACAGATAACACTTGCTAGTAGGATTAATACATTTTTAATTACTTTAGGTCTTTTTTATGTATGGTGGATTTAAAATGCCTAAATAAAAACAAATCAAATAAAGTGAAATACAGTACACATTATTATATGTATTTCCTTTTTATGCGTATTTATTCTTTTATAATTAAATGAAAAACATATGTTAAAAGAATAATAATTTGCTTTTTGTCTGTAATGAATGATTAGTTTTTCATTGTGACATGAATTTTTCACGCCACATTTAAATCAAATCCCAACACAGAAAACAAAGTGAAGAGGTGTATTGCATTTCAGTATTGTTGAGCAGAGGGCAGCATAGACCTGCCAATGCTATATATGTATACTATAATAGTTTTCATGAGAAGCTGCAAGCGAGCTATTAAAAACAGCAAACTGTTGTGTGAAGAGCTGTCTTTAATGACTGCCATCAGCTCGTGTCAGCAATGATAAGCATAGCACATAAAGCCCATGATATAGAAAATCACCATACTCATATATTTGTTCAAACAACAAGATATCGAATTTATCTTCAGATCTGAGAAGCTGCAACAAGAGAATGTTTGTCTTTTTTGGTTGATAATTAATTATCAAAAGAGTTAGCAATCAGTTTTCTCAATCTCTTTACTTATGTAAAGTTTTTATATGTACAGTATCAGTCAAGCTTGGACACAATTTCTTCAAGCTTTACACTGTAAAATTATTAATTAAGAGTATAAATTTGTCTTTTGTCTAAATGTACAAACATTGGGACATCTGTTATGTTTAAACTGTGTAGTGCTGAATGTGATTTGATTTCAACTATATTTAGGAACAGTAGATGTTAATGTTAATGAAAACAGTGGTGACTGTTTGAGAGATGTACCAAAAACTACAGTCTCAAGAAAGTTTTCCTCAAGTTTAAAGTCAGAAAGTTTGCAGGGTAAAGATTTTATGTCCATGCATTGTTGATGAGGTGTCTTCAGAGAGAGGAGAGAATAGTCACTTACACAGAGATCTTGGTGTATTAATGAATTTATGAATGAAAAATCAAAGGTGCTTAAGTTATTGGACTTGGCATCACTTGTATGTACATGGATTGAGATGAGATTTCAGTTGTGCTTTAGAGGAAAAAAATTATACCACCTCAGCAGAAAACTGGTATGCTTAACTATGTTTGCCCTGTCCCATTCTGGGATGAAACTTCAAAAGACTAGATGACAAAGTCCCAAAGTCAAAGAGAAGAAATGGAGAGAAATTTCGACAGAGTTTAGTCCACACACACACACACAGTTCTTAACCTGTCCTCTCAGCTTCCGTTCCTCTCTTTCTTGATCTTGTGCTTTCCCATTCTAAAACTTTAAGTTCATATTAAGACAAAAAATCATGTCCAGGCACAGTTATTTAGAGAATGAGATTCAGTTACATGAAAAACACACTGCTGGGGTCTCATGTAAATGCAGCGTGTTTACTCAATTGCACAAGCAGGTTAGATAATAACAACTATGCTTGAAAAGCAAATCACAAGGTTTTTCTTCCCATTTTCCCTAGAAAAGAAAACAGAGTATTTGTACAGTCATTTAGCTTGTAGGCTTAAAAGCTTTGGGGACGCTTTGTAGCACCTTTGCCTTCAAGTCTGAGTAAACTTCTGTTTAAAAACACCAGAAGGGACAAAGAAATGCTTTATTCTTTTATGTTTGACTTTTTCATAGGTCTTTGTGCACAGACATTGATTATGAGATCATTTCTTTGTAATTTTTGAGACATTTCTCCTTGTGATTTATACAAAAACGACAAAGCTTGTCCATGCCTGGCAAGGTCAGGCTGCTGCAAACCAAGTGTGCTGTTAATCAAGGATTTGCAATGACAAACAAATCACTCCAATGGCCAGCATTATGGGGAGGGAAGGGAAGGTTGATGAGAAAAGTGAGAAAAACAGGGAGGAGAGAAGGCGAGCAGAGATTATCACTTTTTCCACCTATACAGAATATTCTTGTGACAAGAGAGTGAAAAATGCTTTTAGATGTTTGGGAAGTGGAGGAGAAACAGCCTTGAAAAACATAGATTGCTGAAATATTAATAGTTGACATTCCTCAGCCAGATTCACAGTGGCATCATTGTGTGTGAGGAGGTGACATATTCTAGCGATTGGGTGATGATGACATTCAGTGTGAAAACACACCTCCTGTGCACACTTGCCGTCATTCCACACATTTTCATGGAAATTAAAACCTGCCTACCATCACCTCTCCAAGGCAGTAATGTAAATAGAGTTCCTCTGGTGCATGACTGTGTGCAGCTGTGTGTGTGTGTTTGTGTGTGTGAGAGAGAGAGAGAGAGAGAGAGAGAGAGAGAGAGAGAGAAAATAAGGCAGAGATGGACAGAGGTTGATTGGTAGATTTGATTGATTCACAGATTTAGGCGGAAAAAGTGATTATCTCTGCTTTAGAGTTAGGAGCATGCAGTTCTTTCCACCATGGAGGTTCACTCAATCTAGCTTTCTCAGAAAAGATTCACCTATGATTTAGAATTGAGTGCTTTATTTCTTTCTTGTCCATTAAAGCATTAAATGAAGTAGTTCCTTCAAGAGTTTGTAATCTTTTGATCATAAGAATCAGCGCAAATTCAACCAATCCTGTAATATTTGCGAGAGCTTGCATTTTCTTTTCGAATGTTCTGCCAAAAACCGCCAGACTGGAAGAATGCTCACCAATTTTACACATTAAAAATCCATTTCAGAGGCACTTTTATGAGCTTGACTTCTCAGGCAGTGCTTTGCACTCAGACTGCATATTGCTCACAACAAGCTCTTCCATGTGACCATTGCAAAGTTACCAAAGCTGAACCATCTCAAATTTTATACCTGAAATTAATCAGCTGGTTTAGAACTTGGCAACACTTGCTTATAGACTCAATTCAGGGCATACAAAAGTTTTGTTGTGCATGTACAGCTTCCTGGCTAGCTATCTGCACGGGCTAAGAGCTACTGGGTATCCACGCAAAGGGCATCTCAAAGAGATTGCTAAATTATCAGTTACTTAAAACATTTAAATCACAATTTTTAACAAGAAGTTTTAAGAAAAGCCATTGAAAGTTGAATCATTTTAAGCCACAAAAATTACAAAAGAGATCCTGGAGGGACTGACGGGTTTATTGAGCTTTATTGAGTCTCATTGAGAGCAAGATTTCTTTTGCAAGAGACATGAAAATAAATTCCATATATATGCACACACAAAACAATCATCACTCTCACAGACACATACTGTATTTATTGAGGGATTGTGTGTTTGTGCCTCTCAGATAATATAACTTAAATATAAACTATATTTTTTAAAATTCTTTCTACAGTTATGTGTTATACAAGTAGATGATAGCGAATGAGTAACATATCATACATCAGCAACCTCAGGCTTTACACCACTTAGACACACTATATGGTATCCACTCATTACATGCTGCAGAGGTTTTCAGCCTCTGCAGAGATCATTATTTTTTTGTAACTGCACAGCACAGGATGTATTACACCATAACATATAGCCACTCATCAAATATTAAAATATAATTGTTGTTCATTCATATTTTAGGGTAGTAAGCTCCAACAAGTAGCTGAGGGCACAGCCTGGAAACAGAGTTTGTATTGTATGTGAGATGAGTCGCATGATTCGCCACATGAATGTACAGCAGTAATTGATGTTTCAAAATTTCTATTAATATAGTTTATCATATTCTAAAAACTATGCTAAGGTTGGTATCTAACACAAGAATGATCTTTGTTGGAGTTATGGCTAAAGTTGTCAATGATAATGGATAAATGGGCTATTTTTTGACCCAGTTTCTCTCTGGGAAACAGATGTTCTGTATTGCAAAAGTATTTGGAAATGCACTGTAGCAATTTTAGTGAGAGTATGACAGAGAGACACAGACAAAGAGGAGAGTACAAGCAGATCATCTTCAGAGTACTTTCTGTTTTGGGGTCACAGTTAACTTATGCCAAACAATACACCAACAGTCTTCATGATTCTCTGTCTCTAAAACCTGTATTGTGCAGAAATACAGCAGAGTGGTTTTTCAGGTCAGTCCTGGTCTCTCATATCACCTCCAGATCAGTGCTTGACACTGAACCTGCTGCTATAGGCTAATGTGAAATGTTGCAAACAAAGTACATAAAACCGACCTCAGTAGATGGTCACAGCATATTTTAAATGTATTTTCCTTATGTTTTCCAACAACCGCAAAAATATATAATTAACTTAGATCTTATTTCTTATATAGATATCTATATTAGATAATTAAATTAAATTGAATTAAGTTATCTCACTTAATTTAATGGAATGTAATGGAATAGTGAAATATAATTAATATAATTTAATTATTAAATTAAATTGAATTACTTATTTTTTTTAATTACATTTTACCAAATTTAACTATTTAATTTAATTAGTTTAATCATCATATGGAAGTATTCAATTAAATTATATGAGGTTAAATACTTTTAATTCAATTTATTTTAATTATCTAATTTATGTATATTTAATATTATTTATGTGGTATACTGTAATGTGGTATCTCCAGGCCTGTTCACAAGCTGATGGAAAACTCTGACTTACAGGTCAGCTGTTTTAAATTAAATTATTAAAAATGAATTGAAATTAAATTAAATACTGAAGTAGTTTACTATAGAATGTGGGAATTTCCACCTCTGTCCATGCCTGCCTGTAGTGGCCAGAGGCCTATTACGAGAAGTTACTACTGCCTCTTTAAATACACTCATAATGTATTCCCTGTTTGATTTCAGCACAAGTTATCCTGGTTATTATAATATTGTATTATTATTATTCATTGTTCAAAGGTAGAGCCCAGTGGGATTGTGTAGCTGCAAAAATATTCTGCTCACTTTGTTTCACCATTTTTCTGCTTTATATTTCTGAGTGTGTCTCTAAGAATGCAATGTGTCAGGTATTTATGTGCATATGCTGCTTGGTAATCTGCATAAGATTCACAGATCCAAAAAGCCTATTTGTATAAAGAGTATCTCTAACAGTCTGACACAGTGTTATGAGCTTCTCTACATGCTGTACCGAAAGCGAATTCCACCGACCTCGGTCATGTGGTCATTTAACGATTGATTGATTGATTGATTGATTGATTGAGAATAATTGTTTCGCACAGTTACTTGTACTTTATCACCACCCTGATACTAAGCATTAACCAAATGTCAACCAATAGATTGTATTATGAAATCAATAACTGTTTTGCACAAGGTACATTGGAAAACCAGTAAGTTATTTGGCTCCCAGAACAAAATTGATAATTTCACTTGAGTGTAAGTCAATACAGACATTTGAAGAATTCTTAGAATCTGACCCTGCAATATCAGGATGCCTTCACCAATGAATCCTCAAAGTGTGTGTGTGTTGTATGTTGCTGACCATCCATCTACAGTAGGCTATATTGATATCCACTGATATTGATCACCTCCCAGCAATTTACCAATAACAGCTATCTGGGTGAGAAAAATCAAATCCTGCAGTTAAAGGGAGAAGTTGCAGTTGGCCATGAGGGGATTTGATCCATGATGCATGTGTGCTGCAGAGAATGGGAAATCAGACATGTTACTTTAGATGTGTATTTGTGCTGATAGCAGCCCACGGGGACCAACTGATTTAGATTTGATGTTTTCTGAGATGGTCCTAGAGCCATCTCACCACTAATTTTCCCCAGCCATTAGAAGCTTCTCTATTTTCTAACACTGTGGGACATCAGTGTCCATTAACACCACACTCAAAAATCTGCTGCATTTAGTGTCCATATACTGACATCTTTCAGAACACTTATTTTTGTAAGTGTGAGGGCACTCAAATCCTGAATGGATATAGATTACAACTGACTGTTCGCTAAGCCACTTACTTACTGTTGCTAGGCCTGTTAAATTTTCTGTTCTGGCAGAGTGCAATTTACAGTGTTAACAGGAGCAAATATATAATTTTAAATATGAGTCCTTGATTTTTTTCAGTTTTATCATTCTTAGCCAGTGACCATCTATTTTGCCATCTAAAAATGACAACTGTCGCTGGTAAATTCAATCAGCTGTAGCTAGCTAAACTAAGCTAACATTAGCTCCATGAGTAGGTTGAAAATGCTGTCTGGTGCTTGGATGCTTGTTTTATATACTTAATAGTATTTTCAGACGGTACGAGAAAAGGCTTTTAGGATGAAAACTAACTGATGTGTTGGTAATGTTGGGCTTTGGCATTGGAACTACCATTCCATTAATATTGTTGGTTGTAGGCTGGTTAGAGTTTACATTCGAGCAGAAAAACACACCATTTAATACATTCCTTACAAATCTTCAAAATGTGGAGAAATCCAAATCTTGACAGGTCTGTAGTTATGGTTACTAAGATATGATTGGACAATCGCTTTGTGGAGGAGGGGTTTATGAAAAGCTCAGTTTTTGTGTTGGAATTATGTTGACATTTATAAGCTTTGGCTGAATGTCTTGTGGCCTTTCAACCTACCGTGGCCATTATTTTTAAACTAGTAGTTTTAACTGGTCGTATAACCAATTTAACAACTATGAAACTTGAAATGGGAATGAAAGAGGGTAAATGTCCAGTAAATGAAATGCAGAAGTGAGTGGAGCTCATTACTCACTGTCACGGAGCGAGTGACAGGTACATCAGCACTGAAAATACACGCATCGAGCTATTTATAAATAACAGTGACAAGTTGATGTCCCATTTCATGTTTTTCCCACCCCCTGCTCCGATCACGCTCCTTTTCTCTGAACAGCTGGCACAGATGCAGCCAAAGATCCCATGGTGCAAACTCTCCAACAAAATAACCTCTCTCCCCATAAATCTCTTCCATCTGAAGATGCACGCACACACACACATGCACACAACCCAATGTAGCACCCTTGTCTCCCTGTCACAGACTGGCATGTACTCCTCCCCAAGAGCAACTCCAATTCAAGGTTTCTTTTAATTGGTCAGAGCTCTCCCCAGGGTGGGAGCTGTGTCTTACAGCAGACACAGTAATGGTTTACCATGGGAGCTGTGCATTAAACATACAGTTCAGCCGAGCCATTAAGGAACACCTCAGCACATACAGTACCTGAGCTGCACAGCTGTCCCTTATGGATGCCTATTGTGGAGGCATCAGCAAGTAATCACATCATATTAACAGTCTGGGGTCATAATAATGAATCTACACTTCTCTGTGGTTTTTATCATTCTTTGAGCTGTCTAATCTGCGGAAGATGCTCCGAGGAATTGAGACAGGTGAATAGATGAGGTGATCCCATGTTGGCCTCCAGGGATTAAAGTCAGTTTTGATAAGTTTTTTTGCAGAGTTTACAGTAATAGGTTTGATAATGAGCTGTCCTCTGTTTATTTTCTACTCTGTTCTCTTATGTAATCTCAGAAGAGTCGATAAGAAAGTCAATAAGAATGAGAAAATGTCCCTGACAGAACCGTGACCTTTGGCTGATGGGCTTGGCTCTGGCAAGGATTCTGATTGGTGAATGGGATTGTGCTTGTGGAATTAACTGGTGATGAAATCTTTATTTAGGATCAAACGTTTTTTTCAAATCTTTTGTGTCGACAAATATCTACTACCCCCCAAATAAGAATGATTTATGTTGCAATGTTGCCTTATACATATAAATTGCCACTTTGATCCAAATGTTAAAAATGTAATTATATGTCTGTTATGCTACATGCTGTAATATCACACCCAACAATGGTTTTCAGCCTTTTCTGACTGCTGGAGCCCTTGTGATGAGTTGAAATGCCCCAAGGACCACTTCCCTGAGGGAAACTGTGGACATCCCCTGCTGCACATTTGTGAGAAGTACAAAATGACATATTCAGTGTTCAGTTGTGGCTCTTCACTTTTGGGAAATGGAAGCACTCAGAAAAGAAATAGTATGTTTTCCCCACAGTTAGTTAATTGATAAGCTAGTTCTCGCTTAGGAATGAATTATAGCTGATAATGTGAAAGCAAGTGAGAGTTCAGTTACAGGCATATTTAAAACCCAAGCAAAAATGAACAAAATACTACAAAATCTCAGTCCTTACAGAAGCACAGAAGTTCTGTGTTTCAACACATCCAGTGTAGAGAGGACTGAAGCTGCTGCTGCCGATGTACTGATTTCACTACACAGTCAGGGGACACAAGGTGTAGGCTCAGCACCAGGCTTGTCTACCGGTCATAGGTCTGTGTCTCACAAAGGAGTATTAGACACACACTGAGTTCCTAAAAATTCAAATTTTACCGTAAGAGGTGATTTTTGTCTTGTCAGTATTTAATAAGGAAAGAAATCTATATACCTAATTTACAAACTAAAATACCATAAAGAATGCACACATATTAAGCAGAAGTATAATACAATGGCTATAATCATGTATATTTTCTTAAAGGATATCAGATATCAGTACCAAGTGCACACTTAGTGTAACCACTCAAAAGTCATTTCAGTAGGCAGAAATGTGCTGACTCTAAATGAGGAAAAATAACATTTAAAAAAAGACATTAGTCATCCAAGCAACAAATTGTTTTTCATTCCCTCTATAATTCAAATTTGTTTGCAAAGAGTCAGTCTTTGCATGATTCTTCCTTCCTGTAGACAATTCAAGAGTCCATTTCTCAGCATCTGAGCCAGTGTTTCAAGAGATTGGAGGCTTACAAGGCTAAGCTAGCAGTTTCTTTGCTGCAGTCAGGCCTGCAAGCCAAATTTGTTTATGATTCAGACTAAAGCCGAGGCTATTGTCATTGTTTAGCAGGGCAACAGCGAATCACAGGTTTGAACATTACTAACAGACAAGAATTAATTAATGTCCAAAACGCCTTTGCAAACACACCAGCAGGTATCAAAACATATGAAAGTGCATGACTTATTCTCTTATTCCATTAACAGGGAGCGTGGCCCTGAAAATGCCAAGCCTGGCAGAATCTGCCCCGAGCCTCCCTCTGATTTTCTCTCTTCTCATGTATCATCTGAGACAAACAAGTAAATAAATAATAGCACGGGTGCTCTTCAAAACTAGGTTTAATTATCCACAAGCAGCTTAATGGGAGGGGGGTGGAATGTTTTTTTTCCGAAGGGTGACAACCTCTGTGCCTTGAACTTTAGTACAGACACACAACCACATGCACACACACACATAGACAACCACATCTAGCAAACACAAAGCCATTCATCATGGTGTCAGTAGGAAGCAGTGGGGAGGACTCCTGGGTAAAAACCTCTCGAATTAGAATTCTATTTCACATGTTTACTTGGCTCTCGCTTGCCTGTGAGGTCTGGCAGTGTTAGGTTAAGTGTGTGTGTGCAAGATGAAGAGGCCCTTCATTCTGTAGGAGGCAGTGAAATATGATTAGGATACAGTTTTAAGAACATGGTGTGTGGATTCGATGCTTTGACGATAAACTCCAAGCTTCACTGTCCTCTTGACTTAACAAATCATTCATTATGTGTTTTATGTAGAATTGTGTCTGCATCGCAAAGTGCATAGGGGATTATTAACGACAGACATGTCTCTCCACAGCCCTCAAGAATGACTCCTGACTTTAAATTAGATCTCGCATGATGTGAATATATTGAATCATATATCAGCTATCCGACCATTAGTCAAGGAAATGTGCTTCAGGTCTCAGAGAGCTATTCTTCTTTTTAAGATGTCCAGCAAACAATATTCCTTCTAGATATCATTAACAGACCATGAACATTTGCGAGAACTGAGCACCATACATGATTCAGATTTACCCACACAAACCTTGTGTCGGAATGAAATTCTTTCTTTATTTCAGCGGCTTGTTATTGTTGAAAATACAAACCTTATTTTTCCTTGGAAGAAAAGTGTTTTCACAACAGCTGCTTTACTGTTTTATCATTTTTATTATCCCACTCCCTGCTTATAGCCCAACAGCACATATAGTCTCAAATGGAAATGTGCCCTTACTATACACTAATAAAAAACAGGTTGTTTTTATATATTAGTGGGGTAATGAAATATATATGAGGCTGATCTTAAGTATATTAGCCAGGCTAGCAGTTAGGGGCTCTAGTGAGTCAAGAGATGGTGTGTGGGTCGGTCTTTTGGTAGGTCTGCTGGTCAGTTGATCCACCATCTTGGTCCAGACTGAAATATCTCAACAACTATTGGCTTGGGATGACATTATACAATCATTAATGGTCCCCAGAGGATTAATGACTTTGTTGATCCCCTGACTACTCATCTAGCACCATCATCAGGTCTTGTGCTAACTGGTTAATTTTACTATGCTAACATTCTAACTTAAGATAGTGGACATTATAAACTTTAAAATTTCTAAACATCAGTATGCTAACATTGTGTCACGTCCGGTGGACTCTTTGTGTTTTTGTCCTTTTGACTTCCTTGGTTTTTGTTATCCTTCTGATGCTCTCAGACTTTTTCTGTTTTTAGTTGGACTTTTTGAGGGGCTCTTTCATTTGTGTTGCATTTGTTTCCTGGTTTTGGTTTTCTCTGTTCCCTTGTGTGTTCCTCCCGTGTTTTTTGTGTCGCCTGTTTGTTTACTTTAGTTCCTGTCTTATTTTGTAATATTTCCTCCTTGTGTCTGGTCACTTTACTTCCTGTGTTTGATTATTTCATGTGTCTCACCTGTGTCTCGTTTCCCTCACCTGTGTTTCATTTGCAATCACTCTCTGTTTATTTATAGTCCAGTTTTCAGTTCGGTCTTTGTTGAGTTTTCTGCTTTTGTTCAATATTCCTGTGTCTCCTGCGTCCTGGTTTGTGCCGATGACTTTTTACTTTTTCATTAAAAAATATCTGCATCGGATTGTTCCCACCTACCGTCTCTGCATTTGTGTCCACCTGCTCCACTCACCCACCCTGACACATTGTCACTGTGAGCATGTTGGCATGCTGATGTTAGTATTTAGCTGAAAGCACGACTGCGCCAAAGTATAGCCTCACAGAGCTGCTGGCGAAGTTGTAGACTCGTTTTCATAATAACCAATAAACTGCCAGATATGACTGCAAAGCACAAGCTTCCCACCAACCTGAGTCAGTTGTAACACCTTAACATTAAGAGTTTATGCAAACTAGTTAGCACATGAGCAGAGAAATTAAAATACATAGCTAAAAGTGATAGAAAACATCCAGCCCTTCCACTTCAAGTAGAAGTGATTCAAAGGATGTCATTCTAAAATTTAAGATTTCCTTTTGTCAACATACTGTACGCCCTGATGAAGCTTTTGTCTAAAGAACAAAAGCTTGGCTTTTTGACTAAATACTTGCATTGAACCTAAGTGTGCAGAGGCTTCCTTTCTCAAGGGCTTGCTAAGAATGAAATGTAGAAAAAAGAATTATTGAGATCTCTGGACACACTATTGGTTAAGATTCAATTGCTCAAATGGATTAATTAGCAGATGTTTGCCTCCTACTTCATATATGTCTCCCCATTTACTTTTCCTCCTTCCTTTGTTGTTTCTTTTCATATTTTCTCCTTCCCCCACAAACCGTGTGGTCTCAGTATGATCCCAACACCTGTAGTACCTGCGTCACGACAGGGACAAATGCACTGAGGCAGTAGACACAGCGTTTAGACATCTAACACTCGCTTTAGTGCTGCAGCACAAGCAGTGGGTTCATAATCTATCCCACAGCCCTTCATAGTTAAGTGTCTGCATAGTACATGCATAAACACATGAGGAAACAGCACCCATGGCTATGCAGGCATACTCAATACTTTGAGACGATTTATGGTTTCACTGTTCTGCTTTTATTGAACACAAGATTCATATAGAAACCAAAACATTACCAGGTGGAATAATAGCTGTTTTTACGCACAATGAGACCACTGTGCATGCATCCGTAAGGAACAGCAAGGTTGCAGCTGAATAAAGATTTGATAGGTAGCTGATGTGGTGTTAAGAACATGACTTTATACTTGTAGCTCACACATGGCAAATGAAACTAGTTTTTCTCCCCGCTAACACACACTTCTTTATATAGTCACAATTTCTGCTGACAGATCTGGGTGCAGGATGGACTAATACCCACCTATAGAGCCACATTTTGTTCAAGGGCACTTCACTAGTTGTGGTGGGCATTACAGATATAATATTGGTCCCTCCTGTTTGTGCTGTGGGCAGAACCTGGTCAGACTGTGCGGTGTCTGTCTTTAGTGCACAGAGAGTTCAGTCTCTGACAGCCTGTTCTTATGTGCAAACTCATTACCGACCAGATTTTTGTCAAAGGTGACTGTGTGCTTCGATCCCTTCCCTTCTCCTTTGATGGGAAAGGTGAGCTGTCTGCACTGAATGTTGAACTACGTAATTGAAAATGAGTAAGCTATCTCTTTCAAATTGTTGATCTTTCATGGGTGAAATGGAAGTCTTTCATGTTGGGAGAACGCAAAAGGCCAAACAGCGAGAAGGAACCTGTCAGACAAAAAATTTAGCCATGCTTATTTAATTATTTTATTTTCCCATCTTTTCTTTTTTTTTCTAAACTTGAAAGTCAGCAAGCAGCAAAAATGACATTTGCATTTGAAGCAATATCAGTAAAAAAGATTAATAAAAGGTGAAAAAGTTTGATTGGGAGATTACACGTTAGCATTAACATGCAAATGCATGTACATGGACACACACACACAGGTGTTATTAATGCATGGACTTTTTCTCTCTTCTTAAAAAGAGTCTATAGGTCCTGTAGCCTCCATGAGTGCAAAAACACTAGTACATTAAAGGAGCACCAGCATGACATGCGACATTTCATGGTGAGATCAACTCATTCCAAAGGAATCACCTTGATCCACAGATTCACTCACAGACTAAATCTGCATGATTTTTTTTTACGTAACTGACCAATAGCAACCTGTCATGACAGTGCTAACCTTTGGAGGAAGCTATTGTAGCTTATTAGCTGTGTTGCACCATCCACTTTTATCTAAACTCCTCTGTTGGAATATTACAGTAATTGCTCCACAAAAGAGAAATAGTTTACCTGCTTTTAATAAACTGTGAATTAACATTACTGTCCCATTAGAGACCAAGCTAAACTAAAATGCTAATAAGATCACTAATTAGCAAGCAAGCTTGTTAGCTGGAACTGCAGGTCAGAATTTGCTTGTTATCTCTACAAAATCACAGAACACCTTTCATTTATGTTTTGTTTCTTTCACTTTGCTACACTTTTTTCCAGATTAATGTGTGCATCAAAATACAATTTTTGATGTAATTGAGGAAGACCAATAATATCATCTACATGAACAGTGTTCTGAAGAAAAGTCAATACATGATGTTCTATTTGATGAGCAGTGCGGTTGATTAAATTGAAACATATTAGATATTAATTAGATGTTAAAACAACAGTCAGGTGTCCATATGAACAGTGAAAGAGGTTTTCCTCGCTGTAATCATCCCTCCTGTCCATGCTGGCTATTAAAAGATTCCCTTCAAATGCACTTTCAATGTGAAGGGGGCCAAAAAAAGCATTAAAAAGTTGATCTGAAGCTTATATGAGGCTTCAGCAGTCTGAGTTAGTCACATTTACTGTCTTTTTCATATCATATGTATGTAGATGATACACACACCACACACACACACACACACACACACACATACATACATATACATATATTAATTTCAATAGACCCTCTGGGACAGTGCATCAAACTTTCCTCGAGTTAAATAAGGATAAAACAGAAGTCATTGTTTTTGGTGCAAAAGAAGAAAGACTAAAGTCTGTGCTCACTTTAATAGTCTGTCATTGAAAAGTAAAAACCACACTAGAAACCTTGGTGTTTTTATCCTCGTTTCAGACCTGAATTTCAGTGCTAACATTAAGTCAATAACAAAATCAGCCTCCTATCATCTTAAAAATCTCAAAGATCAAAGACTTTAAGCCACAAAATGATCTAGAGAAACTTTCTTTTATCTCTAGCAGACTAGACTACTGCAATGGTCTGTTTACAGGTCTGTCTAATAAATCAATCAGACAGCTTCAGTTGATCCAGAATGCAGCTGCTAAGGTTGTAGCAAGAGCCAAAAAAGCTCAGCACATATCTCAGTTCTCAGATAACTTCATTGGCTTCCAGTTTCTGAAATAATGAACTTCAAAATATTATTACTTGTCCATAAATCATTGAACCGCTTAGGTCCAAAATACTTATCCGAACTTTTGAACCACTATGAACCCTCCAGACCACACAGGATTACTTATGGTTACCAGGATTAAAACTAAAGCTGGCTATGCTGCTTTTATTTACTACGCTGCTAAACTTTGGAACAAAATGGCAGAAGACCTGAGACTATAAACAGGGCTGAGCATTTTTAAATCTAAACTCTAATCTAATCTTTTTAGGATTGCTTCTAACTAATTTATTTATTTATTATTTGTTGCTTACATACTTATGTTTCCATTGTTTTAATATTTTTATGATTTCTAGCTGCTCTATATGTATTTTGATCTGCTTGCTCTTACTTGTCTTGTTTTTCTGTATTTCCCTGGAGCACTTTGGGTTGCCTTGTGCAGGATAAGGTGCTATATAAATAAATTTGCCTTGCCTTGCCTTTTTAGCATAGATTCTGATGACATGCAACAAAGGTCCCTTGCCCAACTCGAACGAGTAATGTTGCTGATATCTGGCATGCACAGTATCATTCAGCTACTGGGGCGCTCCTGGAATGTTATATTTCATCTACAGTCTCTGATTTGAGAGAGGGATTAAGCTTAATTTTATGCAC